>NC_064415.1:19667000-19975500 GCF_023375975.1 Astyanax mexicanus | reverse complement strand
AGAGCCATGACATCTCTCTAATTCTCTCTCTCTCTCTTTCTCTCTCATTCTCATCGTATCTCTCTCTTTTTCCATTGCTCTCTCTCATATTAGTATATTAGCAGTCTTGGGTACAAATGGCAGAGTTGTTCTTTTTTTCCTGCCTACATCTTTTCTTTTCATATATATATTTTTTAATCTTTATGTATTTATCTACTGTTTTGCAGTCAGATTGCAGTTTTAATGAGGTGTAACTGGTCCAGGATCTGCTGAATAGTCACAGTTTGAAGCTTTAAGAGCTGGATTTACTGCTGCACATCGCCCTCTGCTGGTCTTTATAAGAAATACGTTAAGAAGAGTTCTATTGGTGCTCTGGTAATTTAGAAAAGGCCTGATGAGGGAAAAGCCAGTCAGCATGCAGATGCAGACCTTTTTCTGTTAAACTAAACCAGTGCTTATAAGACCCAGTCATCTATTTTATTCGAGTCACTCCAGGTCTTGATTAAATGTGTGGTGATTTAGTAAAGTTATAAGCTATAAATGGTCATTTCTTTCTTCCAGTGTTTTCTCTATGCCTACAGATTGTGGCTTGATTGTTGGGTTATGGCACTGTCAAGTACAGCTTTGTTTGTTTTTTTTGTGTGTGTCAAAACGAGACAACAAGGTATGACTTTACCCTCCTCTTTATCTATCTCAGGCAGACGGAGTTAAGCTGGACGACTTCACATGGGACAAGTTCCAGAGCTTTCTAAACAACCTGTGTATGAGGCCTGAGATTGACCGCATCTTCCTGGAGCTGTAAGTCATGGAGAGTTGAAATTAATGGATTTGTTTGGATTGTTTGGATTCTCACTTAAGTTGTTTGATATCTTGATTTGATGTAAAGGATCTTTAAAAGTTCTACATACTCTGACCATTAATATGCGACCTTGGGAAGCTGATCATAAATGGCCAGCACAGAGTACAATGATGTGAGATGTGATCTGATCATAGAGACACTCCTAAAATGATAGGTGTAAACAGAACACCCAGGATACATGTTGATGCCAGGTGTGAATGTGGAGTTATATATACTTCTCTATTACAAATATGCTTTTTTTATGGACTAAATTGTGATTTACCCATGCAACATTCAAAAACCTTTAAAGCACCTTTTTTTTTAGTTTGAGTTCGTGATAGAACTTGAAATATTTGTTGCAATGTGAGGTAATCAAAATTTTCACATCTACACTCTTCACTAGAATCATATTCTATTTACATATACATATAAGCCTGGGGTGGGAGGGTAATCTCCTTTTAAAGTAAATTGTTAAATAAAAAAAAAGGAAGAAATTCTAATACACACATACATCACTATTATACATCACAAGATAAAATGCTAAAATATGTCTCACATATAAATGTGTAAAATGTGTGTGTTTGTGTTTAGTGGCTCTAAAGGGAAGCCCTTCCTGTCTCTGGATCAGATGTTAGACTTCATCAACCGTAGGCAAAGAGACTCGCGGCTGAACGAGGTGTTGTACCCTCCCCTCAAACGAGAACAGGTCCGACAGCTCATGGAGAAATACGAAAGCAACCCCAGCCAACTGGAGAGAGGTAACATACACAGATACACACACAGACACAAGCACTCACAGTGAACGTTTGTGGTAGTTACGATGTGGTGGTGAAAGTGATACAGTTGATTGTAATGGAATGTGTGTGTGCTTCTGATACTGTCTGCAGATCAGATCTCTCTCATGACGTTCAGTAAATATCTGGGAGGAGAAGAAAACGCAGTGGTTCCTCCTGAGCGCTTTGACGTAATGGACGACATGAACCAGCCGCTGTCTCACTATTTTATCAATTCTTCACACAACACTTACCTCACAGGTTTGTGCGTGCACTTTCTACACACACACACCTTCTCCGTAAAAGCACTGTGGATCACTCCTCTTAAGAAAGAGTAAGATGAAACATCGTAGCAGGCAGCAGAGTAGTGGAAATGTATCACCTATTCTCCAAACAGCATCAACAGCAAACATTTTGCTACTAGTGAGACAATTAAACACTGTGGAATAAAACTACCCTTGTAGTGATGTATTACCCTTTTGTTGGATGGGTGATTGAATTAATTGGTCATTTGAAGAGATTTGTCCAGTAGGGCTGTTGTTGGATGTGTTTCCATATGACGTTTTGATGTTTTCAAGCACAATTAGTGGACTAGTTCCCCCATGTTTGATTACTCAATTTTTTTTAGAATAACTCAAGCTGATCCCAAATCTTTTTTTTTTAGAGCTTGGAGATTTTTACACCATTTTAAATATGAAACCTAGTGTGTTTTTTCAACAAAGTAAGTGTGTGTGACCAATATAGAGAATGAATTAGTCATGTTCATATTGAAAATGCACAGGTATGCCTAGAGCTGGGAAATATGTCCAAAAATGATTTCACAATATATCTCTTAATTAAAGGGAGTTCCTGGTTAAATTAATTTTAAATAGATGATGTTTAGATAAATAAAATAAATGTCCATCAAGAAACAAGAACAACTGGTTGCCATAATTGCCTTGTTATATAAATGCATAATGTTGCCATGAGGCAAAATATGTAAAAACACTGTGTTAAAGTTTTGTTTTAAGAAAATTGAAACAAAATAGCCACAATAATAATAAACACATTAAAAGGAAGATACAATAAACCAAAAATAAAGTAACACTATGCAATAGAGGGTTCAACACGCATATTGTTGATATAATAAAGTTTATCATGATATGAAACAAAATCTTCATATTGGCCACCTTTAGGTAAAATCTGTACTGCTGCTTATGGAGCAATCCAAATGCCTTGGACTCTGCTGAATCAATATGACATAATGTAATGGTTTGTGCATCATGTTTGCTGTACTATAAACAAATTACTAGGTGTCCGTTATGAAATTTATACCATAAAGATTTCTCGGATGTGATCACTACCTCTACATACTTTATTCATATATTGTGTGTATGTGTGTGTGTGTAAACAGTGGGCCAGTTGACAGGGCCGTCCTCAGTAGAGATGTACAGGCAGGTGCTGCTGACAGGCTGCCGCTGTATTGAGCTGGACTGCTGGAAGGGCCGTCCACCTGACGAAGAGCCAATCATCACACACGGCTTCACAATGACAACAGAAATCCCCTTTAAGGTGTGACCATCACCCTTCTTTTCTGCTGTTCATCATCTGTTTTCATGCTGTCAGCTGCATGTGTTTAACATGAGTATTGTGTCAAAGACGTTTTTTTCTAATTTACTTTTAACGGTATTTATAATTTTTCTTTTACTGACGGACTTTTTCTCTTTCCCTCTGTAGGAGGTGATTGAGGCCATAGCTGAGAGTGCCTTTAAAACATCCCCCTACCCCGTCATCCTCTCCTTCGAGAATCATGTTGATTCGTAAGCCTGCTTGCTTGTTAACCTTTTACTTAAACATATTTAAATTGATTTTATTTAATCTTGCCTTAACCTGTGTTATCCCCTCTTTCTCCAGCACGCGGCAACAGGCTAAGATGGCGGAGTACTGCCGCTCCATATTTGGTGATGCGTTGCTCATTGATCCATTAGAGAAATACCCGGTGAGTCCGAGGTTAATGCAGGGCTGTGTTCACATAATGACATGTGATTTTATTTGCTGTAACATGTTGCCTTGGGTGCAACTGATCTGTAATGGCGTTGCTAATACACTGAATGTGATTTCCTGCTCTCTGCTCATCCAAAACTCTAAATCAGAAACATTTGGCTGAGTGAAAAATACTACTAGACAGTATGAACTCAAGATATTTCATTATTTGTCTGGTCAACTTAATTTCTTCATTTTTAAACATTTCTTAATATATATTTATTTCTGGGTTTTAGACCTGCATCACATTCCTACAAAATGGAACAGAAAGGCATTTACCACACTGTAATGTTGCTATTCCTATTAAAAAAACTTGTACACCAATTCAGGCCAGTCCAGTACCTGTACCGTTTTGTTCCACAGTCATTTCTTTGTGTGCAGCTTTGCATTGTCTTGTGTTAAAATTGCATGATTGTCCCAGGAAAAGGTATCATATGTTGCTCTGAGATCTTATTCCTCTTTTCTGGGTTATTCTGCCATCATTTATGACTAGCATAATAATATAATAATATTTCTTCTGTGACATCTCTTGTTTGGAAGGTGTCTAAAGAGCAGGAGTAGATGTATAATTAACACAAAAAAAGGAAATTGTCTATGCAAAACATAAAATATCTTTGCTTCATGTCAGTGAAATGCAAAAAGGCATAGGGAATGTAAGGGCGGTTTCACACCTGTAGTTTGTTTTTTTAGTCCGGATTAGTTGATGAGTTCGTTTACTTGGAACGTTTTCTCCCTCTGTTTGGTTTGCACCAAAATACACACCAATAAACCATGCGATCACATTGTGTCCTCTGATGGGTCAGAGCTGTCTGGCGTAGGAGCAAGAAAGTAAATATAGTGAGAAGATTCTGTATTCCAGTGCGTATATCTGTGCAGTTTAAAGCTGCTTTAACACAAAATACTGAAGCGCTGAAGTCGCGTGGCTGTGGGTAGTGAACGCAGGACAGACAGCATGTGTAAACAGCATGGAGCAGAGACAGCGTTTGTTCATAGCTGTGGTAATTAGTGTTAATATGGCTTTATATCAGATCAAACTGCACCTTATCAGAAGTTTAACTCAAATAAAAGCATATTTGATTTGATAGCTGGGTCAGATCGGGACCAGATCATGTTCTCACCACAAGCGAACCGCTCCACAGTTTCTTTGGGACCAGACTGAGACCACCTCCTCTAGCTGGTCTGAAGCCAACCAGAGTGCAATTAGTTTGCAATTAGTTTTCACACCTGCTCAGTAGAACCGCATTAAGGGTACAAACGAACCAGAGCTGTTTTAACTGGACCAAATAGTGCTGTTGTGAAAATGTCTGTCTTTTTTTTTTTTTTCTTTTTTTTTTTTTTGCATTTGCATTTGCAATTGCAATTGTCTGATTTGGTCTTATACATCTCTGATTATAGAAACTGTTTGTGATGTGTTAAAACTGAAAGCGGGTGCGGCTAGTGTGGTCAATTTTAAAATGTTCTGTGGTTTGTTACAGCTGGTCCCAGGTCAGCAGTTGCCGAGTCCACAGGAACTGATGGGAAAGATCCTTATCAAGAACAAGAAGAAGCATCATCATCATCACCACCAGGCAACTAACGGAGGTAGCGTCAGGCGCAAAGCAGGAGATGGAGCGGAAGATCAAGCCTCACCTCTGAACGGTCAGTATGCAGACGCTCTACTCAGCGTACTCTTACATACCCCACAGACACCCTCACGTTCTCTCAAAATCATTCCCGGACATTTTAAAAAGATGCTTTTAAAATGTTGTGCATGTTGTGAAACACCTGTTCACACTGAGGTCATTACGCTGGTGATGCTCAGTGTGATTGTATCTTGCCATAATTCATCCCATCCATATCCATTCATAATAAGATTTGTGTTTAGATTGTCCGCTGAATGAGGGGGAAGCCAGCCAGATCATTTCCAATGGGGGTGAGAAGCTGGCAGAGAGAATGAGCAAAGACAGCGATATCCGCAAATCCATTGGTGGGTTGGAGTCTTAACAGGAACTGAGTGTAAAACAGTCCGGGTGAATAATGACATCATCACAGTGCCACTGTGTGGTTTAGGGATGATGAATATGTTTTAATTTTCTTGTATTTTTTCCATGATGACATAAATACATAGATCGGGGTGATGGAGAGAGTGAAGAAGAGGAGGAGGAAGAACCTGTGGCAGACCCCAAAAAACACCACTCCGATGAGGTACTCTCTCCATGTCTATCTATCTTTCTCTCTTCTTCTCTATCATGTCTCTGTATTAGGGATGTATAGTAAAACATATTTTCATAATAAACACAATGGTAAAGCTGCAATAACTAGGGATGTGCCCGATCCGATTATTTGATCGAAAATGGGGGTTGATTTACGCATTTTTCAAAGGCTCTGATTCAGGAGGTAAAGATCTGGATAACTGTTTTATCAAATAACAAGTTCACTATAGACTATAGACAGTAGGCTGCACATACTCACTAAGAATGCCCACGCTGTGTTCAGACTGGCAGCGACAAGTCCCTAGTGTCACCATAGTTTATCAACACTTCCTTTCCAAAGTTGAATAAAAAAAAAAAAAAAAATATTTGCATCTGTAAGAGCATTTATTTCCTCCGTTTAAGCTCTCAGCATATTACAATAATAAATAATAAAAGTCTGAGATTATAATAATAATAATAATAATAATAATACTTTTAATAATAATAATTATAATAATAATTTACCTTATTAAAATACAGTAAAAAAAAGGCTACATCTAGTCTGCCCGGTCTAAACCACACTACAAAATTATTACTGTTCCTCTCCAAAAAAAAATTATTAAAAATAACTACCTGCATGTTAAGAAATTAATGTGTGATATTTTTATTTTTTTATTTTTTTTTTATTTTTTTTAAGAACTTGAAATCATGTATATGGCTATTTAGTACTTGTTTAGTTTTTGCTAAAAAATGTAATTTAAAATTTTCAATAATAATTAAAATTAATAAAAAAAATGTTGAGGGACAACTTGAATGTGTTCTTTCTTCCTTTTATTGCATTGCCAAAGTATCTAGTTGAGACTCAATATGGGCAGATACTCTAAAACAAACTACTTGAGAGCAGAATAAATGTGATCAGAAAATTCCTAATATTAACATTGTTAATACCAGCAAACTCAAGTTGTATTATGTCTCTGCTAGATGCAGAGCAAGATAGAGGTATTAAATTGATCACTTTTCACATCAATATCTGATCATTACATTTTTGTGTACATTGTGAACACATACTCTCTTTCTTTTTCTCAATCTACATATTTTTCTTTTCTCCCTTCGTTATTTACTTGATACAGTATATGGAAATGAGCTCAATCATTTTCGCTGACCTCAGTGTTGCCCATTATGTATTTTTTATTTTTTTGTAACACAAATAAACTGGTAAGCCGGCTCTGTTTAAAAACAGCATTTTGTTTTAATTATGTTAGATGTTTTGAGGATATTTATACAAGACATTATTCCTTAATGTGTACATTTCATCGCTCTTTTTAAAAAGAGTGTAATTGCTTTTTTAATGCTACTATATTATAATTATATTAGTAACATAAAATGATCCTAAAATGACAATATTATCCCAATCTTGCTCACACCCTTCTTTCCTTTCTCTCTCTCGGTCAAGTAAGGTCAGGTTATGTTAACTCCGATTCCTTCGTTAAAGTAAAGAGTGCTGAACATGATCTGAGAATAATAAACACTAAATTGCCTTGTTTTTTTGTCTGTTCTTGTCTTCTCTGTACAGGGAACAGCCTACAGTGAAGTCAACGCTACAGAAGAGATGTCCACATTGGTTAACTACATTGAACCAGTCAAATTCAAATCCTTTGAGCTGGCAGCCAGTGAGTAGTGATGTCTGTGCAGTGTTTTATGGATATATGTGGATTTGATGTATATATGTGTGGATTGTGGTGCATACATGTGTTTAACTGTGCAAGCCTATGTTTGTGTAAAGTAAAGAAAATTAATTGATCGGTGTCTTTTTTTTTTTTTTTCCAGAGAGGAACAAGTATTTTGAAATGTCCTCGTTTGTGGAGACCAAGGGCATGGACTCGCTGAAGAATAACCCCATTGAATTTGTGGAGTATCCTTTATGTATTTGTGTATTCGTGTGGTCATGTCATTTTAGGCTCTCTGTGTACATTCATGTGCATGTTCTTGTTTATTACATGAACAAGTGTTTACAGAGAGAGAGAGAGAGAGAGAGAGAGAGAGAGAACTGGTGGTATATACAATCTGCATTGTACTTCCTGAACTACTTGTGTGTTCAGATACAATAAGAAGCAGTTGAGTCGGATCTATCCTAAAGGCACACGGGTGGAATCCAGTAACTACATGCCTCAGCTCTTCTGGAACGTGGGTTGCCAGATGGTGGCGCTCAACTTTCAGACACTAGGTGAGGCCCTCACAACAACTAGGGATGCCATGTATACGTCATATATTAGTTATTCTGTAATCTGTTGATTAGTTTGTTGATTAATAAGGTAGTAATACTTTTTATCATCATTAAAAAGCAGCTGTGTTAAGCTGCCAAGTTGCATAATATTAATGTTAATTTAAGGTTAATGTTAAATTATGAATGATGAATGTCTGACAAGTACAAAATACAATCATATTACTTTTCAAGTTTTTTTTTATCTACAATTGTTTCATGTGCAAAATGAATACACCATACTGCGTAGAATAAATGAGAACATTTTGTTGTACTAAAAAGTAGAGCAATAGGAAATGTTTCAATAACGGTGACATCAATTTTGGTGTTCTGTGCTTCAAAACTAAAGACCAGAGTAAACTACAAATATGATACTCTGTGATCTGTTATCAACAATCAGCGATTAATCCAGCTAGGAAAAACAGTTAGCATCTGGGCTAACACGCTCCATGCCTGGTGAGGCTGGCTGTTAGCACTGTGGCTAAAATGCCTGAATACTGAAGAGTCCAACTGCTGTACCTGTTCACATCATTAAACCTGTCTGAGTCTGTTTCCACATTGGAAGATATACTACAATATACTATTGGATACTAAAGGACATTCTTTTTTTTTATTTTGTTAGTTTATTTTGTTTGGACTTGGATAAAACAATATAGTGGATATGGTCAAATAGAAAATTCTGTTAATATTTACATCTCAAATTAAGACGTATTTGTGTAGCCGTTTAGGATGTTCTGAAAATAACAACTAGCATTTGTGGCTCTTTCCTATAAATTATTTGTGATTTTGAGCAAGATAAAGGTATCAGAGTATCAAAAACTGTTGATATAATCATGATAACAATTTTGGTAATTTTGTCTAGCCCTACATTCTGCTTGTATGTCAGTACTGTGATAAATAGTGTTGGATTGATTGTTTCTCTGTTGTAGATTTGCCTATGCAGCTGAACCTAAGTGTTTTTGAGTATAACGGCCACAGTGGCTATCTGCTGAAGCCAGAATTCATGAGACGGACAGATAAACACTTTGACCCCTTCACTGAGAATATAGTGGATGGCATCGTGGCCAACACGGTCAAGATCAAGGTCTGTGTTTGTGTTAATGCATTCATGCAGTGTTTGTAATTCTTCACAATATACGACCGTTTGTACACTGATTTATATATTTGCTCTCTGGTTTGCATGTAGATTGTGTCAGGTCAGTTTCTGACTGATAAGAAGGTGGGTGTATATGTTGAAGTGGATATGTTTGGACTGCCGGCCGACACCAAGAGAAAGTTCCGCACCAAAACATCCAACAACAACTCCATGGACCCAGTGTGGGATGAGGAGGCCTTCGTCTTTAGTAAAGTAACTACATTCCTAATGTTGCTCATATGCTTATATTTCATTTTTTACTGTAAGCTGTAAAAACGAAGAAATGTGGATGCATATATGATTCTTGTATACAGCTCTGGAAAAAAAATAGACCTCTTAAAAATGATACGTTTCTTTCATTTTACCTAATTGAAAACCTCTGAAATATAATCAAGAGGAAGATGGATGATCACAAGTCATCAAACCAAACTGAACTGCTTGATTTTTTTGCAGCAGGAGTGACATGAAGTTATCCAAAAGCAGTGTGTAAGACTGGTGGAGGAGAAAATGCCAAGATGCGTAAAAAACTGTAATTAAAAACCAGGGTTATTCCACCAGATATTGATTTCTGAACTCTTAAACCTTTATGAATATGAACTTGTTCTCTTTGCATTATTTAAGGTCTGAAGGCTGTGCATCTTTATTGTTATTTCAGCCATTTCTCATTTTCTGCAAATATATGCTCTAAATGACAATATTTTTATTTGGAATTTGGGAGAAATGTTGTCCATAGTTTATAGAATAAAACAACAATGTTAATTTTACTCAAAAATGTACGTAAATAAATAGCAAAATCAGAGAAACTGATTCAGAAACTGAAGTGGTCTCTTATTTTTTTCCAGAGCTGTATATTGCACTACTGCACTATTATACATACTAGGAATGTCTTGATTTAGTTATTTTTTTGCCCTCAATTAAGCCTGAATCTAATGTGATCCAATCTGGAGTAAAAGTACTTTAGATAAGTATTGACAGTAGTTTGACCAGACATGGTCTTGATGTGTGGGGCAAGCAAGCAGGTGGTGCTACTAGAGCTAACTGTCCCCAGAGAAGAGCGAATTAATGAAGAGCAAGAGCAAAAAAAAGGACAAGTACGAAGAAAATAAAAAAGCAGTTATTTGAAAACGCTAATTTCAAAAGAAATAATAAGCATGAGCAGTACTTTTGTCAATTTAGTGTATCTCTGATTTGATAGTGAGTATGTTCTAAGAAGATTTAGCTCCCAATCTAGTAAATCAAGACATCCCTAGCTGCATATATAACTCTTTATGTATGTATGTATGTGTACCTTACCGGCTTTTTTTTTATATCTGTGCTGGTATTTACTAAGCTGTGAAATGTGAATGCACACTGATTTGCTGCAGAATGTGGATTTATATTGTTTATGCTTCCTATAGGTGGTGCTGCCTACACTGGCTTCGCTGAGGGTCGCTCTCTTTGAGGAGAACGGAAAGTTTATTGGGCATCGTATCTTACCAGTAGTGGCTTTACGCCCAGGTCAGTACACACACTATGCTCAGTAGGAATGAATTGAAATCTCATTTGTTTTGAATAGGTTACAAACATGTACAAAAGTTTTGATTTAGTTGTGTTTGTGTGTGTACGTGTGTGTATGTGCTTGTGTGTTTTACAGGATACCATTATATTAATCTGAAGAATGACCTTAACCAGCCGCTCCTGCTAGCCTCTCTCCTGGTGTACACTGAAGTTATGGACTACATCCCAGACGAACACCAAGGTAAAGTTACAGTAGACAACTATTATTGTTGATACACATCTGTGTACATACAAAAACTGAATACCGTATTTTTCGCACTCTAAGGTGCACTTAAAACCCTTTAATTTTCCCAAAAATTGACAGTGCACCTTATAATCTGGTGCTTCTTATGTATGAATTTTACCAGTCGTAAAAAAGTTTTAAGGAGCAGTTATACGGTAGTTTCAGTTTATTTCTCCAGCCTCGAGGCTGGAATAACATTAGCAATAGTCTCTAACCGCTATTTCCCCGTTCAGAGGTGAGTATTATCGGCCTGTAGCCTGATGCTAACCCTGGCTAGCACTGCTGGAGCAGCATTAGCATTAATCGCTAAAGTCAGGAAGCGCTAGCTCTTTAGCCGTTTAGAGCAGGCCCCCAGCTTTTCCCTTCCAAAACGTGCCACCGGAAGTGTGCTGCTGAGGAATGAGAGGACCATTACAGCAAAGCTATCCATTCACTTCCATTCATTTCGGGGTGTCTTTGAACCAATAATAAATGTATTTCCAAGCCGTTTTCGATTATGACACGACCCGTGTTCTTTTCTACAAAGAACGGATTTTCTGCAATTTGATCCATAAGATTAATAATCTGTTCATGGCTTTAGAAAATAACATTTTTATACAACTATGCTAATGATGACGTAAAAAGATAGCGACCCAAAATACCGTGCTGTAATGTTTGGAGAAGTTGCTCCTCTTAATTTAAAAGTACAGAGCTGATTGAATTAGAGCAGGGTCAAAGTAACCTCTTATTATGCAAATATAATACTACTACTAACTAGAGTTGCACGGTGTACCGAAGGTTCGATTCTTTTTCGATACTACGTCATCACAAACGATTTGGTTCTTTAGCGTTCGATGCTTTCGATACTATATAGCCCAGTCACTAGCTTCAAATGAGTCAAAATAGTAGGCGCGATTTGATTCAGTTCATAAGAAAACTGATTCACACCGCAGCAGTCGGTGTGGCAGGATTCAGATAAACTTAGTGTTCTGAACAAATGAATCGATTCACGTGTGAATCGATTCATTTGACTCGCTTGAGCGACACACGCACGCGCAAGCCAGCAGAGCAGCAGCGAGAGAGAGCAGCTGCGAGTGTAGAATGGCGACGTCTAAAATAACAGATGTCTCTCGTCCGCGACTTGTGGACAAAACGGGCGCGAGGAGTGAAGTGTGGGCAAATTTTGCTTACATCGCTGATGAAGAAGGGAATCCGACCAACACCACAAACCCAGTTTATAAACGGTGTTATAAGTCTATCCAGTGCAGAGGAGGGAACACCAGCAACCTGGCTACGCATTTAGCAGACAAGCACCCTGATCTCTACAAAGAGCTGAGAAGTCGACAGGTTAGTGGAGTTAGTCAAGATACACTCTGTCTGTAGCGTTACTAAGATTTACTAGCCCTGGCCCGCCGGCGGGCCAGAAATTTATAATATTTAATATCTGGCTGTGTTTATGAATAGTTATAGGTTCAATATAGACACCCAATATGCCATTTTAAAGCTTAGAATCTCGGCTTTTTCAGCCCATTTAGCTGGATCTCCTTTCAGAAAATAAACATTTAGGGCGAAATATGCCTTGCTTCTGAAAATATGAAATCATAATTTTCATATTTCCGTTTCTCGTACGTCCATATTTGATCGAATGCGGACATGTTATACACCATTCGAACCGTCTGTCTCTCCGGATTCGCTCCGTTTTACTGTAGGGTGTACGGTTCCTGAATTAGAGCTGAAAGAGCGCGTCACAGCGCGTGTTCAGAGTTAAAAGCTGCTTGTTTTTCGCTGCAGGGTTACCTCAGGTCACTCCCTCCACCCCCTCAACCCCCACCAGCGGCTCCCCCACGCTCTTACCTTCAAAACCAGACTTAAGAGAATCCATCAATCCAGTCTCCTGCAATCCCCAATTATATACAAACAGCGCATGAAATAAACTGAGGCAGAAAAAAAAATAATATCCACTTTATCTCCTTATTAAAAGCGTAATTTTCGAGGCTGCATGTGATAACGCACGTGTGGTTAATCTGCAGTCCAAGGAGAACAAGGTTGACAGAAGACCATGTGGACACACTTGTTTTCCTGGCTAAGAACCTTAAACAGGCAAAGAAACTTCCCACAGTGTAGTTTCAGAAAAGAAGAGGTTTTAGTTTTTAGGAAGTGTTTAGATAATTATGTTATAGTTAAGGTCATAATAACGAAACTTGTTTTTTGTTCAAATGTTTCATTTTAGAATAAAAACGTTTGCACCGATTGTTCAGTGTTCAATACAGTCCAATCAAAAATAAACATTTTATGTTCAGATATTTTTATTGTTTTTTTTTCTTCCAAGTATCGTTTTGGTATCGAGAATCGTGATACTACAGTTGGTATCGGTATCGAAGTCAAAATTTTGGTATCGTGACAACCCTACTACTAACAGTTATAATACATTGTAGATAGTAAGATAGTCGTAAATAGAAATAAGATAGACTATGAGATTTATAATGTATAGATATAACTAATTTATATTACACATTTATTATTCTTATTACTGAGTTTCTAAATGCTTGTTATATAGACAAACTATGAATATTCTTCAGTAAATCCGTGGACTAATATTGGATATCAGAAATTCTAGTTTTTATCTGCTGTTTATTGAATAAAAGCCTCATTCTGGGACGGAATTGAGCTTTTCTCACTGTGGAGTGAATAGTTCTGTGCAGCTCCTATAAACAGTACAGCTGTTTGCACAGCACACGGAAGATTCGCGTCATGCTGGCGCCTGCGCAATCTCTCACTTTCCCGGTTAACGCCCCACGATAAGCCGATCAGGAAGTGACACGATTGGCCTCACCTGGCTCCGTTGAAATCAGCGGGATGGCTTGGTACAGTTAATATATACTGTCAATGGTTTAGAGGTAAGTATTATCGGCTTGTAGTCTGCTGCTAACCCCGACTAGCACTGCTGGAGCAGCATTAGCATTAGCCGCTAACCGCGCTTGCTCTTTCTTTGTGTGCATTAGGTTATGCTGATGCCCTGACCAATCCAATCAAGCATGTGCTGGATCAGAGAGAGAGGCAGCTGGCCGTGTTTATGGAGGACAATAACGATGGTAATAAGGTGTGTGTCTATTGTTTATAACCACTGATTATAATCTTTATAAGAATGATTAGTAGTATAAACAGGATGTGTATTATATCTGAGCTTTTGTGTTGTGTGCACACAGAGAGTACAGCAGGATGAAGGAGAGAAGCCCGAGCCCCGTCCTGTGGCTGTTGTTGACTTCCCAAGTTTACCCTCTCCTACCCCTCCTCCAGTAGAACCTGAGATACCTGTTCCTGCACCAGGTACAGCACCACCACCACCACCACCACACAGCCAGAAATCTGTTCTACATCACCTCCACTCTCACATACATTCTCATTTTCTCCATCAATCACCTGAATAAAAAAAAACTCACTGCTGTACAGTTTGAGGAGTTCTACTCTACCTAGTTATTAAGCCAACTTACTATTTTTCATAATCTCCCTTTTATTATTTTTCTTTCTTATTTTTATTCTCTTTGCAAATTTTAATTACCTTCTTATCCCACAGTTTCTGACGTAGAACAGTGTAATCTTGAAAGAATCGTAGGTGCTACACCCAGATTAGGTTTAATTAAAAAAAACTGTCCATTAACTTTTGTCAAGAATTTCAAATAAATCTACTGTTCACATTTTTGTAACTAGAACTTTCTCTCTCTTTTTTCTTTCTCTCTCTTTCTCTCTACATGTCTTGCACACTCTCCCTCTCTTCTTCTCTCTTTATCGCTTTCTTTCTTCTCCCTCTTTCTCTCTAACTGCCCCACTCTCTTTATCTATATATTTCTCTATTCCTCTTTTTCTTTCTTCTTGTCACGCTTTTTCTCTACTTCTCACTCTTTCTCTCTCTCTCTACTTTTTTCTATCTCTCTCTCTCTCTCTCTCTCTCTCTCCACTGTTTAGCCATATGTTTTTGGACACTACACCATTTTAAGCACTATTTTTCACCTAATTTAATCATTAAAACTTAATCACTTTAATCACTAAATGTAAGAATTATTACTATTTACTAATTTATTGTAGCACTGGATTAATGCTATTTTTAAAGTCCTTTAGTTTTTAAGACAAAAGTTTTCTAGCTGTTTAAAACTATTTTTCAGTGTTATTTTCTGCTTTTCCAAACCAACTGTGGTTGGTTTGGCCACATGGCCAACTGTGGCCACATGGCTTTTCCAAACCATGTGGCCTCAGTTGCTCGGTCCTGCCGCTTTGCGCTCTATAACATCCGAAAAATTAGACCGCTCTTGACGCAACAGGCCACCCAACTCCTGGTGCAAGCGGTCGTCATCTCACGCCTCGACTACTGCAATGCCCTGCTAACTGGCCTCCCGGCCTGTGTAGTAAAACCACTCCAGATGATGCAGAACGCAGCAGCACGTCTGGTCTTCAACCAGCCAAAACGGGCACATGTCACCCCGCTGCTCATTGAGCTCCACTGGCTACCAGTTGATGCTCGCATCAAATTCAAAGCTCTTACAATCGCCTACAAGGTGATGACAGAACAGGCTCCTTCCTACCTGCACTCGCTCCTGAAGGCTTACGCTACCTCCCGGCCGCTGCGCTCCTCCAGTGAACGTCGCCTCGCTTTGCCAAACACTCACACAAAGCAATCCAGACTGTTCTCATACAGAGTTCCCCAATGGTGGAACAAACTACCTTCCACTACCAGATCAGGAGAATCTCTCACTATCTTTAAGAAACTCCTGAAGACAGAGCTCTTCAAAGAGCACTTACTCTCCTAACACCTCTAACACACTAACTACTTCTAACCCCATTTCCTTCTTCCCCTCCTTCACTCCTCTATCCTATTATTCCCCTTTGACCTCCTTTTATCCCTATCCAAAGTTGTTTTTACCTTTAAACTTATTTTACATTGTACTTGACTATTGTAAGTCGCTTTGGACAAAAGCGTCTGCCAAATGTAATGTAATGTAATGTAATGTAATCAAACTTTCCTTTTCTATTTCTTAAGTGTTTTTATTGAACTGCCAGGATCTCTTTGTTCTATTGGCATTCAATCAATAAATAATAGAGATAATGCATTTAATATCAAACTGAAAAAATATTATAATACAGTTTAAAACACAATATAATTGTATTAAAAAAATGTTTGGCCACCCCATCATATCACTTTTTTAATATGTTACATTCTCTGTAGATATATTTGTGCACATATATAATATATAACACAATGAAATTAAACTGCAAATATACATAATCATGACATACACAGTAGTTATGTTGCATTAAATGTTCAATATTTAATATTCAGTAAAAACTTTTTGCAGTAAATGTTCCCTTTTGGGAATATAATTATAAACAGCTACACTGCACTAATAATCAAGACTATGAATCTGTGGGGCTCATCACTGTGTGTCATGTTTTTGTTCTGCTGGTCACTGTCTGCATGTTTCATTCTTATAGTGAAAGAAGACCTGGTCCTCAGTATATTAACAGGTAGGAAATATAGTGCACATCATTATCACCATCATTCTCATCTTCATCATTAAAACTCCCAGCACGCACTCAGGCTGGAGTTTGGGTTAATATGAACCTTTTTGTGTGTTTGTGTGATAGTGATAGAGCCTCAGTCTATAGAGCAGCTCAAGCAGCACAAGTCCTACGAGAAATTGCTGAAGAAACAGAACAAAGAACTGAAGGAGCTGCGCAAGAAGCACCTGAAGAAAGTATGACACCGTCCAATATGCACTTATCACGCATCACACACAGAGCTTCAGGCCACATTAGGTCTCTTTCTTTCGTATATTTTACACTAAACATTTTTCCTGTCTTCAAAATATTGAAATATTTACAGCTTGAGTTTAACATGCTTTAGAATGTTTTATTTTTTATGTGTTAGTGAACACTGTACAATGGGATATGATGGCTGAATATAATAGTGCTATATAGTAGTCTGGAATTAAAATTAAGCCATACCTGTCAAGTTTTGGACTTAAAAATAAGGGATTTTTTCCACCGCCCCAACAGCCCAAATGAGGGAAAAAAAAAAAATATATATATATATATATATATATATATATATATATTTTTTTTTTTTTTTTTTTTTTAATAGATTTAAAATTGAAATTGAAAGGTGCACAAATTTACAAAAAGGACATGGATCAGATATATTCCATAAGTAAATAATAGTCCTAAGGGGCCTACACAATTAATAATCTTTCATTAATACTTCTTTCTATCGTTCAGTCCACTCCTGATCAGTTCAGTTAATTTCAGCCCTCTCCACATTTTCTCTCTCTCCAGCTCAACCATCTCTTCTACCCCTTCTAAATAATACATTACATTACATTATAATACATTACCACAATACTTGAGATTTAAACAAATTCTAACAAACCCTAAAACTAGCCCTGAACTAATAGAGTTTGGAAATGATAGTTATTGGCTGATCAGGCACATCAGGGCAGGGCATTATATATATGTAGATTTTTCTCAAACCCTGAATATATACCTAGCTAATTCTAAAGTTAAGCTAACTGAGTCACAAGCTGTATTTTATTAAACACACAGTGGGTTTAATTTATGTTTTGATTCAGAGAAGAGTCTTTCTAACCAGCTATCAGAAACAATCTCATCACAGTTTACATGGTTAATTACCTTTTTTTTTAGAAAAATCTCCGTATATCCAGATTAGTTTTAACGACAGCTGCTCCGACTAGCTGCCTGTACTCACAGCGAGGGGAGGGGCGGGGCTTCCCGCACACTAAACTGCGCTCCGCAAAACCAGCTAGCTGATTGGCTGTTTCTCCTGAAAGGCGGGACTTTCTCCTTGAACCGGCACCACGATTGGTTAAGAGACACACAGCGGTCAGTGCATTGTCGCCTGTGGCCTATATATTTTTTTTATTTAGTATAATACGGGAAATTTACGGGAAAATACTAATACGGGAGGACGGCGGGAAAGAGGAGTAAAATACGGTAGTTTCCCGGCCAAAACGGGAGACTTGACAGGTATGAATTAAGCACAGTCTGCCTGTCTATGATCATTGATCTAATACTGCAAAACTTAGTATGACAGATTTTTCTGACTATAAGGCGCTTTTTTGGACTAGCCAGCCCCGGTTAGCAGCGCTAGCCAGGTGCAGTTAGCAGTGCTAGCCAGGTGCAGTTAGCAGCGCTATCCAGGCACAGTTAGCTGGGCTACCCAGCCGTGGTTAGCAGCGCTAGCCAGTCCCTGTTAGCGGCACTAGCCAGCCCCAGTTAAAAGCGCTACCTAGCCTCGGTTAGCAGCATAGCCAGCCATGGTTAGCAGCACTAGCCAGCCCCGGATAGCTGCGCTAGCCAGTCCTAGTTAGCAGTGTTACCCAGCCCCGATTTGCAGTGCTAGCCAACCCCGTTTAGCAGTGCTAGCCAGCCCTGTTTAGCAGTGCTAGCCAGCCCTGTTTAGCAGTGCTAGCCAGTCCCGTTTAGCAGTGCTAGCCAGTCCCGTTTAGCAGTTCTAGCCAGTCCCGTTTAGCAGTGCTAGCCAGCCCAGTTTATCAGTGCTAGCCAGCCCAGTTTATCAGTGCTAGCCAGCCCAGTTAGCAGTGTTAGCCAGCCCCGTTTAGCAGTGCTAGCCAGCCACGTTTTGCAGTGCTAGCCAGCCCCGTTTAGCAGTGCTAGCCAGCCCCAGTTAGCAGTGCTAGCCAGTCCCATTTAGCAGTGCAAGCCAGCCCCGTTTAGCAGTGCAAGCCAGCCCAGTTAAGCAGTGCTAGCAAGCCCAGTTAAGCAGTGCTAGCCAGCCCCAGTTAGCAGTGCTAGCCAGTGCTGGTTAGCTGTGCTTATACCCTGTAATTCATCAGAGTAGCTTTACTGCTTTTCACAACCTGACTGGTAGAAGTCATACATAAGGCGCACTGGATTATAAGGTGCACTGACGATTTTTGGGAAAATTAAAATAATGTAGGTGCTATTTATAGTCCAAAAAATACAGTACTGATACTTCAGCATATATATTTTTACACCTCTATTGCAAGCATAATTAGATGTGTTTGTTTGTGTGTTTGTCAGGTTTGGGCTCTCAGCAAAGAGCAAAAGACGAGGTCTAATCAGCTGAACTCCGACATCCAGAGACGTAAGAGTCAGGTGGAGAAGAAGCTCCGCCTCAGCGTGAAGAAAAAGTATGTTTATAACTAGAGGGAGGGAGTGGCTTTTGAAACGTCATACTCTTAAGTTAACGTAAATGTAGTAAATGTCCTGGTAAGATGTAAAAGCAAGTTAACAGATGTTTGTGTGTATGTGTAATGCAGTGAGCCAGAAGGGCCGGTTCGGACTGAGCTGAATGAGCTGGTGGTGGAGTTGGAGAAGCAGACGGTGCAGCTGAGAGAGTGGCAGATGCAGGAACTACTGGAACTCCGCAAAAAGCAGTACCAGCTGGAGAAAGAGAAGAAATTCATTCACCTTGGAGAGGTATCAACCGCTCATGTATAAAAACATTTTTTAAACAAACACAAATCACCAGAATGTAAGTGTTTAACTCTCTCTGTGTGTGTGTTCTGTTTTTTTTCAGTCATATCAGAAACTAAAAGAAGTTGCCCAGGAATGCCAGGCTGTCCAAATCAAGAAACTCAAGGAGATATGTGACAAGTAGGACATTTTTCAAGCTGTTATTAACAGAAAATAAATATCAGAAGTTATAAATATATAAATATGTGATAAAATTGGCTCTTTCCTGAAATTAATTTTAAAATCAATATTTTCCTGAATACAAATCAGTTTTTACGTCTATTTTTAAACTTGCAGACTTTGGGTTGGTTCCTGTTACTGATCTGAAATTAAGTGGAGTAGAGAGGAAACAGGCAGCTTCTCCAAGTGTACTGTAGGAGATTTCAAAACCCTCAAAATGTCTTAATAATTTTCATAAATAACTTATTTTACTGCAAAAAAAAAAGAGTTTTGTATCACCTACACCTGTAGCTTGTATACGGGACAAGGTATTTTAAGGGATTAAGCAGAAATGTTTAATTACAAAGATTGGAAACCCTGTTTAGGTTACCATACTTCCAGTTAGGGTTAGCTTTAGCATTACACAGATACAGTAAAAATACAATAATCAGTAAGTTAGTGACACTCTTCACCATGTATAATTGTGTGTAACTGCGTTCATTAGTGAGCATGTAAGTATGAATGAGAATGCATTAAAGCCCATGTTTAACTATTACATGTCTTTTTACTCTCACTAGAGAGAAGAAGGAGTTGCAGAAGATCTTAGACAGAAAAAGGCAGAACAGCATCATTGAGGCGAGGAAGGGAGACAAAGAGAAGGCGGAGTCGTGAGTAACTCCTCAGTTTCCTGCAAATGCACCAATCACCAATCAAATAAAATACACAATTAATGTTAGGCCAGACAATTTACCTGGTCCTTGTTTAGACATTGTACAGACTAAACAGGAATTTTGGCAGTAGAAGTTCAGTAATGCTCTTATTGGTGGCTTGCTTTTTTCTCTCTGATTTTTTTTTTTTTTTTTATCCGCCATAAGTGTTCAATTAGGTAGTTTGTGGTGTAGCGGCCTGACTGTGCACCTTTGTTTCAGGTGCTCCACCACTCAAAAATTCTCCCCAATTCGGTCATCGACAGTTTTCATCAATTATAGTTCCCCATACCACCCATACCATGAGGGCACCACTGCTATGAAAATAGCATTTTTTTTCTTCATTTAACTCCAGCAAAACACATTCAGAGCCACTGCATCTTCTGTGAAAAGCCATTAACACTAATGTCACTGGACGCCTGTATTGGATAGCCAGTCTGCTGAGAGATGGTGGGTATGAGGAAGTCCACCCCACCCACCCAGTGAGGAAGCAAATGTAATTATGCTCTCTTGATCTCCTGGTCACGAATGACTGAGTCACTTGTTCTTTCCATGTCAAGATTTTGGCCACTAATCACAGGTCTCACATAATGCATAATAAATGATGCATGACTCGTATTACTCGTATGTGATCCTAGTCGGCTTCTTTCTTCGTTTCTTCCTGCAGGGAACAGAATGAGATCAATAGGAAGCACATCCAAGATTCAGTGAACTCGTACCGCAGGGTGAGTCTACTTCTCAGTGTATTCTTCAGTCTGCTGAAACTTTCTTTCTGCCCGTTATCTGTTTTCTCATAGTCTGTTTGTCTCTCTCTCTCTCTCTCTCTCACTCTCTCTCTCTGCAGTTGGATGAGTCTCAGAACAAGCGTCAGGATAAGCTAAAGGTCCAGCAGAAAGACATCTTACAGAAAATAGAGGAAGAGGAACCCATGGTCAGTTCATCCTGCACTTCACTGCTGCTTTTCATCTCAAATGAAGTGACATAAATCTATGTTTTATTTTCAACATTGGGCTTCATAGTTTGACATTAAACTACATTGACCTCCCTCAGTTTCTCTCTTCCCCCTCTCTCTCTCTCTCTCTCTCTCTCACACTTGCTTGCTTTTTTGTGCTTAAGCTGTCTCTAATTCTTAGTCACTTCCTGACTTTCCATGCATTCTCTCTCACTCCATTTCTCATGTGCTGTTCCTACCATGCTCTCTGTTGCTTTCTCACTCTTTGTGGATTTTTTGTGCCTTTTCTCTTTCTCACTCTTTCTATTTCTTACACTCTATATGTCTCACTCTTTCTATTTTTGCCCTCTAGATCTGTCTTTGTTTTTATCCATGCACTTTTTTGCTTCCTTTTGTACTTTCTCACTTTTTTTGTGCATGCTCTGTCTCTTGCTCTCTCTCGTGCTTTCTTTAACTCGCTCTTGCTCACTTTCTCTTCATCTTTCTCATTTTCTTTATTTCATACTCTTGTTTTCTTTTATACACTGTCTCCCTTTTGTGTTATTCTTCTCACACTGTCTTAGTTTCTCACTCGTGCTCTTTTCTGCTGTTTTGTGATTGCTATTTTTTGCTCTTGTGCACTTTCCCTCTATCACTTGTACTATTTCTTGCACTCTGACGTGTATTTTATTTTTTACTCTCTTATGCTTTTTCTCTCCTTTGCTCTCTCTACAGCACCGGTTGCGTTTAGAGCGAGAGTGCGAAGCTGAGCTCCAGCGGTTGCCCGAAGAGATCTGTCGTTACTTAAAGGGAGAGCTAGACAGCAAAGGCCTGCGCAGCGACGCCCTCTGCAGCCAGCTGCTCAATCACACCAGCTCTGGCTCAGGCTCAACCTCCAACTGCAGCTCTCCACTTCTCTCCTCGCCCAATCACAGCAATAGCCTCAGCCTGGACAATAGCACCACTTCAGTGGGGGATTCCTCCTCATCTGGCACGCCAGTCACTTCAGAGGCAGAGCTGACAGCTGTGTAACTCCAGTCAGCACTTCGATTATTACTTACTTACTTACTCTTCCCCCTACACCCTTCCCTTCATCGCACCTTTCTCACTGGATTATGATGGTAGAACTAGTATTACTGAAAGTTGTGTAAATGTTTTTTTAAGGATTTCAGTTATTTTTTACTGTTTTGTCATTCATAAATTCCACACGCCTTCTCCAGCTGAGTTTTTCTAGCTGCGCTTCAGCTTGAGGTCTGCGACTTTTTCTTTTTGTAATTTTTCTTTAAAATTGCAAATTTTTCTTTTAACCAAAGTTTTTAGCCAAACTTTTTAGCCAAAAAAAAATGTATCTGATTGTTCTTTAAGCTTTAAATATTTGGGCAGGCATGGGTGCCAGTGCATGTCTGTCACGGTCATGCACCTGTGGAAAGGAGGGGATTTTTTTTCTTGTTTTTAATAGAGAGAATCTTTATTTATTTATGTGGAATGTGTGAATGGGAGGGTGTGAGGTTAGAGTGTAGTACTCTGAGTTGTCCTGCAGGTGGCAGTGTAGCTTTAGCAGTAGAGTAGGTTAGTTGTAAGTGTGTAATGCAAACGCAGGGCTAGTAGTGCTTAATCTGAAAGGTACTTGTTTACATAATAATGCACAGATGGGCAATCCTATAAGCCACCAACTCCTCGTCCCCACAGGACAATAAAGTTAATTCTCACTACATATATATTTCTCTAGCAGGAAAAAAACATAATAGTGTGAGGTATGCTGCACGTTTGCGTGTGTATATATAATATATTTATAGTAGGTGTGTGTGTGTGAGGGGTTGGGAGGCAGAGATATTCTTTTATAGAGATGATTATGTTCAATTTTCTCTTTCCATTTCTGAACAATGCATTCTGCTTATTCTGGACTGAACATCTCAGCTGATTAGACCAAATTGATTTGCCCACATATATTATATATTACACCCCGCCCCCTCCTCCCTTTCCCAATCTCCCTATATCCCAATCTCCCTATTTCCGTCTCTATCTCTCCATCTGTGGTGTGGCTTAATCTAATCCCTGCTCTATAATTCTGTGTAATTGGTGTGGATATCCCATGCACTGCACTTCCTCAAAACCACTACTACTACTACTACTGTTCAGGAAACACACTTGTATGTATGTTCTGCATTTTTTTCTGCATCATTCTGTATTTCTACACAATAGCAAACAGTTTTAATATAATCACGTTCCAGAACGATTCCCAACCCTTGGAGGGATGTGCCAAAATCTGGCCCACAAACGGAGAGAAAGCGAGTACATAAAAAAAGGCCCGTGGCATCTAGAGGTCAGGTCTACTCAGTCTCATAACCCTGTTACGTAATACCCAGGAAAACTGCAGAATATGAGCTGAGCACCCTTGGGTTTATTTTAGCGCCAGCTGATTTTATTCAAGGTGTCATTTTGGAGATTCAGGTTTGGGCATTCAGATCACAAGGATGTGTGCTATTTTTCTGTAATCTTTATAAAAAATGGCTGATTTGCTTCATTTTACTGTCATTTTTAAGTCGTCTTAAATATTATTATGCTCATATTATTTTTTTATATAATGTGATTTTTTTCCATTCACATTTACCACCGTGTTATTTGCCCATGGTTTTCTATCTCCTATCATTTTCTTCGTCCTTCCTTGTTCTTTTTTCAGACCCTCCTTGTTTTTTTTGTATAGATTGAGTCAGCGGCCCCCTACTCAGGTTGAGCAGCTCTGAGTTAAAATCGTGGATGTGGTATGACGTGCATGCAGTGCACACACACTCACAGTACGAGTACAGTGCTGGTGAGCTGTTCCAACTGAGACCTGCACTTAGTCCAGTGTAGCAAAAGCAAAAATGTAAAAAAAGCTCACAAAAAGCACAGCTCCTACACTAATGAGATGCTGTACTGCAAGCCACACTTTCAATACTATTGGCACTATTAGAGCACTATTGAAGTACTATTGGAGCAGAGCTACCTTATTGCGCATTATTTGAGTCAGTTATTTGGCCCATTTGATCGCATAGGCTAATCATTGTGGGCTGAATGCTAATGATGCAGTTCTATTGAGATTCATAATAATAATAGAGGATAGTTCACAGGATAGTTCTCAAGTTAGCTCAGATCAAGTAACGCAACCAGAAGGCTGTGGGTTCAAATCTCTAAGAGGAAGTCCTACAGGGCCGTGCTGTATGTATAACTGCTACTGTAACTATTGTACAGAAGGTAGCCGTGTGTGTGTCTGTGGTTGTAGGCCGTGTGTGTGTGTGAATGAATGTATGAGGTTGCATCTCTTTTTAAAGAGTGTTCCTTAAACTCTTAAAGTCAGCCCAAAGTACGTATATACTATATGTTGTAAATGTGTTGGTTTGTGTGTGTGTGGTTTTCAAAGCTTTAAAAGCCTATTGAAAGAGGAGAAATGGTACTTTACTGTAAAATGCTGTCTCATAAATGTTCGAGGATGATTATTTGTGTTGTTCATGTTGATCCTGTCCTTTAATTTGTGTATATGATATGATATGGGTTTTACATATCACAGTGTATAAACATTAGTGTAATATCAGATATCAGTGGTTTCAGTATAGCTCATGTTATTCATGCATATGTAATTTTTTATGTTAATTTTACTACTGACTTGGGCCGAAACTTACTTGACGCAAGGACGCGAAGAGCAGGCGCTTCGAGCAATACTGCGTTGACTGGCTTTCACACGAGTGTGAAAAAAATGCTACGTTCACAAATGTGCCGATTTGTCCTGTAAGTTTTTCACCACCACAGTAAGGTAATGTAATAACGCGTGTTGAGTTTGATGTACAGCAGGGCTGTGCGTTTGTACTTGCACAGCGCTGGTCGGGCATTGGCAGTGCGTTAAGGTCCTTGGGCCAGAGGTGAAGTTGAGGGTCATGTCTGGGTGTGTTTTTATGCTTTTATTTTAATTTTTTAATTTTTAGTTTTTATTTCTGAGATATTCACATTTCAGATATTTTACATTTATTTGGAGGCTTGCCTTCTAAAAAATGTCCACAGGGCACACACACACACACACGCACACACACACTGATCCCCCTCAACAAGCCCCTCAAACTGTCATCTGCTGCCTATTGTTCATTTTACATTACTGATAAGACAAATCTTTGGCCTTGTAAAAAACTAATTTTCACTTCTGAAGATCTGAAGTTAAAGCACAGTTAATGCTTTAATCCTTTAAATTGGTGTTAAAAAAAGTCCTCACTTTGATGGCTGTGATGGTGATTTATGGGGACCTGATTAAAGCAAAGTGAGGACCTAATGTTTTTTTTTTTATATATATATATATAAATCTCTCCCTAAATCATTCATAATATATATATATATATATATATATATTTACACACACCCTTTTACCATGTCGGTTATGTACGTACGCTCTTACATAGTTTGAGTTTTACCATTGGTGCACTTTTACTTTTTGTTTTTTGTTTTTAACGTTTATGTATAGGGAAGAAATTATGAGCAGATTTTTTTTATATATATCTATCTCTTTAGATCCAGTCTGACATAGATGATGGTACAGTATGTAGTTTCATTAAGTGAAAGCAGGCATTTGAGTAATACTTTTTGACCAATGATTATTCCTTCCTAAAGGGAGAGCAGGGGTTGTTAGCTCGACTTAACGAGAATAATACTTTGGATTTCCTTGTATTTGCGATGAAACATGGGCTTGAAGGGAGAATGAATACTTTCCCAAGGGCTAATTCTGTTCTGCCTCGAGTCACACTGCATTAACCAAGCACATGGGATTTGCATCTGTTTCTTTCTGTTCGTTTTGTTCTCGCGCTCTCATTTCCTTTTCCTTTCTTACTGAAACACTGTATGTAGAGAAAGTACTGGTCTGCCTTGTGAAAGGGAAAAAATATTACTCTGGATGTAATTTTTATTGTCTTGATAAATGATATATGTAACTGTACATTCAATAAATGCAGAATTTTGTCAAAAATCGTACAGCCTGTTTCATTTCTTCTTTTTTAAACTGCTACGCTGGAAGGTTGTGAAATTGTGGGTTTGCTTCCTTTAACTCTGGAAGGTCAGCTTTGGTTCTGAGAGACAGCATATAAAACAGCATATGATGTATTTCTTTATGTTTTGCAGGTAAAACGTGGAATATGCTGGATCAATTATTATTATTTTTTTAATTGCTTAAACGCATGAATTTGAGTGCTTAAGTTGGTTCATCATGTGTGACGTTTGTGAAAATTTGATTTGAGCTTGACTTAATCACAGATATCGATATTGACATCACTGTAATTGTGACAATAATTTGACCCTGGTTGCAAACCAGTAGGGAAGCATGTGACTTGGTGGAAAAAGTATTTTCTGTGTTAACTGCTGTGGTACATGAATGTAAATCAGTGTTAAATTGTGTATTAGAGATTTTGTGTTCAGTCTGTTAGGAGGGTTTCCTGTATGTTACTGTAGTTGAGCGTGTTTATGATGTAATTACTGTGAAGGAAAGCAGCAGGGATTTGTGAGAAGCCTTTAAGGCAGTGGGACTGCACGCAGTTTGTAGTCACAGATGTGAACATTGTCTCTGGGCACTGTCCTGTATTAACCTGGCCAGCGAAAAGAGTGAGAAACACGCAATATTTCCTGTGCAGAAGCAAATGAGCAGCTAAAGTTGGTTTTGAGGTAATGCAGAACAGGCATCTTCATTATTCATCATTAATGGATTTTCTTATGTAGTTCAGTTGGAGAGTCACTTGAACTTTGGTTTTCAGACCTGAAGAAGTTAAAAAAATAACTAAAAAACTTATAAAATTAGTTTTTTTATCATCTCCAGCACTAACCCTAACACCTAGCTACATTTCAATTAATTTGTTACCAAATTATGTGTAAATATTTATTATTTATTATACATATATTTATTAGACAAACACTTGCTACCCACAGTAAAATTGGGTGATGGTTCTGTCATCATGCTGTGGGGCTGTGTGATCAGTGCAGGTAAAGGATTAATCGCATGGATTCCAGTCAATATCAGCAGATTCTTTAGAACAATGTTTAAGAATCAGTGAGAAAGTTGAAGTTGAGTCGGCTGGATACTTCAACAGGACAACGACCCTAAACACTAAACACTGCTCTAAATCTACTAAAGCCTTCATGCAGAGGAACAAGTACAACGTTCTGGAATAATCATCTCAGTCCCCAGACCTAAATATTACTAAAAATCTGTGGTGAGATTTAAAGCGGGCTGTTAATGATCAGAAACCTGAAATCAAACCTGACTGAACTGGAGATGATTTATAAAGAAGAATGATCCAAAACACCTTCAACCAGAAGCCAGACTCTTATTTAGAAGCGTTTATATAACAGAGTTCAAATATACATGTGTTTTATTATTAGAATTCACCAAAATTATTCTCCTTATATATGCCTGTATTACTATGGAGTAGCTAGGTTGGGGTCAGTGTTGCCAACTTAGCGACTTTGTCACTATATTTAGCGACTTTTCAGACCCTCTAGCGACTTTTTTTTGTAAAAAAGCGACTAGCGACAAATCCAGCGAGTTTTTGTGGTGTTATTGGAGACTTTTGGTGACTGAGATAAACACATGCTCTTCAGTTACTGACCTCCGCGCTGCAGAGGGTGCTGCCGTGAGCCCCGCCCACAACCCTCACAGTGCAGTCTTACACACTCAGCACACACAGGCACCGCTCCAGCAACACACTGTAAATAAACTGCGCATGCCCAAAGCCGACTATCCCTATTCAAGAGCAGGATGTAAATATAAATATGCCTAGTGTGACACAAAAAATCACTGAATTTAACTCACACACTGTCAGTCACTCACCTTATTCACCACATAGCCTGTTACTCGCCTCCTCCACAGTGTCTGCCTCTTTGTAAAAAGCTAAACATCTAGCTAGCTAGCTCATTATTCAACAATTTGTCTATAATAGGTTTAGAAATAAAGAAAACTTAAGATAAAAAACAATAAAACAAAAACAAAAAACTTATAAAAACCTGAACCTGCTCTTATAATAACATTTAACACAGCAAAAACAGATTTATGTAATTCAAGTAACTGCCTATTTAAAAAGCAACAGAGGTTGTTCATTTGTTAAAGTTCATTTGTAAAAATTCTAAGATATTTAGGGTGTTTTTTACTCACTTTTTTCTCTCCCACAACGTTAATCCTTTACAGCTTCAAAAACTTATATTATGCAAATTAGGCGATGATGTCATTTAGCACTTCTAGCGACTTTTGGGGCAGCCAATAGCTACTTTACTTACTGAGGAGTTGGCAACACTAGTTGGGGCGGCTCTTCCTCTTTCCTCTTTTATATTTCCTCCCCCTACCCTGCCTCTTCCTTTTTAATACATAATGTGTAATGGAGAGGCAGGTGGCAGAAAGAGCTATATTTTAAGATAAAATCATAAAACTCTAAATTGCTCTACATGTGCCCAAATTTATTAACAGTTGTGGATTAAAATATGTAGCTAGTAGTCAGTATAAAATCTTTATATGCTTTTATATGTTTGTGCACTGCTAATACTACGGCACATAGTTTATGCTAGCATGCAGGCTAACTAGTTTGCTAATTATGCCCTGTTTTTATATGCTTTTATAGTAACTAAAGAGATGTGTGGAGAGGACAAAAGAGGTGCCCAGCTATCCAAAGCTAAAGGCTGTATCAGAATTAAAATTCAGTAAAAACAGAAAAGAGTCTATCTCATCTGTACCCACCGTTTACAATTAGAGGCAGGAAGTTCTACTAAATATTGATGTAATTTTTCTGAATTTATTTACGTGCCTAATTTTGTTAAAAAAAATATTCCACACGTTCTGTAAATCCTATAAACTTCATTTCACTACCCAGATATCACTGTGTTCATCTGCTATATAATATATTTAACTGAAATTACTGATCTGAACAACCAATGATTTATAAAGGAAAATCATGAAAATTATCAGGGGTGCCCAAACTTTCTCATACCACTGTAATTAACTATATACACTCGCCTGGACACGTGCTTCAGACATGTTCTTCCTCTTAAAACACAGTTATTTCATAACAACAAATTGTCCAGCCCAACTAAGAGTCTTATCTAAGCTCTCAGGAAGACCCTCTATAATCACTGCATGTATCAGACCGAGCCCACAGGCAGTAGAAGATGCTCAGATGGGCAGAATTTGATCAGACACTGTTCTCCAGTGAACTGAACTGGTGCCACAGTCAGGACTAATCTGTATCAGGGTAAAGTCAGACAGAGCAGATTTCAGCTGCAGTGATGTGATCACTCATACTTACTGTCCTTATTTGTAATAGATAGACGTTCAATCACCAGGCTTTATATCCAACCAGAGCAGCCGATGCATATAAGACCTGTCTAACAGTTAGATATCCCCTTATCACGCCTCTCCAGTGTTTAATTTCCATTCCATTTTTAATTCTTTCTTCATAAGCAGCAGTGGAACGAGGCAATCTGCGGCCTAAAGAATCCTGACGGGACTTCAGAGCTCAAGAGAAAGCATGCTGTGAATAGAAACTGAAGATTTTTTCTCAAAAAAAAAATAATAATAAATAAAAACTGCACGATTGTGATGCATTTGAAAGTGATTCAGTTCTGGACGTGATCCTTAAAGCTTTTTAGCAGCTTCATGAAAATAGCAGCTACTTCTGAAAGGCATACCAACGTCATTTGTGATTAGTCTTCAATGTCGGTCTTTATCTGAGGGGGATAATAGCTTTTTTTTGTGAGCAGAGAATGAACAGAGTTTAACCCCTTGATTCCTACACTTATTTTCAGTTAAGCATGATATAAGGTTCAGATCAGTGGCTAAAGGAACTGGGAGATCTACACGAAAGACAGAGAGGGAGAACTGATGAATTATCCAACATGCACAAAGTGACCCAACAGCCACGAATGCCAAGAACATTTACAGGGTTCCTGCAGGTCCTTAAAAAGTCTTAAAATGTCTTAAATTAGAATCTGGACAATTAAGGTCTTAAATTGTCTTAAATTTACTGTAAATGTGCTGTAGGTATTATATTTTCAGACGGTGCGTTTAATGCCAGTGGAAAGGGCACATGAAACTTTAACGGTGAGTTAGCTAATATTACCAGAAAGAGAACTAAAGGTTAGTGGAGAGCTCGCTAACATAGTAACGTTAGCGGCGAGTTATCTAGCTACATTATCTGGGAGAGAGCTAAGGGTTAGTGGAGAGCTCGCTAACATAGTAACGTTAGCGGCATGTTAGACGACAACACGACCAAACACGACATTATGACTGCATTTTTAGGTTTATTGTGGTCTAAAAAACTATAAAAAGCATTAAATTTGACTTTTAAAATGGTGCAAGAACCCTGATTTAAGAAGCAGCAATGCCTTTCCTTGTTAATGTCTTCATCTTATTAGTGTCAGCACCAATGGCAGACAGCAGCACAAAGCAGGAGTTATACATGCACACAAATCATTCAGATTATTACAACCACTGCCATTAACACATTAACATTAAGCTTAGATTTCCAGATTTCCACTAAGACTGAGTGCAGCAGCATAAGCATTAGCAGCTAACCACAGCACTAGCGGGATGTAAATGCCTCCCGACATTTTTGTTTTAACACGGTAAACGTGCAGACTACAGTCCTATATACTCACCTCTGAGCGGTGAAAGAGCTAGCACTTAGCGCAGTTAGCAGGAAATGATAATGCTGCTTCAGTAGTGCTAGCCAGGGTTAGCAGCAAGCTACAGGCCGATAATACTCATCTCAGAACGGTGAAAGAGCTAGCGCTTAGTGGCTAATACTAATGTTACTTCAGCAGTGCTAGTCAATGTTAGCAGCAGGCTACAAGCTGATAATACTGACCTCTAAACAGCAAAAGAGGTAGCGCTTAGCATGGTTTGTGGCTAATGCTAATACTGCTCCATTCACGGTGCTGCAGAACTAAACTGAAACTCCTGTATAACTCTGTATTTCAGTGGAGTGGCTTTACTGCTCTTTACAACCTGACTGGTAGAATGAATAAATAAGGTGCACCAGATTATAAGGTGCACTGATGATTTTTGGGAAAATTAAAGGATTTTAAGTGTGACTTATTGTGTGAAAAATATGGTACATCATTTTAGCATCATCCATTCATGAAAAAATAATGAGTGTTAGTCAGCATGGACTGTGTTTTGAATGAGGCACAAACACCATAATGTCTTAATGCGAGAGATGAACTGAAATGAACTAAGCACACATATGGGTTTATTGTGTCTAGTGTGCATCATTCTAAAGGCCGTGACCTCACAATCCATACACGATTTGGTGTTCAGTCTTTGGACTTGTGACCTTAATACCCTGTGGTGTTTAATAGCTCACACACACTGTGTGTGTTTATTTATTAAGTTTTTTCATTTGTTATTGAAGTGTATGGATAAATGGATACATGGAAATGCTTTGTCCAGTATGTCCAGATTTGATCCATCTTTGAATGCTTTCTGGCGAAAAGGCCCCAAGCTAGCAGCTTGACTAAACACCCGAATCTTATCAGGCAACGCGAGAAAACAAATCAGAGCATTACAGCCTGCTGTCTGAGCGTCTCTCGTCTTGATTCATATCGATCCAGATGCATTCAGCAATTCCACGTTTACTCCAGGGCAGCTCTGACATTGCAGTCGCAGATAAAGAGCACAGAGAAAAAAAGAAAAATCTCTTTTTTTTAAATCTACCTTTATAGGGACTTCTTTTCTTTGGTTGTTTTTGTGCAACCCTTCAAATAAAGACATTCAGTTGCTTTAGGTTGCGTACATTGCTGATACAGATGTGCAAATGCACACACACAACACAAGTCTAGTTCCTGTAGAGAAGTACTGCCAATATAATAGGACTCCTTGGGGCAGATGCAAACCTCCGTCACGTGTTCCAAAAATAGCTTATACTGCTTTTGTTGGAGTAACTGTCTCTACTGTCCAGTGAAGGCTTTAATCTAGATTTTGGGACTCTGATGTCAGGATTCGAAGAGTGAGGTGCAGATGTCAGATGATCACCAACCATTCCACAGCTCAATACTTGGGGACTTGCGGCTCCAAGTGGTCCAGTGGTCTAAAGTGCTGCAACTATGATCAGAAGATTGCTGGTTCGAATCCTGTTTATGTAGCTTGCCTTCGGCTACTGGAGCGCTGAGAGAGCACAATTGGCCTTGCTCTCTCTGGGTGGGTAGATGGCGCTCTCTCCCCACATCACTCTAAGGGTGATGTTGATCAGCACAAGGCGTCTGTGAGCTGATGTATCAGAACCGAGTCGCTGCAATTTTCATCCGAGCGTGCTGTGATGCTACTCAGCCATGCTGTATCAGCAGCAGTTCGAAAATAGAAGAGGCGGTGGCTGACTTCACATGTATCGGAGGAGGCATGTGCTAGTTTCACCCTCCTGGTGTCGGGTAATTGGCTGTGTAAATTGGTAGAAAATGAAAAAAAAAATTTAAAGAATAAAAAGAAAAATACTGGAGGACTTTAATCCCCTCTAGCTCAAGCGTGATGTTAGACATGGTGCCAATAGTTTTGTTTTTCTGCTCTAGAAAGTTCTATTGATGATTTTATTAATAAAAACTCTCTACAAAGACTAAACAAGATGTGTGTGTGCAATTGCACATCTGTGTCAGCAACCTTCATATTAGAAGGGGTGTCCACAAACATTTGAACATATATGATATAGTGTATTTGTATATATTTCTTTATTCTTAAGGTTCTTCTCATTCCCATTTTTATTGTTTGATGTTGGCCCCAGCTGCTCTCTCGTTCATATTTTAAGCACAGAAGCTTGTTTCTTACTCTTTCTCTCTCTGCATGAGTTCTCCTCTAGGGAGGCACAGTTTTTCCCTCCGTCTTTCTCGTCTCGTTCTGTTGTTCCTCTCCGGTGGACAAGTGGATGACAGAGTGGCATAGAAACAGCAGGCTGGACTGTCAGACTTAACTTCTCTCAAATCAACATGTATACTCCACCTCTCTCCCTCCCCCCACTGTCACTCTGTCTACCTCCCTCTCTACTCTCAATCTTTTTTATAGTTTTGCACCCTGTATTTCTATCTCAATCTCCTTTTTTCCTTTGTGGAACTACCTCAATATACATTTATCTCTCATTCTACCCTGTTTTCTCTCTCAATTTTTATCTGCCTCTTTTTTTACTCAAAGGATATCATTCTCTATTCTTAATCTTCATTTCTCATTTTTACTTAGCCCCCTCTCTCCTGACATCAGTATCTCATTCTCTCCTCCCACAGTCTACCTCAGAATCTATTCAATCCATTGTTTCTGTCTCTTTTCCATCCTCCCCACACTCTGCTCTCTCAGTCTACCTCCATATCTTTTTTGACCGAGTCCAATGTCTTTGCCAATTAACCTAATTGCTTCATCTTTTAATCTACTTCAAAGTGTATCTCAATCTATCAATATCTCTCTCAAAATACCTATTTTTTTCTCAATCATTCCAGGCTTTCTCTATTGTTTCTCTTACGCTACCTAATTATATCTACCTCATTCTCCTTAAATGTCTCTCTCAATCTCTCACATTCCCTCCTTTCTTAGTTTACCTCACAATCTACCTTCCTCACAGTCTACCTTATTATTTTATTTCTCAATCTATCTCTCAATCAGCCTCATTCTCTTCTTTTCTAATCTACTTCATTCTCTTATTTCTCAATCTATCTCTCAAACAACCTCATTCTCTACTTTCTTAATCTACCTCATTCTCTTATTTCTCAATCTATCTCTCAATCAACCTCATTCTCTACTTTCAATCAAACTCATTTTCTTATTTCTCAGTCTATCTTTCAATCAACCTCATTCTCTATTCTCAATCTACCTCATTCTCTTATTTCTCAATCTATCTCTCAATCAACCTCATTCTCTACTTTCAATCAACCTCATTCTCTATTCTCAATCTACCTCATTCTCTTATTTCTCAATCTATCTCTCAATCAACCTCATTCTCTACTTTCAATCAACCTCATTTTCTTATTTCTCAGTCTATCTTTCAATCAACCTCATTCTCTATTCTCAATCTACCTCATTCTCTTATTTCTCAATCTGTCTCAATAAACCTCATTCTCTACTCTCTAATCTTTTACATCAATTTACCTTGTTGTCTTTGTTAATCTACCTTCTCCTCTTTCTCTCAAGCTACTCATTCTCTCCTCTCGAACATAATGTCTATCTCAAAGCTACCTCTTTAATTTCTCAATCTACCTCCCTCTACCTGCCGCTCTTGAGCACTGTCTACCTCCTTCTCTCCTTTCAGAATCTCTCTCAGTCTCTTTTGATCTACTCTATCTTAATCTACCTCTTATTCCTTCATCTATTGGACTCTATATCCTCTCAATATCCTCTCTCACACTACCTCATTCTCTAAATCTGTCTCTCTCTGTTGCTCCCTTTCTTTCCTCGTACATATCTCAGCACCTCACCTCCTCTCTGCTGAGCTCTTTTTGTTGGTCTACCTTAGTTTCTTTCTATCTTCCTTTCTCTTCTTTATCTCTCTGTCAGTTTACCTCAGTGTCCCTTGATCTACCCTTTTTCCTCATCTAGATCCTTCTGTCAATTTAACTCTCTATCTAAATCTACCCCTCAGCCTTTCTTAATCTACCACTTACTCTTCCCACTCGCTCTCTCAACCTTTCTCTCTTAGATTGATTTACCTTATTTTCTTTCCTCTCCTGATCCACCTCGCCATTTCCTGTCAATATACCTCTTTAAATCACATTTTCACTCTCTCTTTCTCTCTCTCTCTCTCTTACTCTGCTAAATGGCATCTTAACCTGCAGAATAATTCATGTGTTTGAGGAGAACAGTACACACAGATCACACAGCACGCTATTGTCATCAGCTCCGTTTGAAACTTTAATTCAGATTTAAAAGAAAGAAAAATAAGGTCATGTTTAAAAATATCTCAAGACGACATTTCCTAAAACCACGTCAGACTGGATAGAGTCATGAGGGAGGATGAAACATGCAAATGCTGTGTGCACATAAGCTCTCTAAATGACCCCCTCCAACACACACACACACACACACACACACAGATTCCAGTTCCTCAACAAAACCACCTTCAGAATAAGAGCTAAAGTGTATCGAATGTTAAAGATGGTAAACATTAAGCACAGATCAGATGTAATGAGCTGACTGATGTACTTGGGGATCCTCTGAAGAAGTTCAGAGATGAGCTGAGATCTAAAGCAAAGATAAGCTGCAATTAAAATACACTGTCATAACACTAACATAAAACCCCTGACAAGTGAAGTGAAAAACAGTAATTACTGTTCCAAGGGATACCCAAAGGACGGAGATGTTCATGGAGGTGCCACCTTACAACCTACAAGACATACAGGATCTGCAGATAATGTCTTGCCTTGTTGCCAGATACCACAGGACACCTTTACAGCTCTTGTGGAGTTCATGGCTTGAAGCTACATGACATTAATCTTAGTGGTTTTAATGTTGTGGCTGATTGCTATTCTTGTGTGGATAAAAGCAGAATGAGGAACAGAAACAACACACTTTCTGATGGTACTTGCTTTTTGACAAATTTCATATCTTTAAATGTAAACATCTAAAACAGTGGATCAACATGCAACTACATACACCCGACACACACACACACACACACACACACACATACATGCACATACAACCACACACACTCACACAATAACATACTGACTGAGCAAATACTGAAACTCTGAGACTGTCACTGTCCTAAGAAAAAAACCCATTTTCATTCTCCGTTTGTAGACATTTCTTAACTAATGGTCCAAAGTAAAATCTCATTAGCCGTACATTACCAGACTGTACATCTCCGCTACATTAAGAAGATACATTAAGACATTATTGTTATGATCACTTATCTCTCTCTTATAATTAAGATGTTTCAGAATATGCAGGATTTTCTTACGACAGCAACAATCCAACATAATCTCCATTAATGACATAATTATACACACAAACCCAGACACACAACTGAACTGCATCAGTGTTTATGAGGATTTACCAAGAGATTTAATTCACTCTAATACTCCCTCTTCACTGCTTACTGTGCAAACATTAGTACTGCATAACCACTTCTAAATGAAGGCCAATCTGTGTGTGTGTAATAGTGAGAGAGAGAGAGAGAGAGAAAGAGAGAGAGATGGCAGGAAGACTGTGAGAGAGAGACAGTGCTGAGAAACGTATTAAAGGATGTCTGCACTGGTGCTATGAGGTTAATGTCTATGGATGACTCTCTGTGTGTATCTGAGTGTAAGTGTGTGTGTCTGAGTGTAAGTGTGTGTGTGTGCCCTCTTGTTCACTCTACCTGTCAAGACACAAAGTCAGTGACACCCAGACACACCACTTTCAGTGATTGGATCAGGACACCGGGAGAGAAGCCAGAAGAGAGACATTCCTCTACAACACACACATATACACACACACACACACACACACACACACACACACGGGGTTTGTAACCCGTGTATGTAGAACATTTGACATTGTCTAACCAAAATCTCTAAACTTTAACATTCATTTTTTGATATGAACTGATGATTTTTGACAATATGGAAACTGTGGACATATATAGCCATTTTAACTGGTATGGGAAATGTGGGCAGATACAGGAATTATTAGACAATATATGTGGGCTGATCTAAGAATTGTGTCCCAATATAGGAATTGTGGGCTGATATGAGAATGTTGGGCCAATGTGACATTTGTAAGCCAATAAAATAAAATTTGGGCTGATATAAAAATGGCGATCATTAAAAATGTAATATACAGCTCTGGAAAAAAATTAAGAGACCACTTCAGTTTCTAAATCAGCTTCTCTATTTTTGCTATTTATAGGTAAATGTTTGAGTAAAATGAACATTGTTGTTTTATTCTATAAACTACGGACAATATTTCTCCCAAGTTCCAAATAGGAATATTGTAATTTAGAGCATTTATTTGCAGAAAATGAGAAATGATTAAAAAAAAAAAAAAAAAAAAAAAAAGATGCAGAGCTTTCAGACCTCAATTAATTCAAAGAAAACAAGTTCATATATATTAAATTGTAATAGTTATAATAACCCTGGTTTTAATCCCATTTTTCATGCATCTTGGCATGTTCTCCTCCACCAGTCTTACACACTGCTTTTAAGTAACTTTATGCCACTCCTGGTGCAAAAATGCAAGCAGTCCAGCTTGGTTTAAAGGCTTGTGATCATCCATCCTTCTTTTTTTAGAGGTTTTTAATGTGGAAACTCATTTTTAAGTGGTTTTTTTCCAGAGATATATGTGGGCTGATCTGGGGATTGTATCCCAAAATAGGAATTGTGGGCTTATATAAGAATGTTGGGTCAATGTGAGATTTGCAGGCCAATAAATGAAATTTGGGCTGATAATTAAAATGTTATATATATGGGAATTTGGGGGTTTATATATAAATTGGGGATTGGTATGGGAATTGTGGGCTTATATGGGATTTGTGAGCTGATATAAGAATAGTAGTGGGCCAATATGGGAATTCTAGGCTGGTGCAAATGTTACTTAATAACATTAATAAAACATAGAAACATTCGCATTACACAGAAATGTAGAATTTATTTCTATAGAGATCCAATTGTTAGGTAATATGAGAACTAGGGGCGGATATGGGAATTGTGAGCTGATATTGGGAGTTCTGGGCTGATGCCAATGACATTTATAAAATTTAGAACTTAGCATCACATGTAACATTTATTTCTGTAGTTTCAAATCCAGTAAGATGAATAGAATAAGGGATTTTTCCCACAATATTTCAGCATAACCTAAACATTCTGCTCAAATATCAATTTGAATTATTGTACAAATCTACGTGATCAACATAAGATTTGATTCCTTGTCAATTTTGGGTCATTTTATTGGTCCGTTTATTATGAATGCCATTATGTAATAAGTAACTATCTTTCTTAGATGGTGTACATTTTAAGTACAGATACTTTACGTAAATATACTGTAGTTAAAAAATCTGGATATGAAAACAATAAATGACTTCCTTTGTATAAAAAAACCCTCTATTTCCCATGACTGATCACCCACTTCTCTGAATCTCAATCCACAAACACTCTCCCTAATCCCCTCCATTCTTCATCACAGACGTCACTGAACCCTTCCTCTCTCTCTCTCTCTCTCATTCAGAAAGCACTCTGGATATCTGGTGATGGAATCCAATTACAGCAGTTGTTTTTGCATTGGGATGTTCGAGGCTGGACCTCCAATTCATTAAGACTTAAGAGCAAGCAGACTGCAGGAAAGAAAGGTAGTGACCTTATAAGACGATTACCACACACTCTCACACACACACACACACACACGCTCACACACAGAGTATCAACAGGCTCAGACAAGACAATGACTCTCTGGAATGGTCGCCTAGCAACAGGAGGTCCTAAAAATACACTGCATACGCACCCCATCACTCAAAACAATGTATTAAGCCGAGGCAGCTACTCCAAATAGCTAAACGTCTGCACGAGTACTAAATCTGTCACACGTCTTTCCTTTTTTTCCTCTCTCTCTCTCTTCTTTCATTCTGTTTCTCAGCTGTATGAGCTACTATTACATCCATCATTCTCTCACACACAGAGATACAGTAGACAGAGGGAGGAGGAAAACGCTGCTGTCCAATGAAAAACATCTATCTCTATTTTGCCTGTTTTAGTTTTTTTTTTCTGCTCTATACACTGTGTGAATAGTTCTAAGTGAATAGATCAATAGAAATGCTGTACAATTACTTGGAATTAACTCTCATTTTACATTGATTTCCATTTAAAGTTAAGAACATTTTGTCCTCTCTTAAAAATACAGAAATTTAAAGTTACATGATTTTTATTGGACAGTGACAAAATCTCTCTCTCTCTCTGTCTCCCACTCTCTCTTTTTTCTACCCACTTTATATTCACAGTAAACCCAGCAGCTGTTACAAATACTGACTTTGACAACATAAACAGTGACGACGGATAACGTACAGTAACAGCAGAGTTGTAGATTGACGACAGCAATAAAGTATTGTGATCAATATATCAAAATAATAATAATAACAATAATCATAATAAGAATAAGTGTTGTAGTAGTAGTAGTAGTAGTAGTAACACCTGCAACTTCTGATCACATAAAATCAGTGTGTTCCTGCAAGAACAGGCCGAGCGTACACACTCTGAACACACATGCTCCACTGTAGGGGGTCCGCTGTGGCAAAGGTCATTTCCCGTTCCCGTCCGGTATTTCCATAGTAACATCCAACCTTCTCCATCTGACGTGGTGAAGGTGGTCTCTGTTCCACTGTAAATGCCATCACACACTCTGCTCCCTCACTCAGCACTCAGCTTTTTACACACGGCTTAGTTTTCCCTATTGTTTTAATACAGTCAGTTTCCTTGAACACAAAAAATACCTGAAAAAAAAAAAAAAGAACAGAAAGCGGCTGTTTTTCTACACCCAATCTGACCTTGGACTAAATTAGTTTACACGGTCAGTAGAAACACTCTGCTGAATATCCTTTTTTAGACTGGGACTGGGCAGCATCTGCGTCCAGTCTGGACAGTTTTAAATAGAGGGTGTAATCTTCAGCACCATCATTAGCACTTCACTTCATTCCTCTTTCTGATTGGTTCTTGAACCCAAGCTTTCCGAGTCCAGGCTCAGAGTGTCCTGTCATGACATCCTTCATTACCTGCAATTTCTTCCTTCTCGACCCACATGCCATCAACTCTTCTTACCCACATCACCTTAGTTTCCTTCCTTTTTTTGTAGAAACTGATTTTGTCTTAAAACAAGCTTCTTGAACAAATTTCTTTTTCACACATGCAGATATACAGCAAGTCCATCATTTAGTTTGAAGTCTAGAACTTTAGAGCGTCTGATGCTGTAGACCAGTCTTGGTCTCAATGTCTTCTTTTCAACATCATTGTTACAATTACACGATAACAATTTGACACCATTGACACTTGACACCATTGAAAAGGAGTAGAAAAAAAAACATAATTTTTGGAAAGCGGTTCTTCAGACTGGCTCAAACAGGAGGGAGTGGTTGAAGAAGGAGGAAAAATCCATAGGCTCACTGGTTACTGGATACACTCTTAAAAAGAAAGGTGCCAAATATTTTTGGAGCATTTTGGTTTTAGTTCAAATGCTTTAAATAGATTTTCTTTAACTAATTTAAGCTTTTAAATTCTGTTTCATATAATTGTTGGGGATGACAGAGGGTGGCTACATGTAAGGAAGCTTTTTCACGAGCTTCTTACTGAAACAGGAATTTTACATTTAAAGCAGCTACCTAAGTGTTCAGTTATATAAAATACTCAGAGGTCAAGTGAAGGTCATACTCCAGGTTTGATATTTTGAGTGGAAGACGTGTAAAAAACACATAAAAAAAGGCCTGAATAATGCTGGACAAGTGTGGTAAACTCCAGATCTAAGCCAAAAACTAATGCTACATCTGACTGGAGGCCTGATCAAGACACCATCTTCCATTCTCCAAGCCATCGCTGAGCTGAGGACTGAGCTACTTTCTAAAGCAGATGCACAAAAATCTGCTGAAATTCATTAATAATAACTAAAACGCAAAAAATACAACACTGGAAAAACGAGTGGTTCCTCTAGATTCCCCCACAAATGACTACTCTGGAACGCGATATGACAGATATGCAGAGGGAACGCTACAACATGCACATACAAAAGTCATGGGAGTAAAGTAGTAAACTGATCACAAACTGTCACCTCAGGGGATGACTTTGGTACACCTGCACATGTATAAGCTGTGAGGTGCTACCATGTAAGTAAAGTTAAACACTGGGAGACTGAACATTGTGCTCATGGTAAGGCAACGTAAAGTACGGATGGCACATTATATTTCTGAAGCTGTACCAGAAATTAACATTCCTCGAACCACAGTGTAATTTGGGTACTGGGAATACAGCAGAGAAGGCATTACCACCCACAGTGTACAGTGCAGTGGGTGGAAATGATCACTGGCTTAGTCTGGCTAGATTTGTCCATTCGAACAGATAAGCAACTCAATCCACATCCACATTAAATTCAGAAGGCCTTGCATGCATGTGCTGCAGGTCAGTGTAGCATTCTTTAGCTTTCATGTCAGTGAATTTGGTAAGGGTTTAGCATATTTTGTGGGGTCCCATATGATTCTAATTTAGGGTGGTCTTCAAAATTGATGTTACTGTAGGGAGAATTACAATTTCGAGAGTGAAAAACTAAAGGGCAGTGCTATATTATGTAGTACATTAACTCAAAGCGAGGATATTTAGACCATTTTTAATTTTGAAGAACCTTAACATAACATAAGGTATTTTATCCATACATCCAAATTGGGAACCATTTGAGAACCTTCATTTTCAAGAGTGTATATAATATTAAGACAACGTTAGAGTTCTTACAGTAAGGCAAAAGGAGAAAGGAACCCACGGTAAGGTACTGCTTTAGAGAGCCGAGAGGACGGATGGAGAGAGGAAGATTCACTAGAGTGTGGGAAGAGACACGGTTCATTTGAAAGACTAATATGTGTCAGAAGACACTGATCTACTGTGAGAATTCCCATAAGACCAAACGTCTCTTCACATGCTTTACTCTTGTTCTTTCTCTTTGTCTCTCTCTCTCTCTCTCTCTCTAAACCTCTCTCTCTTTTTCACATTTAGAATCCAGGAATGTGGCAGTATGCTTCCAGAGAGGCCAGGAGAATGTAGATGAGCCAAAGCATGATGAAGGCCAACGATGTCAACATTTTGCAAGTCCGAGGGCCGCCCAGTTCTCCTCCGGCCACAGAGGGGCGGCGGCGGTAGAGCAACGTGCTGAAACACACCACACATAGGGCAGTGAAGAGGGTGACGGAGAAGGCCAGAGAGCCGGGGTCCACCAAGAAGGGCTGTCCCTTAGTGCGCCAGTACACAGCAGCGATGGTCCAGGCCACACCGATTCCCAGGAAAACGTTGACCGCGTTGCTGCCGGTCACGTTGCCGATGGAAGCGTCTGCATACTGGTCCTGGATGGCGGCGACCTTACTGGCAAAGGTGTCTGTGGAGGAGGTAGAGAAAGAGAAAGAGGGAAGTGTGAAAAAGGAAGTGGAAAAGAAGATCAAATACACAAAAATACAATATACTGATCAAATTTATGCAGACACCTCTATTTATGATAGCATTCTTCAGCTACTTTAGGCTGCAGCCATTGCTGACACATATGTAAATATGCTCAAATTAGGACTCCCCCTATCATTGGCGATGCCCCAACACCCAGAGGGTGAAGACTAGCACATGCCTCCTCCGATACATGTGAAGTCAGCCACTGCCTTTTTTCAAACTGTTGCTGATGCAGCATTGCTGAGTAGCATCACAACACACTCGGAGGAAAGCGCAGCGACTTCTAATACATCAGCTCACAGACGCATTGTGCTGATTGACATCACCCTTTAGAGTGATGTGGGAAGAGCAATTGTGCTACCTCAGGGCTCCGATAGCCGATGGCAAGCTGTATGAACAGGATTCGAACCTGTGATCTCCTGATCACAGTGGCAGCGCCTTAGCCCGCTGTGGAGCTGTGCTCTTTGAATTGATGTGCGCCATCCAATACTGCTGGGATGAGCTGAAGTTGAGGTAGGGTGGTGGACATCACCCAACCAACATCCTAATCTCACTAACGTTTTTTGTTGCTGAATGCATTCAAATCCTCACACCAATGTTCCAAAATCTAGTACAAAACTTATTTGGTTTATAGAGACATTTACAATTGATTTCAAGAAAAAAAACAATGCATAAACAATATTTATAAATTATATTATTTTTTAAACACATTATTCTTTATAATACTCTATAACAGCAGACAAAAACAACTGCATTAGCAAAAGAGAATAGTAGAACGGTAGATGTAGATAGGATAAAACGATGCAGAGGAGAAGTAAGATGAAGAAGAGGGTGGATGAGGTGGAGGAAGGGTGGCTCTGGAGAAAGGAAGCATGTAAGTGTAAGAAAGGAGAGGACATTTTAATTGCACACTTTCTAAAGCTACGACTTGCTAACAAGCCAGGTGACAGAAATTATAATAAGTCACACGTCAACACCCCTGCGCACAAGCTCACACTTATCTACAGCAACACACACATACACACCCTCTAATCCTGTGATCCTCTATCTGAATCGTTCACAGATCACAGATCAGTGTGTGGATTTGATGTGAAATGACTGCATATATATGGTTTATTAGTAGGAACACAGTACTAATACCGATAAGGGTCTCCTTTAACTCTCAAAACAGCTTAATAGCCTCCATTTTTGGTGGCATGGATTCCACAAGATGTTGGACCAAGATTTGTTGTGATTCTGGACAATGTTTACATGACTGTTTCCTACTATCACTACAGATTTTTAAGTAGAATTTTTATTTTGTAAAGTAGCAATCCAGCAATTGCAAAGTCATAATTCCAGAACATGCATCTTGGCATGTTCTCCTCCACCAGTCTTACACACTGCTTTTGGATCATTTTATACCACTCCTGGTTTAAAAACCCAAGTAGTTCAGCTTGGTTTGATGGCTTGTGATCATTAATCTTCCTCTTGATTATACTTCAGAGGTTTTCAATTGGGTAAAATTAAAGAAACTCATAATTTTTAAGTGGTCTCTTATTTTTTCCAGAGCTGTAATACCATTGGTGTACTTTAACAGAAATTAAGATTCACCAGATCAAGCTACACCTTTCCATTCTTCAAAGGTCAGTTTTGGTCAGCATGTGCCCACTTTAGCCTCAACTTTCTGTTTTTGGCTAATAGAAGTGGAATCCAGGATGGTAGTCTGCTGTCTGTTCTGATGTGCATGTTAACATGTTTTTTTTAAATAATTTTGACTGTAGAGAACACTCAAAAATGTATCCCAAAGTTATGGGCTAGATCTTATGGGCGCCATCACTCCAGAGAACAAAGCTCTACCTTTTGGTCCAACTCCAAATGCTGGAGGGCTTTATACTTTTTAGCTGACACTTAAATTTGGGCATGGTGACCTTAAGCTCATGTAATGTATGTGCTCCAGGACATCCCATTCTTTTGGTCAATGCTTTTCTATGGAGATTAGATAAGCTGTGTGAACACTGAACTCCTGAGTCAGCAGTGGTGCACCTTTATGCAGCTGAAATCACTCATAAGTACTTCTGCACATACTGTATATTGCATTATCTAAAAGCCATTGTTTTTACTCTAGAACCTTCAAACAACTTTATACACTCCTGTAATCCTATTATTACACTGCATTACACTGCCAACACTTAGTGTTCTTATGTGTTGTGTGTTTGCGTGCATGTGTGTGTATGTCTTTATTTATTTATAAGCACTTCAACTGTTTACGAGAGGATTCACCATTTGTAATGGTGCCAGTTTCTTCAAGCATGCATTATGTAAAATGCCTTTGGGCATACAGTGGTATTTCAGAACTGATGACGGCTGCCGATTTACTTAAGATGCAAGGATTTGGTTACTGCCTGGCTATCCAATTTTCCACTTCAGATCATCATGGAACATTAAATTTGATTACTTTATTTGTGCTATTTAAAAAAAAGTAAATTTGCAGCATCTTAATGTTGTTTAATGAAAAATCGTGAGCTGAGTGGATATTGTGTTTATTCATGAGATAACTACGGTGGCCGAGAAAGCCCAACGCAGTGCAAATTGAAAAGCGCTGCAAAAGCACAAAACACATCCATCAAAATTACAACACAGGCGCAGCAAATAGAAAAACGCGCTGCAAAAAGAAAAACGCGCTGCAAATAGAAAAACGCGCTGCAAATAGAACCACAACACAACGGAAGTGAGTCACAACACAACGGAATTTTCCCGGGGGACCTCAAAAGATACTGTACCAGCTGCGTCTTCAGTAACGTCTCGGACTTCACAATGTGTACAAAGGACAATAAGTGGCAAACAAGGCGTTTTGTGAAGCAGAACTTTTAATAATATGCACACAACCGTGGTAATCACAGGTAATAAACATAACTTACTTTTGCTGCGCGTTTTTCTATTTGCTGCGCCTGTGTTGTAATTTTGATGGATGTGTTTTGTGCTTTTGCAGCGCTTTTCAATTTGCACTGCGCTGGGCTTTCTCGGCCACCGTAGATAACACATTAAACATTTAGTACTCGAGTAGCATGATTCAAGTAGCATTATTTAACAACTGTACTATAAGTAGCAGCCTCAGTATCATTTTGTTGGTGCACTGACTGTCACAGAGAGAATTGTGTCTTTTTCACTGCAACACAGTTCAGATTGCTGCTAGTGCGCTATATAACTTTGGTGGTGCTGCACAAGCACACTAATGCTGTAAAATATGAATAATATACAGCCCTGGAAAAAATTAAGAGACCACTTCATTTTCAGGTTCACAATTTATAGGTATATGTTTGAGTAAAATGAACATTGTTGTTTTATTCTATAAACTACAGACAACATTTCTCCCAAATTCCAAATAGAAATATTGTAATTTACAGCATTTATTTGCAGAAAATTAGAAATAGCTGAAATAACAAAAAAAAGCTTTTCAGACTTCAAATAATGCAAAGAAAACAAGTTTATATTCATTAAGTTTTTAGAGTTCAGAAATCAATAATTGGTTTTTAATCACAGGTTACATGCATCTTGGTGTGTTCTCCTCCACCAGTCCTACACACTGCTTTTGGATAACTTGGATAACTCCTGGTGCAAAAATTCAAGCAGTTCAGCTTGGTTTGATGGGTTGTGATCATCCATCTTACTTTTGATTATATTCCAGAGATTTTACATTTGGAAAATCAAAGAAACTCATCATTTTAAAGTGATCTCTTTTTTTTTCAGAGCTGTATCTTTAAACTATCTGTAATATTACTCTAAAGCGATGGTCCACAGGTAGTTTTTCAACAGATGCATGTTAAAATGTGCTCATACCGAAATTGTTGGTTATGGCAGTGTATAAACGTGGATACATTTCCCCTCGGGCATCAATAAAGTATGTATGTATGTATGTATGTGTGTGTGTGTGTGTGTGTGTGTGTATGTATGTATGTATGTATGTATGTATGTATGTATGTATGTATGTATCTATCTATCTATCTATCTATCTATCTATCTATCTATCTATCTATCTATATATCTCTAAAAAAGATTACAGATTGCAGTATGTTTAAAAAACACACACCTGGTATGGAGGTGCCCAGTGCTACAAACACCACAGCAGTGACAGAGTCCTTCAGGCCAATGGTGCAGCCGAAATGCGAGGCCAGATCACCCGTCACTGCCGTCAAGACGCCAATCAAGGAGATGGACACGATGAAACAGGCCCACCCGTTCCAGTACTCAGTGGGGGGCACAAACGCAAACAGAACCTTCCAGAAGACAGTGAGGAAGTGCATGATGTAGTCAAAGCAGGATGGTAGACGCTCCTCACCACTCTCCTCCTCATCGTCGTCTCCTGAAGGGTCAAAGGGAAGAGGTTAGAGACTAGAAAGGCGAGGGCCGATGAATATTTGATGTTGGCTAATGGCTGAGAAAGGGCAGCACAGAATACAAATCAGTTCATAAACCCATCAATCAAACCAGTCAGTATTGACTGGAGTTCAAACTGCATTAACCCTGGCCTTGAAGCAGATTGGTACAGAGAGAAGAAAGACCCGGCTCTGAATGACAGCTCCTCCAGCTCCTCCTGGGCTCCATATATATATATTTTTTCATTATTTTACCCCTTTATTGCATTAACATAAGAAGTACAGTTTTTACTTTTATCAAGTAAAAATTATCTTTTCATATATTTTCATATATTTCAAAGAAATATCTTCCTATACTAAAACTCTAAAACATCTTCTGCTTATGTATATCATTCATTAGTTTATCAACATCTTGTTTTACCTAGCATCTCATCTTAAGGAAAATCTCAGAGATTTTCTCGTATACTGCATTTTGCTCATTATTAGGCAGTATAAAGTACTGTGTATGTGTTATAATTCAGTTTCCTGTCTTTCTTTTTTAATAAAAATAATCTTCATTTATTAAGCTTTACTTGTAAACTGCCCAGTCATATATAATGGCACAGGAACTAGTATTGTGTCCCGTGAATTTTGCCATTTCCAAAGGAAACTAAAGAACACTACACTGAGCTGTGTGATATGCATGTGTGGCCTCCTACACTGAATGTGGATTTGATTGCTGCCCGTCACTTGACTACATGCTGCTTATTTTTTATTTTTGTTTACTTCAGATGCCGGTTCTGTATCTCTCAGCTTGTCAATAAATGCATGTGTACAACTGTTTATAAGAGGGCACTTAAGCCCTAAATTGTATTTATGGTCGTGGTGTAACCTTTTTGTATTGAACACTGTGGCTTATGTTGAATGTCAGACTGAATCTCTCCTTATCTCACTGTTGAATTTAGCTCGCTTTTTGTTTTTCAATTTGCCTGTCAACAAATGCATGTTTACACAAGCAGGAGCTCAATGCATGATTTGTATTAATAGGGCTGCAAATAATGATGATTTTGGTAGTCGACTAATCTGATGATTATTTTTTTGATTAGTCAATTAGTGAAAGATTATTTCTGCCATGTCCTCCATCTCTAAAAACGATAGAAACAGCTAAATGTGAGATTTAAAATGCATTTAAATGTCTTGATGATATTACAACATTGGGAACTTTTGGAGACACAGACTAAGTTGAGTGTGAACTGTGTGAGTGAGCCATTACACATCTCCTATTGCGTTTCTGTCCCCAGCACTTAATGCAGTACTGTTACAAATTAACGATTAGTTGATAATGAAATTTGTAGTCGACAATTTTAAATAATCAACATTGTCGAGTATATCAACTAATAAGTGCATGCCCTATGTATTAAAGGCAGTGATGTAAAAAAAATGCCAATTAAAAAATCCCACAACTGCAGGGGGAGCCCATGAGTAAATATTGCCAATTATTGCATAATGCTGCTTTAATGTAGCACATTTCTCATGATTTTGGAAAAATAAAGGCAGCCCCTTTCGGTCAATCATTGGAAAAGGAAATAAAACAGACAGGAAATGTAGCGGCTTACCTGCACTCACTGTAACCGCACTGACAAACTGCTCCCTCCAGCTGCTGCTGCCCACTACCAGAGCCAGATTGGTCTTCTTAATGAGCTTATCCACTGTGCTCTACATACGCACATGCACAACACACACAAACACACACACACACACACACACACACACACACACACACACACACAGTAAGAACATTTGCACAATAAAACTGTAAACATCAATTAGCAAATGACATTTATGCGACAATCTAATGACCCATAACCATAATGAGCTGTAACAATCTAATCGTATAAATGTGCTTTTACTCCAGAGCTGAAAAGCACATCTGGTGCAGTATAGCATTACAACGCCAGCTTATGACTATAAGTCCAGGGGTTTATTCCAAAAAAACTGTATATAGAGTGTTAGCTGAGCCATATTCAATCTTTTCAATATGGACAAAGTGGCATTTTCAAAGCATTTCCTCCTGTAATATTGTTGCCCTGGGTTGGAGTTTCCATTTCCTAAAATGAAACACTCAGACTCCGGCTCAAGGCCATTTATATAATCAATCCGTTTTTATAACCTTTTTTTTCTCTTTTAGAAGCTAGAACACACACAGAGACTAGATTTATATTCTTATAAAATTATAAAGCTATACAGTATTATTACCTCTTTGTCAACATGTTTGATTTATGCGGCATAATTATTAATTACTACTGCTTTGCTGAAAATGCTGATTGGCCAGCACAGGGTTTATGTTTATGAGATGAGTTTGATGGTTTAGCTGGTCAATAATATTATCAGTCTTTTTGTTATACGCATATCAATAAGGATGTATGTCACATAACCAATCAACAAAGAAACAAAATAAATAGATATGAAAACAGATAAACAGATATGAAGTTAGAAGATTTTCCCACAATTTGCAACATACAAATGTGAACAGGATGTGATACGTCTACAACACAGGGGGTCTACAGTAGACAGGCTAAACTACATTATAGGTAGACAGGTTAAACTCATATGATTTTGGTAGCATTAAGAATTAAGAAGTTTCACCTTAAACTCATAGGATTCCTCAATCACCACATCCATCCTGGTGTGCTCTCCTAGACTGGGACAGCCCATCTTAGCTACCTCCTCTTCTTCTGCTCCAACTGCAGGCTTGTTCTCATTAGAGTCTCCTGGAAGAGAAAGAGACAGGGAGAGACTGTTAATATATTAAAACTGCCATTACAAATATTCTTAAATATCCCATATTAATTATTCCATTACCGGTAATTAGTTTATCAGTTGTAGTGTTTACAGTAAATTATAATTTCCCATCCTTTCCCACCCCTCAATAATTTGTCAGTCTGAGTAAAAAACACACTTTATAACTGTGATGTTACATTTAGTTTAGTTTTTTGAAATTTGATTTTTGAAATCACGAAAACGAAGCAAATTTCATATGGGGAGTTTCACAGCATTCAAAGGTGGGGGAACTTTAGTGTGTGTTAATATACAGTATGTAATGATGAATTAGGTTTTCATATGACTGTAATCATATAGATTGAATGTGTTTATATAGTATGTGTATACTGACTGGTCCATTATTTCTCAATATTACTGCATTCAGTTGCACCTACTGCTGACACAATGACGTGGCTCACATCCAGTACTTTCAAAGACGAAGTGGGGTGGTGATCATCCAACACTCTGGCCTTACTAACGCCATTGTTAATCAATGCAAACAAATCCTTACTGATCCCAAATCTAGTAGAAAGTCTATCCTGACAGTAGAGACTCCAACAAAAGATTTTGACTTCTGAAAAACAATGAATGAGCATATGTCCCAGTACTTTGTAGAGTTATGAATATAATTTAATTTTGGGAGATTGATCCACGCCCTTTACTCCTCCAACTCAGCCATATATAAACCCTCATTCTTTTCCTATTTTTCTCACTGTATTTCTCCCTGTAGGGTGCTTCAGCTTCACACTTTCCCAGAGAGGCTGCCCTAAACTCTTCTCCCCATTCTAGCTTCAAGGACGAGAAAATTATCATATAGTGTAACTAAGTACAGTCACAGCAATGAGACTTCTTTGAACTGAACTGAACTGAATTCAAATGAATGAAACTGAATTAAACTGGACACATGACGGAGTAACGATGCTTAGAGTGACTGAATGATAACAGGTAAGGAAGCAGGCTAACGCAGAGGTGTACTTCCTCATTCAGCTCCTTAATCTGACAAGCAGCGGCTCCATAAATCTCCTCAGAGTCCCGGTGGTAATTGAATAGCAGAGTAAGGTGTTGGACTGACGGGGTCTGTGCCAGGGCAGGCTGTATAATTAACAGTAAAACACACTGACGGCCTGCAGTCTGATCCCGTGGCAGCCAATTATTTTCAGAGGTAACAAACTTCCACAGCCAGCGGATATTAACACCTAATGTTGTGTTGCCAACATATGTGCTTCAATTTATGTTACATAAAGGCAAAAGCGAGCTAAATCTTCCGCGCAGAGGAATTTGTTATTTTCTCACTTTATGAAAATCACATCTCTTAAGCCTAAAAGAGCCTTACATAATCACTCTGTGTGCACAAATCTACCCCACGTCTGTCCTCACTTGATTTTTTTTCACTTTCCCTGGATGGTCGGTTTTTTCACATTAGTCTCCTCTATCCTGTAAGCTTTGTGTATTTCATCCTGTGTCTGCGCTTGTCATTTACTGACCCCTGCAGTTGCTCGGTCTGTGTTGCTCATTGTATTGAACTGAAGAGAAGAGAAGTGAATCTAAACCTCTCAGACCTAATAATGTAATGAGGGCTTGATGTAAAATGCAATACAGATTTGTTGGGTATATTTATAAATACATTCCTTTGCTTTGAAAAGGTTTAAAACACTTGGAAAATGTGTTTAAAGATGTTAAATCAGGTATCCTTCTGGTAAATACAAGTTTGTGCTGGTGTTCATGCGCACTTATCTTGTAAGTATGATATTGCCAACATTTCCAACTAGAAGGCAGCAATATTTCTGTGTGTTTGCCTTGTTTCCCTCATCCAGCCCTGATGTTACATTATGGGGTCAGTGCGGGCGTGTCTTTGCTCATGCCGTTCTTGTTTCCTGTGTACGCCTGTATTTGTTTTCCTTTGCTATTCTAAGTTTAATGAGTATTTGATTTCTTTATTCTTGCTCACCCTGCCCTTTGTGCTGCTGCATTTCTGTTTACCACACAGTTATAAACACATAGACCTGGCCTTTCTAATATATGCATGCAAAGAGAAAGCCACAACTTCACTTAAAGATCAGATTTTATTCAGGAACATCTCTGTAAACTTATTGTTTATTATTTTATTGTTTCTGCTGGCTGGGTGTCTGGATTACACACAGCTTTGGCCAGACAGAGCTTTATTAGATATAGCTGGATCTGTGCTCAGAGTAAAGGCAGGGGGTAATAAGAAAGTAAACCCATAAGAGTTTGCAAAGTGAAGTTATGAGTAATTTGAAAAAGAGACTTTTAAAATATGATATTGAACTATATTTCGTTGTGCAATACTGTATGGATTTTCAAAAACACAGTGTTGATGAAAAGATTGATGGCAGCCAATGGTCCTTTTAGTGTTGTGTTTAAACAGGGTTGTGCGCTGTTGTTAGATTGCACTGTTCTGATTGTGAGTTTTCTTAAAATATGATTTTATACAGTCACAACATATCGCCTTGCTTGCAGCAGCGCAATATATCAAATTGCAACCCCTGTATTGTCATATGTATTGTATTGCTAAGTAGTTGACAATACACAGCTCTGATTTGTAATGCCCTGCATTTTTTAATGGAACTATCCAAATATTTTACATTAAAAGACCAGATAAAAGGGCGCATTTTAAGTGACAATAGTAAGGAACAATGGTGCTGCCATGTTTCCCTTCTAATGGGGAAGCGCCAGTAAAGTACACAAATCTGTTATTCTTAAAAAAAAACAAAAAAACATTCAAACAAGCGCTGGATATTAGTCTACACAGATTTCTCTCCAGGAAACTGTTTAGTTGAGTGTGTAAAACACTTCCTGGGTTATCAGTGCTATCAGCTAGTGATCCCAAATAGCTTGTTTTAACATAAACACATAAACATGCAGACTACAGTCCAATATACTCACCACTGAAAAGTCAAAGAGCTAGTGCTGGGATTAGCAGCTAATACTGCTCCAGCCTCAGTTCTGGAGAAACTTCACTGAAATTCTTTTATAATGCTGTACTTCAGCAGAGTGGCTTTACTGCTCCTTACATTCTGACTGGTAGAATTCATAGATAAGGCGCACTGGATTATAAGGCGCACTGACGATTTTTGGAAAAATATAAGAATTTTAAGTGCACCTTATTGTGCACACTTAAAACACTTAAAAAAAGTCACTAAAGAGTCACTAAACATCTGATTGGCAGTGTCTCGCATCTTATCAGCATTTTGTAGAGTCGACTGAATGGGGGTGAGGGTATAGAAACAATGGTGATATTGAGTCATGTCAGAGCAGTGTTTTATTGGGTAAAATCTTTAGATGGGAGGTGTTATGTCCTTAATGAGACGGTGTGATGGTCATAATTAATAGTATTAATTGTAACATTACTCATACAGATGAGAATGAAAGGCTGGGTATGAGAAGCTGGGTATGAGAGGTACATAAGAGACAAGCTTCAGTCTCATTGGCCAACAAAAACTTAATAGAAACAAGGTTAATTTTATTAGTTTGTGTTTTCATTTCATTCAATAGTCCGAATCTAGCCATGTCCCAGTGTTTGTACTTTCTCTATGAAATGTTTGAAGTTACTCTGCCCACCTCTGGAACAGCATAAATGTAATAACACAGGTTATGAAGACGGGCATTTTTCAACTGCATTCTATTTGTTAAGCTATCTAAAGCAACAGCAACAGTAACAGTCATCATTTGTCTTTATTTAAACACTAAAGAAGTCCATGCAGTGAACTGTATCATGAGCTGAAAGAATCCTTAAACCCTGAGAGAATGATACAGTGAGTGTAAACACACTTTACCATGTTTCTGTCCGACTTCCAGCAGAACGGGCTCGCCCAGCTCGATGGTGAAGGTTTTATTCTTCTCGTACTCCTCATCATCAATAATCTTCACTTCAATAATCTTCCTGCACACAGAGAGAACAGACAGGTCATATTGGCTGGTGTGTGTTTGTGTAAATAATACGTCTCTCTGCTGCCTCTCCAAACAACCGGAGCTTCAGCAGCAGAACCTCAATTTAACACCAAACACAAAGACTGACAGTAAAATAACACTGGTACTTTCAGACGTTCCTTTTATACCAACCTATTTCTCTCAATCACTCTCTCGCTCTCTCTTGCTCTCTCACTCTCTCTCAAAAAATACACACATACTCTCATACAGATACACTCCGTCAAAATGCGTGTGGACAAACGGTGAAGCTCCATCCATGATATTTGGGGTGGTGATTACCTAAGCCCCCAAATCCTCACAGAAATGCTTCAAAATCTAGTAGAAAGCTTTCAACAGATTGTAGAGGCTGTTAAACTGCAATAAAAGCAGGATAAACTCTTTTTTAATTTTTAATTTCACTGTCCATATAGCTTACTTGCATACCAAACACACAACACACAGAAATTATGCAGAAAATCAGTATATCAGCTGTTACTTTAGGTATATCTAATATGCTCTATCCACAATTAATTCAAATAAATTATTTCTATTCTTCTCTGCTTAGCTTTTCTCATTAGAGCACATTGCTGTCTTCTATTTATTAAAACCAATCTGTAATTCTTTCTTTAAAACAGCACTAATGAGCAGCTTCTTAATTGAAGATATTCACTAAGGATAAGCATCTAAACTGAGCCTTTTCTCTATTTAGGCCTCCTATTCACATAAACACTGCATTTTAGGTCACTGAAAATGGAGGTTTTTGAAAACGCTCTCAGGGGTGAAGATTTCTGAGAGCCGTGTTTTTCTGTAGACAGATTTTTGATGTGTGTGAGACCTGCTGTTTGAGTTGTGGAGACCTGCTGTTTGATAAACACAGTAAGAAAATCTTTGACCCATTTATACTCGAACCCTTCATGTGAATAGTGTCTGTATTTTATCCTGATAAAATGTTCACAAAATACATTTATTTACACATGGTATTCAGTGTCATCTTTTCAGTTAGTCAGACTAAAATCAGATAACGGTGTGAGACAGATGGCTCTATTGCACACCCTGCGCAAATTGCGTTGTGATGCTTATTGCTATCTTACACCCCGTCAACAGTCTATTTTCACACCTCGCACTCAGAAGTTGAGGAATATATCTACTCCGATGGCCTTGATGGTCAGGTAATGACCAGGTAATGAATCTGGCATTACAAGTGTAGAGAACAGAGAAGAGATAGAGAGAGAGAGAGAGAGAGAGAGAGAGAGAAAGAGAGAGACAGATGAATCAAGGACAATTTAATGTGTGAAAGGCAGCAGTCAGAGAGCCAGACACTGTGAAACACACACAATCTCACTCTCTATCCTCTTTCATGCTCTCTGTCTCTCTCCCATCGCTTTCTCACTGTCTCTCTCTCTCTCTCTGTGTAAATGTCTTTACATTACATAGCTTAAAACACTCCCTCACAGTCTTCTTTAAACACACACACACACACGAGTGTGATGATGTAGATGAAGCAGCTGTCACTCAGTCAGTAGAGGAGCTGAAGCCCCCTAGTGTAAAATATTGGGTTATTTCACTGCTCTACTGCCTTCATTAATCCCTATTCAATTAAAACCCAGTTAGAGCTAAATTAGACAGGCTTTATCAGCACTGCTCTCCACACACACACACACACCAAAACCAGGGAGACTGTTTTATAATCACACAGCATTTTTACACACAGTAAAAACACTTCACTCTTTCTCCGTCACTTTTCCTTCACTCTTGTTCATTTCACTCCTCTGCTCTTTCTTCTTCTATCTCATATCTCCTTTTTCTTTTTTTATTTCTGGTATCTTCCCCCCTTCTTGCTCTCTTTTTTCTCTCTCTCTGTTATCTGTCTCATTCTTTCTTCATCCATACTACTTCTTTATCTCTCCCTCTTTCTATTTATTTTATGTCACTTTTTCTTATCTCTCTTATCTTCCTCTCTTCCTTCTCTTTTCTATTTTTCTACCTCTCTTCATTTTCCCTGCCTCTGTCTTCCTCCCTCTATCCATTTCCCCTCTGTCTCTTCTTTCTCTACATATCTTCTTATTTTCTTGCTATTTCCTCCTTCTCTCTTTCACACCCCTTTCTCTTTCAGACTCTTCTTCCTTCTCTACCTATTTTTCTTCACTCATCATTTACTTCCTTTTCTTTTCTACAGTTTCTTATATTTATTTTTTCCTCTCCCTCATTCTCTCCCCTTCATTTTTCTTTTCACCTCTGCTATCAACCTAAGTTCCCTTTTCTCTCTCCTATTGTTCTCTCTTTTCTTTCTCTATGACTTCCTTTATTCTCTCTTTCTCCATACATCCTTCTTTTCCACCCTTTTATCCCCCTCCTCTTATTAGATTTATTCCTCCTGCTCTCATTCTTGAAAAGAATCCAGCATCTCAATTAGGATCTTGTCTGTTGTGTTTTTATCCAGCTGTCTGAAACACACAAACACACACAAACACACACACCCTCTTGCACCGCCCAAAACACACAGCCAAATTGATAAGATGGGGCAGGAGATATTGTAGACGACAGACTGGAGAGAGGGATGAGCATGTAGCAGAAGGAGAGAAATTGGAAGCTGGGAGAAGGGGATGGAGAAGTAAGGGAGAAAAGGACGAAGGAATGCGAGGAACAGAAGGCTGTGGAGATTCGATTATGTGGGTGTGGCGGCTGTAAAAAGCTTTGTAGTGTTAATTTGAAAGCCTCTGAACTCCAGCGCCACAATAAGTGCCTCTTTAATCCGCAGCCACAAAAACTTCTCATTTTCCTGAGTGTTTCTCAGACTACTTTCAAAAGTGGCATTAAATCAAAACAGTCGCTTATAGTACAGAGGGTAACAAGCTTTCACTAAACAATGCCAATGTGCAATCAATGCTACTGCTGGAGTTATTGAGAGAGCCCCCTCTGAGAGCACTAAGCATACACCAACAGTTATACCAAACTTTGCCCTATCAAAGGTCAGGGGATAGCCGAGCAAAATCCTAACCTTAGAGAACTAGAAGCAGGTTGATTGGTTTGATGATTCAGGGTACCACTTGTTTTGGACTGATGGTAAGGTCCGTGTTTGGCACAAACCCCAGCTGTTAATAGGTTAATTGGGCACTGGGCAGACTGGTGGTGGTTTCAGACTGGTGAGGGTTGTAGGTTGGGTCCACCAGTCCACCTAAACATGCACTGACTAGTGCCTACTATGTTTCAGTGCTTGGTGACCATTTACAGCTCTTTATAGGCCTTATGCACCCCCCCAATAAGGGGGTATTCCAGCAGGATAGTGACTGTGCCACCAGACTCAAGCTGTCCAGCACTAGTTTGTTACGTTGGTTGGCAGTGTTGGCAATTAAGTTTGGCCGCATGACAGATATTTTCCAAGCCATTACGTGGCGTGCCTAAAAAACAAATTCTGTTTTGGAAAATGAAGTGTAATGGGATGGAGTGCTACAGACTATTAGCTCTAGTTGAACCAAACTGCAGAACAGTTGCATTCAAAAGCAGGTAAACCCAAGAAGAAATGAAAAAATAAATAAATAACGCTCCTCACGCGGGATCGAACCCATGACATCGGGTTGTGGGCCAATATACTACCGCTGCCCCGGCTAGTGAATTGGGACACGACTGGGAAAAACGCCCTTATAAGGAGATAGTGAGTCCAAGAACAGGTGGAAAAACGAGAACGGGCGGAAACTAAAGTTATGCCGAGCATGACAGAGAGGCAGGGGAGGAATGTAAACAAAAGCTAACCAGAGAAGGATTCTATATATATATATATATTTTATTATCGTAAATAATAGTTCAAACAAACTCACGGGCCAGAGTCAGGAACATTCTGGACATGCTGGACATGTATTGAAACTGTGTCTGAAGTTTATACATGTCATTACAACTTAAGGTCAGGGACTTGTTTTAATTATCAGTCACTCACACACACACACACACACACACACACACTCTGTAATTTACATGTCAGTTTAGTAATGAACTTCAGGCTTATCCACTCACATATGATGCGCTCTGCTATGTTAAGGATCATGTCAATTTAAAGTCTAACATAAGCTGGCAAAGTTATGAATTTATGAAGACTCCTATTAATTCTCTCTCGCTCTCTAACACACAATTTGACACACACACACACACACACCCTGAAGTGTTAGATTGAAGGCTGAGGCTGGGTGAGAGACAGACACTGACAGGGCTGGAGTTTCTGACTCTGAGGAACAGACTAATATTACAGTGTTTAATCACAGCGCTGATGAAGAGCTGGAGCATCCACAGCCAATAAACCACACATTACTAACCAACACACAGCAGTTCACACACACACACACACACACACACACACAGTACAGCACTCTTATTACTGCTACATTTACTAATGTGTGTGTGTGTGTATGCACTTGTGTGTGAGTAGGTTTTAATATGTTTACCCAATATCCTCTATTAAGAGGGGAAATGATGAGCAGATCAGCACTGTGGGAGCATTCTGCTGCTCCCCCATCTCCACACCTAATGACTCTGACCAGAAAGAACAGACTCATTCAGCAAACAGAGATTCCTCTCATTACAAACAGTGCCAGGGTTAGATTTATTCCTACAGAAATTCTACACAGGAGGTCGCTGTTTTGACATGTGCACCTCACATGCATAACTATCACTATTTATAATGATAGTCAGAGCAAGAGAAACAGCAGGAGAGGGAGAGAGGCAAAAAAAGAGTGCAAGAAATAACAAGTGTCCAAAAACCGAGAGAATTGAAAGGGAGAGAAAGTGGGAACAATAACGTGGCAGAAAAAAGAGGGAGTGAGAGAGAGAACGAGATGGATGAAGACAGGATGAAGAGAAAAGCACGAGAGTGAAGGAGAGAACTGCAGAGGAAAGCTAGGAAAACAGATAGATAGAGGAAGAGAGAGGGGTAATGACAAAAAGAACAATAAGAGAAATGTGAGAAAGAGGGAATGACAAAGAGAGAAGAATGTGAGAAAGAACAACAGAAACAGACAAAATGAGAAAGACTGGCAGAGAAATAAACTGAATGTGCGAGAGAGAGAACAACAGAGAGAAGTACAACAGCGAGACAGAATGAGAGAGAGAACAATAGAGAAATAGACAGAATAAGCGAGAGAGAGAGAACAACAGAGATAGAATGAAATAAAGAGAACAACAGAGAGAAAGACAAAACAAGTGAGAGATAAAGAACGACAGAAAGAACAACAGTGAGACAGAATGAGAAAGAGAACAGAGAGATAGACAGAATAAACGAGAGAGAGAGAGAACAACAGAGAAGAACAACAGTGAGGTATAATGAGAGAGAGAACAACAGATAGACAGAATAAGTGAGAGAGAATGACAGAGAACAACAGCAAGACAGAATGAAAAAGAGAACAACAGAGAGAAGAATGAGATACAGAACAGAGAGATAGACAGAATAAGCTATAGAGAAAGATCAACATGATATAGAATGAGAGAGAAAACAACATAGAATAGAATAGAATATTAGATAGATAGAATATTAGAGAAAGAGAGAGAAGGACAACAGTGAGATATGAGAATGAGAGAGAGAACAAAAGAAATAGACAGAATAAGTGAGAGAGAAAGAGAGTGACAGAGAACTACGGTAAGAAAGAATGAGAGAGAACAGAGAGACAGACAGAATAAATGAGAGAGAGAGAAAAAACAGAGAAGAACAACAGTAAGATAGAATGAGAGATAGAACAACAGAGACATAGACAGAGTAAGTAAAAGAGAAAGAGAACAACAGAGATGGACAGAATAAGCATGAGAGAGAACGACAGAAAGAACAACAGAGAGATAGAATGAGAGAGAGAGAGAGAGAAAGTAGGCTTAATAAATTATAGTAACACTGTATCCAGACAAGCCGATGGCTCTGAGAAATCCATCATTTATGAGCTGGTCATGTTCTCCCAAACTCACCACCTGCTCCCCTCTGCACACACACACACACACTGACACATGCACAGAGAGAAATGTTCATGCACATGTCTCTTTCATACACACACATACCAGTTTTAAAAAGAGGAATCAGACAAGAGTGCCTTAAGGCAGCAAATAAGACACACATGCATACACACACTCACATACACACACTCACACGCACCCACACACCCAAACCCAGCGTGATGGTGCACAGTGTCATGTTGATTTATTAAGGGGGCAGGGGTGCAGATTTGGGAGGCTACATGCTAACTTGGTGTGGCGTGTCTGAGTCTCTCTGCTGTAATGGAGTGTGTGTGTTATTGTGTGTGACGTGTCCTGGACAGAGGCCCTTCCTTGTACTTAAAGGGGTGATGGCAGTTAGATGAACAATGACGCAGCCCACCAGCAGTAATGCTGAACAATGCTGGCTCAGCACTCGGCAGAGGCAGTGGGCACAGCATGCCACACTAGTTCAGCTACTCCAATATTATACTAATGTAATGTGTGTTTGACTCTGCTCCAGCCGACCTATCCATATCCATACTCTGCTCACAAATGTGGCAGTTTGGAGCATCTGTTGTTGGCTTGAACAAACTTGAGAAACTTTAGACTGGCAGAAATCCTATTTAAAATAATAAGTGAACTATATAAAAGTGCATAAAAGTTTTGGGACAAATTGACAAGAGTTTATCCTGCCTTCTACTGGCCTTGTGGACATCTTTAACTTATCCTAAAAGTATTGGATGGAACACCTTCAGTTCCGAAGACAGCAGAGTTCTAGATAGGGCTTGGTATCGAAAATTGATACCAAAAAGGCACCAACTAAAATGTCTTGGTACTACAGAGAACCTAAAGGTCTTAAAAAAAAAATGGTGTCTGTTTTCAATACTTTGCATGAAATGTGCAGGAACTCGATGGTGCCCTGGTGCAAACAAGTGGAGATGCTTCTCTGTCTCTCTCTTGTACAGGCATACAAGTGCTGCGTATCTCTCACTCGCTCTCTCTCTCTCTCACTTATTCTGTCCCTGCTCACTCTACCCTGAGAAATTATAATGCAGTAAAAATGATCTAGTCTGCCAGTCCTAAACCACACTACACTATTATTACTGTCACCTCACAATAATACAGAATCTTTAAGTGACTGACACCACTAATATAAATATAATTTAATTTTGCCAATCTAATTCTGATATTTCTTTAAAAAAGAACTGAAATGCATCCAGCAATACACTTAGGGAAAATATTTGTAGTTTAATCAGTTAAATTAATGCTGTTATTTCTGTTCTTAATAAAGTGCCACAAATAAACATGCTCACTGTTTTTGTTCCAACAAGATCCAAGTATGGTAGACTCTCATGGTGACAGTATGAGAATAAGATTACTCATGTCGGCTGTTAAATAAATACATTTTGTGAGAATAATTGTCACTAATTATTGTTGTATTTTTTGGTTAGAATGTAGAAAAAGGTACTGAAAAAAGTATTTTTTGGGCATCTGTATCAGATTCAAAGTATCAAACCGGAAACACTATAAAAATTTAAAATGGTAGCCAGACAATCATGAGTTCATACTGTGCAAAATAATAAAAGTCAAAGCAAAGTGAGATAAATGTTTTTTTTTCTTTTTTAATGCTGTTCAATCTCTTTCTGTTTTGGGGTTGTGAAACTGTACAACAGTTTTTGAGTTACTGTCACACTGCTATTTACAGTAAATTATCATTCACCCTCCATATTGAGATATTTGAATGTGTGCTGGGATTTTTCATCAGGTTAACTGCTATTGGTTCCTAGTAAAGCTGTCCAACCTCGAAAACAGCAGCAATAAAAACAGACATTTATAGGCAGAGAAACAGGGTGTTATTATTTATACTCTATCTGAGCTGAGAGAGAAAGAAATAAATTAATATAGTGTACCTATATATAGATATATTATACACTACAGCCAAAAGCTTGATCAGATATGCTTATAAGGATCTTATTCTTCTTCTTTTTTCATATTTTGCACCTTTGCACACGTAAAAAGAGCAAAGATATCAAAACCAATAACACATGTGGAACCAAAATTTAACTTTTGATATTAAGACAAATGCTATATTTTAGATTTTTTGGTATGTGTCTTGTCATGTTTCATGACTTTAGTCATGTCCCACTGACCTGCATGATATGCAAGAAGGGCTTTCTGCACTGAAAATTAATGATGACTTCTGCCAGAGCTGCTTGTCTGTCCACGTGGACAGCTTTAGCCAAAAACTACCAGTCACGATCAAAACCATTAGCCTGGTACTCGCTATCAGTCCTCATTCCTTGCCATGAGCACACTGGCCTCACAATTGTGGATGTTTCTGATCTGTCCCCTGAGGTAACACTTTCATAACTGATCTATACGCTGCTTTTTCACAACTTAGTATACAGTATGAAGCAACTTAAGAAATATAAGAACAGCACTGTTTGTCAAACAGCTAAATAAATACCCTCTCTTTTTTCTATTTAGTGCAGCAGACTCTCATACTTCATTTTGTTCTTTTCACTATTTCTTCTCTGTTGTTCTTTTTGCTCTTCATTATTTCAACACATCACAACTTTTTTCCTCAGCTCTCTCACCTGGATGTGGCATCTTTCACAGTCTAATTAAAACTATTATAGCAGTACACACACACACACTTTCACACACGCACACACACAGCTCTACAGTGACAGCACTCATTATTTGTATGAGACTGGAACACTACAGGCGACTGTAGGTTATTCACTGAAATGGAATAGAAAAGAATTGTGTCACTGAGGTAAATCGACAGAGCGCGGCTGTGCTATAATATAGAGGATATTTTAATATTACGGGATGTGGTTAATACTCAACATTTTGTCTTTATGAAAGGAAATCTTTAGCCTGCCGGCTCTAATGTCACGTTAGCACATGTCATTTTTTTTCTCTATTTCATTAAACATTTACAGTGTTTTATCCATCTTCTCTTTTCCTGAGAGAAATGAGTTTGCCCTTCCTCATTTAACATCTATCATCCCCCCATTTTCCTCTCATCTTCATGTATGTTTAAACAGCTGCATCCCTCTCTCTCTCTGCTTTCCATTACACTGTCATCATCCGCATCATCTTTTTATGTCATCCCCTTTATCCCTGTACACACAGTGGTGTACAGCAAAAGTTTGGCCACCCCTGGCCTGTCTAAATATCTGTTCCTGTAAATGTTTAAGTGGATAAAAGATGAAACCTGATTTCCGAAAGATATAAAGATGACACATTTCTTTAATATTTTAAGCAAGAACACTTTTCTTTGTCCATCGTTGTCCACAGTTTTACAATAACAGAGAAGAAAAAGTACCTGAAGCAAATTTTTGGGCACCCTGCATGGTCAAAACCACCCCTGCATGGCAAGTATCACCGCATGTAAACAAGTTTCAGCATAGACTTCCAATTCCAATGTTTTGAAGAATTGTACCCATTCTTTCTTGTAAAAGACCTTCAGTTTTATGGGATTCAGAACAGAAAAATTCTACAACCTTTTCTCTATCCCTTCAGCTACTTTTCACACCACACGCACACACACACACACACACACACACACACACACACACACAAACAGAGCTTCCCTTGTCCCTGAAGAGAGGTACTGCAAATGAAATAAGACACTCTGAAGCAGATAAACAAGAACCTGCTGGCATCATGCCTAAAGCCAGGTGTAGTCTTGAGGGGTATAAATCCCCCCAGCTATAAATTATTTTTATTACCCTTGATTTAAAAAAAAACCAATAGGGGGAAGTCCAAATGCAGGGCTTGTTTTAAAAAATGCATCAGACTTTTTAATATGTTCCTTTGAAAACGTCTAATTGTGAATGTTGAAGTGTGAGAGCAGATACAGTTTACTCTCTCATTAAGGTCATATTTGTGCAGATGTGAAGAGGTAGAGTTGGTAGACATTTTAAAATATTTAGGTAATGTTATAATCCACATTCTGGATTATAACTTCTCAACTAATTAAAGAAAAAAATAGTTCTTAAAAAAATCTAAAAAAAAAAGGGCTCTGAGTGGTCCAGCGGGCTAAGCACTGCCATAATGATCAAATGATCACTGGTTCAAATCCTGTTCATGTAGCTTGCCATCAGCTATCGGAGCCTCGAGGGAGCACAGTTGGCCTTGCTCTCTCTAGGTGGGTAGATGGCAGTCTCTCCCCACATCACTCCAAAGGTTGATGTCGATCTTGGCAATGCTGCACCAGCAGCATTTTGAAAAGAAGCGGTGGTTGACTTCACATGTATCGGACGAGGCATGTGCTGTCTTCACCCTCCTGGTGTTGGGGCATCACTAGTGGTAGGGGGAGTCTTAATGAGTGGGTTAGGTAATTGGCCTTGTAAATTGGGGAGAAAATTAAATAAAAATAAATTTTAAACAAATATACAGTGCAGCCACAAACACTATCAAATGTTTACGATGAAACCGGCACTCATCAGGACCATCCCAGGAAAGGAAGAACACGAGTTACCTCTGTTGCACAGGATAAGTTTATCAGAGTTACCAGCCTCAGAAACTGCAAATTAACAGCCCCGCAAATAAGAACACCTAAATGTTTCACACAGTATTTTGGTTTGTTTAACACTTTTAAGCTATTACATGATTCCTTATGAGTTCCTTCATAGTCTGGTTGACTTCATTATTCATTTACAATGTAGATAAAATAAACAAATAAAAACATTAAATGAGAAGCTGTGTCCAAACTCAATATTTTTTTTAACAATTCACAGCAACAGAAAGTTTATGTTTAATGTATTTGAATGTAATGACTTTCCCACAGTGTAAAAGGGCAGCTGGAGTTTGATGTTTGTGATATAAAGAAATGAATGATCTGTTCTGAGAATGTTTTGAAAAGCTGACAGAGTAAAACAAAGTTGAGTCATTACCCATGATTCATAGCGAACTCAGACGTCTTGTCAAGAGCTGAAGGTGAGAGTTTGGTCGGCTGAGGTCACGCAGTGTGTGTGTATTTGTGTGTGTGTATGTGTGTGAGCACTCGCCCTGCTCCCTGTTCAGTCTTCGTCACAGTGCCAACAGTTGGCCTGGACAAGTGCGTATCTCTCTTGCACGCCATCTCTCTCTCTCTTTCTCTCTTCCTCTTTTCCTCTCTCTCTCTCATCAATCTCGAACACACTCTGCCTTCTGTCCTCCTATTTATTTAAATCTCTGCCACTCTCTTTCTTGTACAGACAGACTCACACACACATACCTTTTACTGCGGATTCCCATTCCGAGGTCCTGTCAGGTTTATTGATTTAGCATTTACATAGCCAGACTCGATCATTAATAACAAGCCACAGTCGTGTGGCTACGCAAATGACAAATGAGTTTTTTGACCAAATATTTCTCTTTTCCTGTCTCTTTCTCTGGCAGTCTTTTGACAAAAAGTAACAGAGGTCTAAAAAAAGTCCTCTTGAAATTTGTTTTATTATTTACTTGTATAATTGCAATTTTAATGCAATTTATGTTATGGCTATTGTTTTACAATGATTTTTATATATGAAAACAAATGAATCAACACAGAAAAAGTGTCTTTCGTACTTTGAAGTAATCTCTTCAAAAACACTGTAATGCTCCATTGACTTATAATTTGGAGAATGGCATCTTCACCAGTGCTACTCTTGGCTTGGCATGCGGCTAACTGCACTATGTAACTCTGCACTATGAAACAGGGAGGATGAAGTCTGAGACAACCTGTGTAACACTATGTTACCCAAGTCATATTAGTGGGAACCCCTGTAATATCAAACTATATGACATTCCTCATTATATTTTCATGTTTAATGATGGTGCATATCTCAGCTTGTCCAAAAAAGATGTGTTCTTTAGTGTTGGTTCAAAGCACATCCTTATTGTAGTGGGAGCCCACAAGCAAGTAATATCATTTTATATAATGCTGCTTTATACATTAAAATTAAAATACAAAATACAAGTTGAGCTGTAGAATGTATTTAGGATATCATTCCTCTCAAAAAACAAAATGGCAACTTTACAGTAGGTGAAATAGGTTAATGGACGTCAATGTAAAAAGTAAAAATGTAAAAACACAAACAACAGCTAGATTTCCATGATATAGGCCCTTTACTTTTCAGGATAAACACTATTCTGCCATTTAGGACTACATACAATATACAGCTCTGGAAAAAACAAGAGACCACTTACAAATTATGATTTTCTTTAATTTTATCAAATTGAAAACCTTTGGAATATAATCAAGAGGAAGATGGATGATCACAAGCCACCTGGAGTGTCATAAATTCATCCAAAAGCAGTGTGTAAAACTGGTGGAGGAGAACATGCCACAATGCATGAAAACTCTGATTAAAAAACAGGGTTAGTCCACCAAATATTGATTGACTCTTAAAACTTTATGAATATATACATGTTTTCTTTGTGTTATTTCAGCCATTTTTCATTTTCTGCAAATACATGCTCTAAATTACAATATTTGTATATATATTGTAATTTATTTCTATACATATAAATAGTAAAATCAGCCAAACTGATTCAGAAACTGAAATGATCCCTTTTTTTCCAGAGCTGTACACGTTTCCAACTATTTAAGATATCAACAACTACAAATTCCACCTTAAGATTGAGACATGTAGTTTTCCATCAAATGCCATAGGTTTATCAAACGTCCCTGTGACTGATCTACTCTATCAGCAAAACAGGGGGTTCTATTTCTACTCTTTCTGCCTCTCCATCATTCCTCTGATCTACAGCTTCCCTCTCTATGTCATACATTCCACTACATCTCCTGTATACATACTCTGTCTTTCTGAATCCCTGGATGCTGCTCATAAACACACACACACACACACACACACACAGTCTACCTCTTTGAACGTATTGTCACTATGTTGCCTTGTCAAAGCCTTGTCTCTGCTACGCTAATTAAACTGGTCCCAAATCAGGAGGGAGGCATGTGGCTGAGTTGGGAATAAAATACAAAACACAAAAACAAGCAATATTATTATCAGGTGTAATCAAATCAGGTCTTTCTGATACGTATTCAGTATAAAAAAATAGGTTTTATCACCTAATAGCATAATATCTGTTACTGGTCACAGAAAATATCAGTGAAATTTGTTTATTAGTTGAATGTACGTCTAAATAACACAAACCATTCCGAACCCTCCCTAATATTACAGTATGAAAAAAATATTTAAGCTGGTGTGATACAGTAGTGTGTGGTATGGTGTTTGGTAGTGTATGGTTGTGTAAGCTGGTGGCAAATAATGTGTAGTGCTAAACTTTGAACTAACACAAATGAGCTTAATTAATGTTTTACTAATATAAATTTGTTTGGTGTTTAAATACAAATATTACATTAAAAACTGTCGCAACCCAAAACTGTATTGTGCACTGCAAAAAATCTATGCAAATTAGGACATAAATGCTTAAATTAGGGAATCTGCCAAAGGGGTGAGCAAATTTGTTTTAGTAAGATTTCTTAAAATAAACAATCACAAAGTGTCAAAATGAGTGAAGTAAGTCTTAAATCAAGCAAAAATCCCTTATTTTGTGGCAGGACTTTTTGGACTTATTTTGAGTTTAAATAAATTACCTAATATAAGGTGAAAATAAGACTGAATTAAATTACTATTCCTAAAACAAGCAAAACAATCATACACTTACAATGCTTTGTATGACAAAAAATATTATAAATGAAAAAAATTACAATTTAATAATTTATTAATTTAATTTATTCAGTAAAAAAAGTGTAGGAAATTCAATATTATTTACAAAGTGTTTTGCTTTGATGTTGCTAGGTAGTTGCTATGTTATCTTAGGAGGATTCTAAGGTGCTGCTAGGTGGTTACTATTGTATCACACATAGTTGTAAGAAAAGCTGATAAGTGGTTGCACTGATAGACAAGTTGGTCTCTGTGGTGTTTCTAAGTGGTTGCTATGGTATTCTAGGTGCCTGCCATGGTGTTGCTATGCGGTTGCTAACTAGTCGCTGTCCTATCCTAGGTGGCTACTATGATGTCTCAGGAGACTGTTGAGGTCTTGTGATTTTGGTTCCCTATTTTGTGTTTTGTTGCATTGTTATAAAATGTTTGCACCCCATTCATTGCTATAGGGTGAACATTTTGCAAAAATCTATTGCTATGCTTAAGCTGTAAATAAAAGTGAATCTCACAAAGTCATATCACATAATCTAAAGTTGGAATGGAGTCAATACAGTTTCTCACAGTTATGTATTTTCCACCTTGGATAGCAGACGGCAATTAGATTTGCATTAATACATTTCTGAGCACTGATTTTCTATAATCAAAGAAATGTTTTGCAAACCTGACATTCCTGAGAGTTTCTTTGTTTCATTTCCTTTTTGAGCAGCTTCTTCTTTGTTTCATTTCCGTTTTGTTTTAACTGCTCTGACAACTTCAGTGTTGCCCTCTATTCTCTGTAGATACACTGGATTTGAAAATTAGGCTTTTAAGAGAAACTTGTTCCTCTTTTTTCAAAATTACAAACATCATTTGCTAGAAAATGCTTTTGAAGCATCCAGTAAAAGACAGACATCACAGGGTGGTCTAAGAATAATCAGCTACACATTTGAATGTAGAAAATGTCTGAATATTTAAAGCTACCACTGCTGCATCTACTACTATGTTTTGTGCTCTCCTAATGCACTCCATTTAACCCAAGCCTTTCCACTTGCTGCCCACCTGTCAACAACAACTGACCTGTTACCAAGCCTTCACTTCAGTGAGAGCAGGCCTTGCATCAAGCCTGCTTATTGCCTGCCCACTGCTATCCCACATGATGGCACTAAAGTGATGGTGTCATTTACACTCCAGTTTCATCATTCAGCCGGAGCACAGATAAGTACAGCGCCAGACTTTCCAGAGTTCCTCGCTTTGCTAAAGGGCACAGAAGTGCTATCAATCAGTCTTACAGCTCCTGTGTTACCCTTCAGCTACACTTCTCTGTCCTGCTACACCTGTTTAATAAATGCACTCGGACACAACCATGTCCTCATCTAACCCATTTCAGTTATATTATGTATCATACCTACGTGAGGAATATGAGATTACCACATGAAAAGCTTTGTCTTTTTTTACATATTTAATAGAGATTTAATCTCTGTTTGAACACTATTGAAAGATGAAGGTAATATACCCTAATAATATTATGTTCCTCAAAAAAGACTGCAGTGGATTGCTTTTTTTTTTTTACAGTGCATAATATCTTTAAACTATGCAAGAAATCTGGAGGAATATTAGTGCGCAAAGGGAGAGAGAGCAAGCCAAAGCTCAACCCCCGTGATCTCTGATCTCTCAGAAAGAACTGCACCAAGAACCATCATTCAACAATAGCTGAAGGAACCGCATTGTCAAACCCTGGGATTACACTGGCAAAACTTTGTCAAACACTATAATACTGAGTTACATTCACAAATACAAATTAAAACTGTACTGTGCAAACCAGAAGCCTTATGTTAACTATGTCCATAAGCACTGTCCACCTCTTTGGGCTCTAAGATATCTGGGATGGACATCACACACTGAAAAGGTGTATTCTAGTAAAACGTATTAAAGATGTCCTTTTGCTAAAATCCACTTTTTCTTGTTCTTTGTGAAATAAAATAGGTCTCCGTAAGTTGTATATGCACGCTGCACGTAAAACAAATGGTAAAATACAATTGAGATAGGTAGGTGTGAATTTTAAGAGCAGTTCTGTTTACACTAGTTGAAAGTAAAAAACCACTTCGGGGTTTTGTTGCCTAAGCCGCAGCAGAGCTGCCCAGACAGTTGGAATAAAACCCTGGGGTGGAGTTTTACCTTTTGGACCTGGACTACCCACCTCTGTGTAAGTAACTAGGTTTACATAGTATCTCCGGTGGATTTTGCATTTTACAGAGACTCTAAGACTAGATCACTGGCTGAATTGCACCTAGCAGGGTATTATACATTTTGTAAAGTAACATATGACATTGGAAAGACTGTTGTTAGTGTAAAAATGCCTTTTAAATGTTTCTAACTGTTGCCTCACAGTGCTGTTAGCCAATCAGAGGAGAAGATTCATGAGAAGAGCCGAATTCCTTCGTTTTTCCCCGTCCACTCCTCCACCAGACTAAAGCAGCATTTTAACAGATTACCGGAGCACTTTTTTTCACAAAAAACAGCTCACATGACATCATTCATACTAGAGACCACAACTAGACGTTTTAAAATGAATTAACAAATTATGCAATGTGAATGAGAATTAATAGTTCATAGCTTTTTTCAGAGAAATGGATGTCGAGTGCTTCCAAACAAAAATGAAAAGGACCATCCAGACTAAAATCAGCAACAACTCCAAAACTTGAGAGAAAAGTACACTTGAATTTAAGAAAACATCTCATTCAGAGTTGCCCATATGTTTTTTTTTTCAACAAGACAATGCCAAACCACATGCTGCACACATTACAAAGGCATGGCTGTGGAACTGACTTGCCTGCAGTCCTGATCTGTTCCTAATAGACAATGTATTTACCAGACAAAACATTAAAACATTAAATATTATGTAAGAAATAAATCTCCTGGCTTGGGAATGTAATTCTGAGTGACCTTATCTTAAAAAAAGAAAAAAAATCTGCTTACGTGACTAACGTGTCCAGAGAAAGTTTGCCTGGTCAGTTCCTTAAACAATCTAAAAACTTCCCCTTTGTCATCTTGCTTCCTCCCAGGCTTTTTTTTCCTAAGTTAGTTCACAGATTGTTTCCCTGCTACTACTGCCATCAACTTATGCAATGAAGGGAGGTTGTGGTGGTTTAGATAGAAAGTGCTGAATAAGTACAGTGGAATATGTTTATTTTAATATGATTGGCATGACTGTGGGAGACACATTATTGATATAGATTATGTTGGACTGACATTGTAGAAGGAAATTACAAGGTTTATGCAAATTTCACAAGAGGTCTTGAGCAGCTCCACCAAAGTTACACAGTGCATTAACAGTGTTCCGCTCTAGAGGGGCAATATGAGGGATTCCATTCTCACTATGTACTCTCTGTGTACCATCAAAATGATGTTAAAGCTGCTATTTTAGGGAACAATTTCAACATAATGCTGCATTAAGGGCAACAGAGTGAATAGAAAGCAATGATGATGTTCTTTCTCAGTGCAGTAACAAAGCACCAAGAACACTGTGGAGCTCGAGGGATCGGCCCAGGGCCTGACTCCACTTCTAATTACAGACGGAGAAAGAGAGTGAGGGAGGGAGGAAGAGAAAGGGAGAGAGAATGAGATATATTAAGATGAGAAACGTAATTAATTGCAACACAGTTCACTTGTCTGACAAGAAGAATAGAGAAGACTCTTAATCACACACCTCTCTAGGCCTGTTCCTTAGTCATTGAACAGAGGGAGAGAGCAAGAAAAGACAATCAAAGAAAGGAAGGAAAGAAAGAAAGGAAATACGTGAAGCATGCAGGCACACGTTCCCCGTCTGCTACTACCAAAAACGCGCAAGTGTGCGTGTTCCATTAGCGTCCCCATACATCATATTCTCTCTCCCTCTGCTTTCTATACAGTAAAAGCAAATTGATGTTGCATTCACTTAACAAACTGGCACGGGACTCGTCGCTATGGCAACGTGCCCTGGCCCTCTGCCACCTGCTGTCACATGAGCGAGCGGTGTTTTAAAAGCCACTCCCTTTATAATACATCACATCCCCTCACAGCCACTTTAATAAAGCACTCCACTCAGGACTGCAAGATCTACAGCCGGCTCGTCTTATTTCCCATAACTGCACTGCAAATCACACTTCAGCATGAAGCTGCTTTAAAAGCAGAACATACGAGCCACTAAAATATAAGAGCGCTGGAGGTCAATTCACCTCGGCTCAACCTAAAACTCAACTTCACTCCCAGTTGTGTGTTTTTTTTTTTCAGGTTAAACCACACGCTGCCACAAACTGGCTGCTGCTTTGCATTAGTTTCGGTTTAATTTTTTTTTTTATACTGTTAAAATAACTAATGCATTTACTTCAATCTTACTGGCTGAAAGTGACTCTGAAAGTAACTATTATAAAATTGTATCATATCATGATACATTTTGCTCTTGTGATACACAGCATCCATTTCTGAGCATATCGCAGATATCACCAGTGCTTAAAGTTCTCATTTCATCTTTTTTTCATTTATTTTAAATGATCTAGTTGTGGTCCCTAGTATGAACGAATGAATGAATGAATGCCAAGTGAGCTGATTTTTGTTAAAAAAGAGTGCTCCGGTGTTTCTGTAAAGCCCTGCTTTAGATCACTGAATTACTGGTCTCTGAAGAAAGACAGGATTTCGGCTCTTGCTCATGAGTATTTTTTTTTACATGCAAACATATTGCCTCTGATTGGCTAACAGCACTGCAGCAGAGAACGCCTACCTGGCTTCCTCCCCACAGTCAATTTTATAGTTCTTAAACTCAAAGGACAAAAGGTTTTCAGAGATACAGCCTTAGTTATAAAGATATAGCACTGAGTTCTAGGTAAAGTTCCCCCTTAAAGTTCGCTTAAAGTCAGACTCTCTTCAATACCACTCCGCACATCTGCATCTGAGGACAATTACTGTATTCACACTTGCCCAAACAAATCAAAGCAAGGGTGACAACAAACCAATTTAAGTCCAATTTAACCAGACTTTTAAATTCTTTTTCAAGAGTTTATAAAAGTTCATCTCAGTGAACTAAATCTACATATTATGATCCATTACAGCAAATTATTTGCATTTAAATACAGTCTTTTGTACCAACGGCCTTGTAGTAAATAAATCCTAATACATATATCTGTCTTTCATGACATAATTATAGTAAAAATCCAAATGTATTCTATGTAAAAGTTCTTAAGGTCGCAAGAGGCATGGCATATTGTAGTTCTTAGGAACTATCGGCTGAACCAGATTTCTAAAACTTGAAATAGCACTTGGACTGTGACACATATAGATTTATAAGTACATAAGTATTATTATATAGAATCTGACCATTTCTCTCTAGTGAGACCATTCAACTCTCTTGTTATTCCAAAACTTGATTACTGCAAAAATACCTCCTAGATTTGGCCCTGATCTGCAGCTGATGCAGAATGAAGCAGCTAGACTTGTCTTAAACCTACTAAATTGGTCCCTTTCCTCCCTTCCTGATAGCAACCCAAGTTCTGTCAAAAAAGAAGCTCCCTTTGTGCTTACAGTATAGCTATTCTTGGCATGCATCCAGGTTTGTTTCTGTAAACCAAAGTGATAGAATGAACCCTGAGTGTTTGGAAAGCAGAATTACTTGCTATCTTCAAATGATAACTGAAGACCCACCTTCTTCAATGGCACTTAATAAAGCTATGATATCTAATACAGGTTATTTAGAGCACTTACTTTGTGCTCCACATGGTTTGTATAGTTCAGATTCTAGAGAGAAACTGTATTGCTAGCATCAGAGCTCAAAAGTATCTTACATTTGGAGTCTATCAGTACTTGATGTTCTACACATGTTCTGAGTGAATGACTAAGCATTTTGTTAGGCAATAATGGATAACAATGTCCATAAATGTCCATAAACTAAAATCTCAGATGTGTATTTTTCCACATGGTCATTTTACAAAAAAAAACATTTCTTATTTCTATTGATTCATTCATAATAATTAAACCACACAACTATGTAAAAACAGAAAAAATACACTTTGATATGACAGATGAAAAGATGTGATAAATGTATTCTAATCCACAAAGGGACACTTCTATATGAATATACACATTTATAAAAATGAGTCTCAATTAAAAAGCTTTTATCTCCTAGCATTTTACACTGTGATGAGATGGGGTCATGCCTTGGTGGGGTTTTAAATGAAGGCTGCAGCCCAGGAGGCTCCAGACTGGCTGCAGGGGGAGGGTGATGAGAGAGTCCACTGAGAGAGCTTTAATCATGGGCAGTGAGCAGCAGCCTGTGGCCTACAGGGCCCTACTGCCCTGCCCTCTAATTATGGCCCTGTACAGGGTGTGTGTGGGTATACAGTGTGTGTGTGTGCATATGCGTGTTCTGTATATGTGTGTTATCATGTTGCTGCATTACAGTAAAGCCATGAGAAGAGACTCATGCTGAGATTTAAATGGATATTAATGGTGAGATTGAAGCAGAGGAAGAACACACAGCACTGCAGCAAGGGAGCGAGACAAAGAGCAGAGCACGCTTTAGCAGCTTTTCACGCTAAATTGCTCGCATCCGCAGCACCTTCTTCAGGGTGAAGGATTGCCCTGCAATATTTATACATTTTACCGTGTTTTTCCACATGAGATCAAATGTTTGTGGCCAGAAAAGCATTTTTAAACATGAGAATATGCCCCTACAAGCCAAACCTCTTTCTGCAAGAAAAAGAAATACATGCACATGAGGACACACACACACACACACGCATACGGTAATTCAGCAGGGTAATCTTATTGGGAGGCTCCCAAACAGAAGAAATTACAAACCAGAAACCCAATTATCTTCCCGACTGTCTCAATTTCAGATCTTCCGCCTAACTCCCATCTATCTTAAACATATTAAAGACATCCAAATAGAAGCACACTCTCGTTTTTTTACTCTTACACAGTTTAACATGTAAGGAAATAGTAAACCGGAGTTGAGGACCCTTTTTTGTGTTTACAATATAGAAGTGATATGAGTTACTAGAGCTGGAAATCAGAAATTAGTCTTTAATTGGATGATGTGCAGCAGGAAAATAATAAAAATCATTGTATGAAATGTACGAAAGAGTATTTGAATAGCAGCTTTTAAGAATCTGCCACTGCTAACTAGGGGTGGACAATATTATGTCATATACAATATATCGTGACAAAGAAATATCATGATATTAAAAATCCATATCGCGATAATAGGGCTGTTCTGTCTTAAAAGTAGTATTATTAAAAGTATTATTTACTGTGAAGCTTTAGGTGTAATTATTGTATAATTGTTTTAGTTTGCAGTTTATATGCATGCACTAAATATTCTGCAATATTATTTGCTGCATTATATTATTTTATTTTATCACATTATGATTATACTGTTATACTATTATACTATATTCCTGAAATGAATAAATTATTTTAGTTTTCCTATATCGCCAAGTATATTGTCATTGCAAAAACACCCTGAAATATCGTGATATTATTTTTTTATCTCTACAATATCGGTCCATCTGTACACAACAGACAGTGGCTTTAATACTTGAAACTTGTATCGATATCAGAATTCTATCATATCGACATAAAGAAAAAATATATCAAAAGAAAGAAAAATATTGTGATTTGAATTATCCAGGGCCATATCGCCCAGCCTCATCCTTTCTAGACCTACCCAGTCTTCTTCTACTTCTTACATTAGATATTCCATTAGATAGCAGATTGCTGATATCTCGCTTAGAAAATAAACAGTGTTGTCTATGGTTTCGGCTACATGCTAAAATAAACTAAAATAAACTAAAATATGCTTTTGTAACATTTATTGCATTTTTTACTTTAGAATTTAACAAATTGTAAAATTGTATAATAAGTGTGTCATAAATAGTATAGATCTCAAATTCTTCATACACACAAAGCTACAACATTAGGTTGTGTCCCATGACTTTTGTCATGTCCTAGAAGCTACAGAATGCTGCGTTTACTGTAACTGTGGGATATGTGTGTATGAACCGCCTGCACTGAAGGTAAATGTGTTGTTTGTCTGTTTACACAGACAATTCTATATTCTATATGTATATGCTGCTGCTCACATTGAGTGAGGCTTGGGCTAAAGGGGTAAAAAGCACTTCAGCACTGAGGTTAAGCTTTAGGGTGAGTATAAGAGTTAAGGATGAAACAAATGTATAATTTCTCTTGTCTCTAAATCAAATGCAATCAAATCCACACAGCAATGTTAAAAAAAAAAAGTGCTGTTCATTTTATAACACATTTCATTCTCCAAACCATGTCCAACCTGGCAACAGCACCTACGGAGGGCCGCATTGGTGGGCAGGGCATGGAGAGCTCCATGTCTCATCAGTCTTCAGTGTGTAGGTGGGACTTGTCTTCAGCAATTACTGCTGGCCTGTTTGATCACTTTCTTCAGTGCTGAGCCAGAGAGGCATTGATCTGTTGATGTTATGCCAGTAATTTAAGCTGGATCATTCTAGTGATGCAATAAATTGATCAGCCTAAACACCTCTCTCTCTCTCTTTCTCTCTCTCTCTCTTCATCTCTCCATTCCTCCATCTCTACTGAACCCTCAGACATCCCTCCACAACTTCTCAAACTTCACGCTGTTGAATTATTTTTAGAAAGAAGTCTTTCTTTCTCAGCGGTGTCTGTTAATTCCCAAACACACACCATGTCAAACATTTATACTGTTGAGTCATTTCAGCATTAATAAGCCTTCCTCTCCCCAGAGAGCCACTTCCAAGCTTTCTCTCTCTCACACACACACACACACACACATGCACATAAAAGACAGTACTTATTCACTTGAGGGAGACATACCTGCTGGGATCTATAATGGACAGCTGTGTGAAGGTGAAATGAGAGAGAGAGAGAGAGAGAGAGAGAGAGAGAGAGAGAGAAAGAGAGTGAGAGAGATAGAGAAAGAGAGAGAGCATGGAGACTAATATTTACTCAGTCTACTATGCTGCCTGCAATAAAAAGATGGAAGGATAAACCAGAGTTAATCCACAGAGCATTCAGAGGCCTACTGAGATATCTGCACTTCTTTTAAGAGAGAGAAAGAGAGAGAGAGGGAGAGAGAGAGAGAGAGATAGAGGAAGTGAGAGTATGTCAGAGAATAAATACTGTAATTATTCATATTTTTATTGATTTTTTTTTTACAGTCATGCCAGGTTACAGGTTACTCTGAAACTTGTAAGCTTAAATGAGACAGAGTGCAAGAGAGAGAGAGAGTGAGACAAAGGGAGTGAAGAGAAAGAAAGAGAATGAAAGAGAGACAGTTGGAGGAAGATATTTTTGACAGAAGAGAAAACTGTCAGATAAGTAGGGCACTAGTTTAACTCCACACATTAGCTTCACACAAACCCACAACCACACACACACATCCATCCAAAAAAACACTCTCTCTGGATTATTTCTTTTGAGATGTGGAGTCACACACACCTTCCACATGTAAGCACTTCTATGTTATACACACTGAGGAAATGAAAATAAGCATACAAAGGTTGATATGGAAGAAAGTGTGAGTGTGTGTGTGTTGTGTGTGGTATTAGTAGTTTACTGGGTCAGGTTGTGGATGGTTAGATGGTGAACAGGTTGTTGAGCAGTTTGGAGCAGGAGGAGTCTCCCCATCACCAAGCATTACCTGAGGGGATGTGCTCTACTTACACACACACACACACACACACACACACAAGAACACAAACCCACACACAACCTCACACAGTCATAAAACTCCTCGGGCATCTCTAGTGTGGATTTAGAATTTGCTTGAGGAGCAATTTCTGGGTCACTCTTAAAAAGAGAGAGAGAGCGAGAGAGCGAGAGAGAGAGAGAGAGAGAGAGAGAGAGAGAGAGAGAGAGAGAGAGAAAGAGAGGGGGGAAATTGTGTAACAACGTGAAATAAACTAACAGAAAAAAGAGAGAATATAAGTAGCCAAGTATAAAGAATAATTAGAGAGAAAGAGAAACAGTATAGAGAGGAAGAGAGGAAGGGAGAAAGGGGAGGAGAGAGAAACAATATATAGAGACTAAATAGAGAAGAGTGGCACAGCAGAGAGCAACAAAGAAAAAGAAAGGCAAAAAAGATGCACAGAAAGCCAAACAGAAAGACAAAATAAAGAGACATAGAGAATATATAGAGCAAACAATGTAAGTATAAAAATAAGAAACAAGAGAGACAGAGAAAAATACAAAGAAAGACTAAATAGAAACAGAAAATGAAGGAAAGAGAGAGAAAGTGTGAGAGGGAGAATAACAAAATAGTGATAGAAAGAGACAGACCAGAGAGTGAGAGAGAAAGTAAGAAATTGGCGTATCATAAAACTTCAGTGAGATGAAATTCTATTAAACAGTGATGGAAAAGAAAAAAAAGTTAGGTGTGTGTTTTTGTGTTTGTGTGTGTGTGTGTTTGTGTGTGCAGAATATAAATTGTCCATGACATATGTGTGATAAATTGTACAGAATGAAGGAGTTACTCCTAAGCCCAGTTTTCAATCTGGCTCGAGTGTGAAGGACAGAGGAATTACACACACACACACACACACGACAGGTCCAGTGTCAGCTCTTCTATCGCTTCAACCGTTCATAACTCTGCTCTCATCTCATCCCCTCCTCCTCCTCCCCTTCTTCCACTCCTCCTCTTCTTTCCATTTCTTTTCTTTCCATCTCATCCTGTCAGTTCAGAGTCAGTGCGCTGCAGATTTCCACCGAGGCTTGCTGGATTTCAGCTGCCTTCACCAGTCTCTCACCTTACACACACACATACATTCTCACACACACACACAAAAACACACACTTTTCAGACTCCAGTTTCTACCCCAAAATTCACGTTTCTCAGAAAAAACAGACTTCATACTTTTTCTGGTGCAACTCACAAAAGTCCAGTATCCACAAACTTCTTCTAATTAATGAATTCAGCTTTTTAAGGTGTGTTGTGGAGTTGCATCCAATGTTTTGGGATCTCTGAAGAACTTTAGATTCAGAGATCATCAGTTGCACATTAGTAGGGCTGGGTCTCGAAATTCCATACCAAAAAGGTACCAACCGAAATGTCTCGATACTACAGAGTACTGAAAGGTCTAAAGACATGCACAGACACACTGACGTTGTGCTGAAATCAGAGAATAATTATCGCTTTTTGTATTTTTTGGTTAAAATTTTGAAAAAGGAACTGGAAAAAGTAATGTTTGGGTATATGTACCGAATTTGAACAGGTACCCAGCCCTGATTTGAATCCTGGATCATGCTGCTTGCCATCAGCAGACGGAGTCCAAGAGAGCATGAATAGCTTTGAACTGAATGGCACTCTCTACCCTCTGTTTGCTAATGTATTAGAGCTGGGTCGCTGCGATTTCCTCTGAATGTGCTGGCTACCCAGTGAAGCTGCATTAGTGGAAATCTGAAAAGAGGTGGTGACTGGCTTCACACAGTATGTATCTGATAACACATGTGCTGGGATTCCCTCCCCTAGTGCTGGGGGCGTTACTAGAGATAAGGGGAATGGTAACGGGAGTGCCCGTTCTTGTTTTTCCGCCCATTCTTGGTCTCTTTATAATGGCGTCTTTTCCCGGCCGGGTGCCAATTCACTAGTAGGTGCAGTAGTGTATTAGACTGCGACCCTGACGACACGGGTTCGATCCCGTGTGAGGAGCGGTGTGTTTATTTATATATTTTTTCCTTACCTTTTGGGTCAACCTGCGTTGAATTCAACTGTTCTGTAACTGGGTTCAACAACCATCTGGGCTAAAGAGCTACTAGTCTGTAGCACTTCATCCCATTACACTTCATTTTCCAAATCAGATATTTTTTTTGTGGCCCACCATGTAATGGCTTGGAAAATATCTGGCTCGTGGCCAGACTTAATTGCTGACCCCTGATCTAAAAGAAAAAGTGGAGAAAATTGGACTTATAAAACAGTGGCAGTGTGGTCTCTGGAATGATGGTGTTCTATCCAATATGGAATGATTTAGGGAGTAAGGGATGAAGTGATCACCCTGTATATTAATTTAACTGAATGCAATCAAATCCTCAAAGCAATGCTCTTTCCCTAGACAGTACAGACGAATATTTCCACAGAATATAGGATAGGATACACTTGATTCTTGAGAAAGCAATGAAGGAGCAGATGTCCCAATACTTTTGTCAAAACACTGTTTTTAATACAGTGTCTATATTTATGTAAGACTATAAACAAAGCTGTGTGTCTGTGTATGTGTTTGTGTGTGTGAAAGAGAGAGAGCAAGAAAAAGAGAGCGAAAGCATTAAAAGGGTGAAGGAGGGGTGGGTACAGATGGGAATGAGTGAAGAGGGATGAGGTTTTAGTGTACTCCATCAAACCTCATTTATTACCGCAGACAGCAGGAGCATGTTGGAGAGAGAGTAAATGAGAGAGAGGAAGAGAGAGGGAGAGAGAGAGAGATAGATAGAGAGAGAGAGGGAAAGGGAGAATGAGATGAAGGAAGTTATTAAAGGATGGAACAGGAGAAGATGGGCTGAGCATTATGGAAAAGGGGTATAGGAAATAAGTGGAAAGAGAGGTGAAGGGAGCGAGAAGGTCAAAAAAAGAGAAAAGGAGAGAAATAGAGGGACAGATGGGGAGAGGGTGATTGGTTTGAGAAGAACGTCATAGCGATAAAACCCTTTGAAGTGAGAGGAAGAGGAAAACAGCGATGGAGAAAGAGAAAGAGAGGGGGAGAGAGAGAGCTGCAGGAGGGGAGGTGTGAAAATGGGGAGGCATCAAAAGTGACATTCACAAACACAGAATAATGACCCTCATCTCAGCCTCCTGAGTGCATCTATGTTGTGTTTATATATATATATATATATATATATATATATATATATATATATATATATATATATATATATATATATATATATATATATATATATGTGTGTGTGTGTATGTGTGTGTGTGTATATGTAGTGGTTGTAGAAACACAATGGATGTTTTTTAGCTCATATTTGCAAGGTGTCTGTGTGTGTGTATTAGGATTGCACAATATTGAAAAAAATTATCTTGCGATATGCAATATGCACTATTAAAAATTATTCTTTACAAGATGTCATGATCTTATTTAATGAACTCCATATATCAAAGTTTAGAGTAATCAAATATAATCTGGTAGATTTGTCAAAAAATTCTAATTGCTAAATTACCTTTTGAATTAAGCACGTTGTGCAGTGATATGTAATGAATTTGCATTATATGACCTTTCTAATGCTCTTTAAAATCTTTGTATTGCTTTCTAAATCTGTTCCAGATTTTTTTATACACATCCAGGCATTTTTATATCTGAAATACATTTTAAGCTTCTTACTTTCTGTAGTAACTCATAACATGACCAGGATGTATCATCAGATATTAAGGAAACATGCTTAAACTCATAATTACATGAGTTTAAGCACTGGTAGCTCTTGTCAGCAGAGCATCAGCCAGTATTTTCTAGTTTGAACTGTGTGGTTTGTTACAGGAATCTGTGCGTGTTTTAATCTCTGATCCTACCCTCCACCATTCCACCAGTTCCATTTCCACACACGGGGTTGCCAGGCATAGACAACAACATGCAAACAGCAAACAAGCTGCAGCCATGGAAATAAGCAAAATGGCTATTATTCTGATAAACAGGTAATCACTGAGCTTCAGTAAGGTTGCTAACCATAGCTACGTAATTTACCACCAGCACTAGCTAAGCCTTAACAAATACATTAAATTTAACCTTAGACTAACCTTACCACAAATCCCCAAGAATCAAATACTTTTTTGTCCTTGTTTTTTTTGTTTGTTTTATAGGGGCAATAAGAAACACAAACACAGTTCTTTACTCACATGGTCTCGTCATTCTGAAACTCTAATTTCCCAGCAACTTCTTCATAATCCTCTCCACCGCAGGCCGTCCCATCTATGGTTCTGTATGGTACTGCCACCAGACCTCGAGCTCCGGACGTCCTCTGGACTTTCACCTGCATGATGCCCACACTTTCACTGACCCGCGTAGACTCGCTCTCGAAAGTGAAGATACCTGCGTGGTCGTCATCATAGATAGTCACCGTAGCTGTGTGAGCCTCCCCTAGTGCTGCCTTAGGGGTGGGGGCTCCGGTATCTACGGCAACAGGGTGCCCATCAGCCCAGCCCACAATGCGTGGATTACTGAGGTGGACATAGAAGTATTCGTCTTCTTCAAAGATGTCATCATCGATGATGCCCACCGTCACCTCCTTCAGCGTCTCTCCAGGCTTAAATACCAGAGTGCCTTCAGCAAACTCGTAATCAGAGCCAGCGTTGGCAGTGCCATCTTCTGTACGGAAGTCAACCTGGGGAAGATCATGGACCATAATCAGAGTTTAAGCATGAAACATCCATAGCCATGTGTAGGTCCAATCTTTAGCATGGAACAACAAATACCAATAGTATTTACCTTGACAGTAGACCCTGCATCTCCACCATGTCGCGCCACCGTGAGCTTTAAAGAGCCGCAGTTCTCAAAGCACTGGTACAGAGCTGGCTCAAACTCCAGCCGTGTGGTGTAAGGGTCATCCTCCTGCTCCCTCGTCTCTCCACTGCTGACCACCTTCCGGGCCTGGTCTGCTGCATGCTTCTTCAGAATGTTCCCGGCACCAATCATCATCCTCGTGGCCTGGATGCGGTAAAACGCTCGGCTCTTCTGCTGCTGCACCAGCACCTGAGGGGACCACATGAGAACCCACTGCTTTAGTGGGCTCTGAACATCGTGCCATTATTATTAAACACCATACTGTTAATTTTTTAGCCCTTTGGGATGACTGGAATAACACAGTTATTCCTTGAGAAAACTCAATTAAAGCCTCTCTCCCAGAATGTAGTGTATAAAATGTGTTATGTAGGTAAGAGTGTATCTATTTACAAAATACAGAATTTAATTCATATTGATACATTTGTTTCACAAGATGTGGCTTATTAAACATGTGGCTTATTGTAACACAATGCTTCATTGAGGGCTTGCTCGTTTGATTTCAAATACACCTTATACAGTATTAATCATCAAAATATCCCTTAATCACTTATTGACTAATGATATTAATTTATATAAGTTTGTTTTGTTTCAAGTTTCAAGAGGCTTGTACTGAAGGGTGGCGTTCACACAATGTTCACAAAGCAATAAGAACTCATAAAATCCTTTTATATTGACCTTATATATATGACTAAATGTGCAGTAAAAGAACTGACAAAATTGTAACTACTTCCATGTTGCTTTTCTCTTTTATTTAGCTACTAAAAATTGGTTAATGGATGAAAACTCACAGAAAAAATACAGTTTTAACATTCTACTAGGGGTAATAGATAGGGCTAAGGGTTAGGTTAAGTTTACCTCAGGTTAAATTAAGGGTTATGGGTTGGGCTAAGGGTTAGGTTAAGTTTATGTTGGCTTAAGGTAAGTGTTATGGGTTGGGCTAAGGGTTAGGTTAAGTTTACCTCAGGCTAAGTTAAGGGTTATGGGTTGGGCTAAGGGTTAGGTTAAGTTTACCTTAGGTTAAGTTAAGGGCTATGGGTTGGGCTAAGGGTTAGATTAAGTTTAATTTGGGTTAAGGTAAAAGGCTTTAAGGCTCATCACATAACAATAACATTTCACCATCTCTATATCAAACTCAGCACCACCAAGCTAACATTGGCCCTACCTGATAGTTGGCCATCTCTATGAGCTGCTCCATGTCCTTGTCTGGGTGTCTTTGCTTGAGCTCCTTCAATGTCCTGGCCATGTCCCTCCTGGCCTCGTCCTCCTGATCCCGTCCTCCAAGTCCATTCTCTCCCCCCAGCATGCCGTCCAAGTGGGCCGCCATTCCATCCAGCTCCAGTATGTCCATCTTGGTGAAGCCGGTCTCTTTGACCATCTCTTCTCCTCCTTCCGTTTCCACCACAATGCCATGGCTCTTGTCAGCACGGTAGTGCTTGCGGACATACTTGTAGAAGAGCAAGCGCCGGTCAGCCACCCAGGCCTGCACCACACAGATGGGGAAGAAGAGGAAGGTGAGAACTGCCTCCCAGACCTCAACCTCGCTGGGGGATGAGACGCAGAGGATGATGTAGAGCCAGATATATGCGAAGACACTCCAGGCAGCCGTTACAAAGAAGACCCTAAGGTGCTTGACCTTCCTTGTCTCGCCGTCAGGTACGACATAGACGCAGAGTCCAATAATGACGAACATGTTGAATGCGGCACTGCCCACGATAGTGCTGGGGCCCAAGTCTCCAGCTTTGAACTGGTGTCCACAAACCTCAATGACTGAGAGTAGAATCTCTGGAGCTGAAGACCCCAATGCCATCAAGGTCAGATTAGAAACAGTCTCGTTCCAGATGCGCACTGTGGCTGTGGTGGTCTCGCCGTTGGGTCTTTTGATAGTAATTTCCTTCTCTTGCGAGGTGATGACCTCGATGGAAGACATAAAGCGGTCAGCAATGATCGACATGCCCAGAAACATGTAGACAAGTGCCACAAAGTAGACGATGGCACGAGCCACCTTGTCACCCACCGATGGGTTCTGGGGGTTCCATACGGGTAGGATCACACCCTCAGAGCAGACATCACCTTGGGAACAGCTGACGTTGGAGTTAGCTTCGTCAGGGGATCTGGCATATGATGGGATGGAGAGAAAGATGAGGAGGAGGAGAGGGGGGAAGCAATAGCTGGTTCGAAGGGAGAGATGCATGATCGAGAAAGGTCAGTCCTCCACTGTGGCTGAGAAAATCCTCTTTGTGGGTTGTACCTATGAAGGAAGGAAAGGTCAGAGACAGAGACAAAGAAAAAAAAGAGAGCAAGAAATAGAGGTGAGGAAATATTGAAACTCAGACTGCATATATTTCCAAATGTTTCTGAAGAACCCAAAACTAGGGCACAGTTGCACAAGCCCCCCTAAAAATCCCAAGACACTTCAGTCAAGTAGGAAAACAATAGCACTGGAATATTTGAGCAAATTACACAGCCGATTCCACAAGATATATATTTTTTTATCACTAAACTTTTGCAAAAATCTAATCTGTATTTAACCTGCCCATGGCAGGGAGCACTCTCTCTCACACACACAGAAATGAATACACACAGAAAACAGAATACACAGAGAATGGAGAGTAGCCACCTTGGGGGATAGATAATTTGCTCAAGGACACCTTAGCCATGAATATTAGGGGGGGAAAAAGCCCTGTTCCTTTACCCTCCCTATGTCCAGTTCCTGTCGGTCCAGGGAATAAAACTAGACACCATCCAATCTCATGCCTGGGTGTCTAAACTTTAAATCTTCTCTAAATCTCGCTAAAACATTTTAAGAGCTATGTATAATATGTTATTACATATAATATAATGGGATACCACAAATAATATAGTAGAGTATCTATTGGTTCATTTTAAATCATTTTAACCTGAAATTAACCAACATTAACAAACTAATCTCTCAAGAGCTTTTGTCTTCTTTTTAACTCTGATTATAGTTTCTTAGATCTGAGCTGGATATTTTGGCTCTTTTTAGTAGAAAACTGTGTTCCCTTTTTTATTTTCCCTTACAGCAGTTTTTCTTTTTCTTATTCCTATTTTATTCAGAGCTGTTATTGTCTTTTAATTAATGTTCCCTGTAAATAAAGACTGCAGGAGGAGTTCATGGAAGTTCATAAAATTGTTGTGCTGACATCATGTCATTTGCACACAATTATTCAGGTTTTTGGACGGTAGATGGACGGATGCCAGTGTTTCAGAGTGATCTCATGTCTATGTTACCTTCTGGCTCTCTTCTTATAGCTAAACTGCTACAGTATATTCAGATGTAGGCATTAGAATAGCTACACCTACACTACTCTGTACTACATAAATAAAATCAGAATTAATGTGATTTCTTTGTGTTCTTCTAAGTTAATGAGTGTCGGGTGCTACCCATTTAAGACCAGCTGCTCAAGGAGTGCTCTTACGTAAATATGGTAAAAAAAAGGTGGTTTCAGGTTATGCAAAAACAAGGTCACACCGTTCTGAAATGCCAACAAAGATAAGCTTATCACACTTTGTTCCCTTAAACAACTAAGCAGCAACACTGGCAATCCAATTAAGGTCAGACTACATCAACCTGATAAACACAAACAAACCTGATCCATCCAATGTTTGATGTTCTTAGATTGTTCTGAAAAACAACAGGCACATTAAATGGAATGAAGTTAATTAAAAAGACAGTATTCTAGATTCTCTCAATGATTAAACACATATATTTGTGCTTGTTCAGGTTTGTCTGGTTAATAAACTCTAACAACAGGTTGAGCGAAATACATTTTCACTACTTAGTTTCCTCTAATATACCTAACAACACAACACAGCTCTACTGTACGCTCTAATAAGTGTCACATAAAATGCTCTAAGCTCCAAAAGCCTGTCCAAATATTCCGCTGTTCTGATCCACGTCCTGACAGATTCATCCCTCCATCATTTACCTGCCATCATTCTGTCACATCCCAGTTCATCTCACCTTCCCTTTATCTCTTTCCCTCACCTGTATGTCAACATGTTTCTCTTCATCCCTCTCTTTCGAATTACCTGTCAATACATTTCCTGCTTTTATCGCCCACACTTTTCTCTATTGTTCACTCAGTGAAATATTATGAAATATTATACAGGTTCTCTTACAAATGGACCCTTTGTTTTTGTTTGACAGTAGGGATGCACTGAATATTTGGCACTGAATATTTTGTTTGACTAAAAGCTAGCGGGAGAGCAAAAAACGGCAGCTTATATAGCATATAGGCATTTGTACACACTATTGGCATAAACTTTTAACCTTTAACTTCAATTATTACACTCCATATCAGTTGACTTGGTTTCCTACCTCTTCACAAACTAAATGTTTTTCAGATGAAGAGCTGTAGGGCTTCAGTAGCATTACTGAGGTACATTTACGGCTAAAGATACATCACTAAGGTAAATTTATCACTAAAGTTTCACTACTGAGGTATCTAGCTAGTTAAATATGTGGCTAGATTAGCACTAGTACTGATATTTAGAGTAGTACTATTGAGGTAAATTTGTGGCTAAAGATGCACCACTACAGTAAATGTATGAATAAAATTGCATTGGTGAGGTAAATGTATGACTAAAGCTTGACTGCTGAGGTAGTTAGCTAGCTAAAGGTGTGGCTAAATTAGCACTGCTGAAATAAATTAATGATTAGCACTGCTAAGGACTAAAGTAGCACTGCTATTTATACTAGCAATGTTAATGTCAATTTATAGCTAAAGATGCACCACTAAGGTTAATTTATGAGTAAAATTGCACTGCTGAGGTAAATGTACCACTAAAGTTTGACAGCTGAGGTAGTTAGCTAGCTAAATGTGTGGCTAAACTAGCATTGCTGAAAAAAACTACTAATATATATATATATATATATATATATATATATATATATATATATATATATATATATATATATATATAATATAAAATCGTATGTAAAATCATTTCAGTGTATCCCTATTTGACAGTGCACTTTGTTGACCTGGGATGGAAAAAAAGGTTAGAAAAGCAGTGAAACTTGAGGCACATTCATTCATGTCAGACACACACTACATAAGGTTAAGACATCCAGAAACCACTGACCCCTCACTGTCTTCTTCTCACGCTCTCTCTCTCTCTCTCTCTCTCTCTCACACACACACACACACACACACACACTCAAGGCTTAAGGCTGAACAGCACAGATGTGAGTGACTCTGACAGACCACACACTGTCTGGCCATTCATGACATTTCACAAGTCTGACATTATTACACACACTCACCAAACACACACACACACACACACAATCCAATATGCCATTGGCAATGCCCTTCGCACATTTATTGATTTCTATTTTGAGCATTAATTGTATCATCTAAAAATTCAATCATGTTCTAAATACTATGTCCTTCCTCTCTCTCTCTCTCTCTCCCTCTCTCACACACCCGTTCTGATGTCATCAGTCACTTATGGCATCCGAGCGGCGTGTTATTAATCTAATGGACTGGTTTCTGCTGTGTGGGTGGGCTGTGAAGAGGGGGGCTATAAGCTGTATGCTGAGCATGTTTACGTGTTTGTAGATGGATATATGTGAAGTAGGTGGAGTTGGACCTTCGTCGGCAGAAGCTGCCAAATGCAGCACCACGGACAGATCCGCAGTAGAAATGCCTGAGATTACACTTAACACTGGGCAGCACCATGGAGAGCTCCCACCAGCCTGAGCAGACTGGGACCACAGCTGAGTGTGATTACAATAAATACACAAAAGTTCCAACAAACAACGACAAGGGCTGGAGTTTTAGTCTCTAGCTCTTCTTCACCATTCTACACAAAATACTAATCAGTATACTCTCTGCTTTGCATTTACACATTTCCTCATCCAATCATCTTTCCATCTGTTTGTGTGTCTATTTATCAATCCATTCATTTATCCCTCTCTTCCATGCATTCATGTGTCTGTATGTCTTTCTATGTATCAATTAATCCATCTATCCAATTGATTCCATCCATCTGTCTGTCCATTTATACATCTGTACCCTTGTACTTTTTAATCTATCTATCTGTCCCTCTATTCCATTCATTCCATGTATGTCCATTTGCTGTCTATCAATCTATCCATCTATCTATAAAGCATCAATTAATTCTTAATTCCATCCATCTTTCTATTTACTTACACATGCCCCCCTATATTTTTTCAGTCCACCTAACTATCCATTTGTCTGCCTTTTTATCTATACCACCCCCTTCTATGTTCAATCTACCAATCAATCAATCCATCAATCAATTAATCAATGCATCTATTCATCCATTCTTTTTTTGTCTATGTACTTATTAATGTCTCGCTTTCAATTTTTCAATCTATCTAACCATCCATCCATCTATCTGTCTATGCATACATTTTTCCTTGTACATTTCAATGTATCTATCCATCCCTCTATTCCATTCATTCATGCGTCCATATGCTGTCTATCTATCTATCTATCTATCCATCTATAAAGCATCAATTAATACATCCATTCCATCCATCTGTCTATTTATCTACACATGCCACCTCTATTTTTTAGACTATCTATCTATCTATCTATCTATCTATCTATCTATCTATCTATCTATCTATCTATCTATCTATCTATCTATCTATCTATCTATCTATCTATCTATCTATCTATCTATCTATCTAGTTGAATTCATTACGGAAGCAAGTATGTGGTAGACGCTTGCTGAGCTGCAGACCCTGAGAGTGGCTCCTGACCTCCTGGTTGTGGTTGACCTACTGCTGGGAAAATTCCCTGGTTTTCTGCTGACCTCAGCCTGTAAAGCTTCACTGTCAGAAATGACCAAGCAGCGCCTGACCATGACATCCTATCACTGAGCACCCCCCTCCCCCCTCCCCACCACAGACTGGTGCAATAGGAGAGCTGTAAATTCAGTTGACCAGAGTGTGAAATGCATGAAATCGCCACCTTGCACTCAGTCACGCTCTGTGCTGAAATGCGGTAGCAGTGTGTGTGTGTGTGTGTGTGTATGTGTGTGGCAGAGGGAGGATTAGAGTGCTGGATTACAGCAATTCACTGTGTGAAGGTCTGATGAGATGAATAATTAGACAGCTTTACACACTGATGCTCAATGCAGCGTGTAGAGCATGACCCTCTAGTTTGCCCATGCAATTGTACTCATACGCACACACACAAAACCACACACACAAGTCCAAACATCACAATACATAACATTATACACAGTCCAATCAGAATTTTATGACCACCTCCTTGCCTTACTTTTTATCAGCTGCACTGATCATCTACAGGGGTTGAACAATGAAACTGAAGCACCTGTCATTTTAGTGCGGGAGGTTTCATGGCTAAATTGGAGCAGCCTGGTGGCCAATCTTCATTAATTGCACATTGCACCAGTAAGAGCAGAGTGTGAAGGTTCAATTAGCAGGGTAAGAGCACAGTTCTGCTCTAAATATTGCAATGCACACAACATTATGGGTGACATACCAGAGTTTAAACGAGGACAAATTTTTGGTGCACGTCTTGCTGGCGCATCTGTGTCCAAGACATCAAGTCTTCGTGATGTATCAAGAGCCACGGTATCCAGGGTAATGTCAGCATACCACCAAGAAGGACGAATCACATCCAACAGGATTAACTGTGGACGCAAGAGGAAGCTGTCTGAAAGGGATGTTCGGGTGCTAACCCGGATTGTATCCAAAAACATAAAACCACTGCTGCCCAAATCACGGCAGAATTCAATGTGCACCTCAACTCTCCTGTTTCCACCAGAACTGTCCGGGACAATACATTATTGTGGTCTAAAACCAAGGGTTTTTGTTCTGTTCTATTAAAGGACTTACTGTATTCACTCAACACTAAAACAGTGCATTTTTTTCAGTGTTACTGATGTAAACGATCACAACAACAAGAGTAATAACTATAACACTTTGTCGTATTGTCCCCCCGTATGAGTGTTTGAGTTTACATGCTGCACAGTGTTCTCTACTCAGCACACTCTCAGTCGATATCTCCCTGATTCTCTCAACAGGAATCTCCTCTTATTGATCCCTCTCCCTGTCCTCATCAATCACCTACAGCGATGCTTCATCCCTACCCCCTCCACTCACACACACACTGATATAATCTGCCAGGCTGCCTATAATGGGCTATACAGAGCTATTCCACAAGCAGCAGTAGAAATTCTCAAATACAACTTTAACATTTCACCATTTACTGCACATTGTTGCCATAGCATTACGTATGTTTTTCTTTATATATAAAAGTTCATGTGCTTTCTTTACGTTGGAAACCTTTGTGTGCTTTGAGAATAAAGTGCTGTGCTTATATTCGATCGCAAGCTTTCCAGTTGCAGTCTATAGCTTTCAAAGTGTGTGTATAAATCAATATAAACACACTTTGAGAATAACTCTGAAACAAGATCTGTTGGGATATTTCACAAATGGACCGCTCATATAAAGCTCTATAAAAAAATAAGAGACCAGAGATTCAGTTTCTGAATCAGCTTCTCTGATTTTGCTCTTTATAGCTATATGTTTGAGTAAAAGGAACATTATTGTTTTATTCTATAAACTACAGACAACATTTCTCCCAAATTCCAAATAAAAATACTGTCATTTAGAACATTTATTTGCAGAAATTGAGAAATGGCTGACATTAAAAAAGATGCAGAGCTTTCAGACCTCAAATAATACAAATAAAACAAGTTCATATTCATAAAGTTTTAAGAGTTCAGAAATCAATATTTGGTGGAATAACCCTGTTGTTATTCACAGTTTTCATGCATCTTGGCATGTTCTCCTCCACCAGTCTTACACACTGCTTTTGGATAACTTTACGCCACTCCTGGTGCAAAAATGCAAGCAGTTCAGCTTGGTTTGGTGGCTTGTGATCATCCATCTTACTATTGATTCTATTCCAGAGGTTTTTAATTTGGTAAAATCAAAGATACTCATAATTTTTAAGTGGTATAATTTTTTTCCAGAGCTGTATATGATGTGGACAAAAATAGTGGGACACCTGCTCATTCATTTTTTTTTTATCAGAAATGAAGGGTATTAAAATAGATTATCCTTTTCAGGGAATCTTTTGGGGCATTGCTGTGAGGATTTGAATTCAGCATAAAGAGCACTAGGAGCATCCTAAAATGTTTCCGAAAGATTAATCATGTTACTTGTGTGTGTGTGTGTGTGGGGGGGGGGGGGGGGGGGGATTGCTGTGTGTTGTGTACACTCAGTAATGACAGAGTCAAAATGCTTTAGTAGTCACAACACTGACAGATGGATGTTAAAGCTTGCGTGTGTGGTACATCTTAAACACTCTATCTGTCTTTCTCTCTCTTACACTATCTCTCTCTTTCTCGCTCTCTTTCTCTTACTCTCTCTCTCTCTCTCTCTTTGTCTGTTCTGTGACAAAAAAAAGTTACAATAAAAAAGTCTGTGTCCCTGTGATTTAAAGGGAGGAAGGTGTAATATCATCACTCACTCACAAAAAATATTAAGAGTGAGAGAGAGAGAGAGAAAGATAGATTAGACAAAAGGTCTAGATGTCCTCTCTTTCTCTACTGTTATGGACAGAGGACATAATAACAAATGTATCAAGAATCATAAAATATACTGTAACAAAAACAGAAAAAATACAAAATGACACAAAAAAATAAAGAATGAAGTAAGAAATAAAAGGACTGCATGAATATAACAAATCCCTTTTAATATAAAACTATGGAAAACAGTTTCCCACTGTTCATAACTGTCTCTACTGGCTGTAGTATAATAGATTTCAAAACATTATGAAATATCATATGGAACTTCAAAAATTTAACATGATACTTTTCCATACAATCATGCATTTATTCAATATAAATGTCAGATATGTATTTTTAGTTCCCATAACTGTTGAGGACTCTCATCTCTGTTTATAATGACTTTGTAAACACTTCAGTTGCTTTTTACATATTCCTGCTTTATACAGATGTGTGTGAGTCAGAGCTCTAGTGAAAGAGTCAGGTTAACCTGCTGTTATGAGCTCTGCCAGTGGCTCTTTCCATTAATTACACAAAGACAAAACTACACTTCACTTTTCTTACTTAACTGAATTACTTTAAAAGTACAATTGAAAGCATGGACACCACCATGTATTTAATTATCAGTTTATTTATCATTTTGATTACTAAAAATAAGTACAGCCTTGTTTAGCCTATGGAAAAAAGTTAGTTTTAGTTTGTGGTAAACAAACTTGCATATCAGTTGGCCAAATATTACCAAATCTCTATTTACTGTCTGTGGCATTTTTAGACCTTTGTTTAAGATATTTTATGACAAATTAAGCCTTTATTTCTACATGAACTAATTGAAACTTTTTACCCTATACAAACTACTGCATGCAGTTTGAAATCAAAAACAGCCATGGTGTTACATGTGTCACAGACCCTTTATAATCTGTGTAAAGATTTTCTAAAGCACTCTGCCCATCAATTTAACTTAAGGAAGTCCCTAAGTGACATATAATGAACATCCTGGACATCACAGGACAGTGTGTAAATGTGTGATTGATTTTCATCTCATCTTATTTACAGAATATAGGAGTGCTGGGTGAGTGTTTGAGATATAACATGTTTATTTTAAAAGTGTATTTTTGCTCCTAAAGGTTTGTTTCAACCATTTAACAATTAAAAGTTTTATTAAATGTTTTACTCTTCATATATCTAGTTCTGACCTGATTTCTAGAACAAATATTCAAATACAAGCTTAAAAGCAATGAGGACAAAATGAAAGCTAACCCTAACTAAACAATCTCTAACAACCTCTAGCTAAACACACACCATGTAGAGAGCACAGTATAGGCTGGGTAATATTCCTCCAAAAATCAAACCATTTCCACACACACCCTCATTAGGGCTCAAACTAATAATTATTTTGGTAGTCGACTAATCTATCTCTACGATAGAATGATAAAACGATAGAAACAGCTGAATATCAGATTTAAAAGGCAATTAAATTTCTGGATGTTGTTTAAAAGTGGAAAGTACTGATATTAAGTGGTTAAAAATGTAATCTGTTTGGGCACTTTTGAAGTGAGCCATTTACCCATCTCCTATTGCACTTCTGTGCCCATCACTTTGTGTAATGGATTACAAATTAACGATTAGTCGACAATGAAATTTGTGGTCGACAATAATAAATAATCGACATTAACGATTTCATGTATCATGTACAATCTTTTTTTATTATTATTATTATTCACAATTCAGATGGTAACCCACACAGAATCCACAATATTACAATATAATAATTTTTAATATCTTGTATAAATGGTTTCAAATATCGACATTGACAATATATTGCTCAGCCCTAGAGGACAGCAACACTATGTTCTTGTTATAGTGCTAAAACAATGCTATGCTACATAGTTCCTGTAAGCTGCCGCTGTGCTGTAAACCAGCCAATCAGAGCGTGTTTTTAAAAATAGCCCCAATATTAATAGGCTTATTAAGAATGTTTGAGTAAATGAACAAAGACAAACATCAGAGCAATCAATGAAACAGGGAAACAACAAAGCATTTTTCACTATTTCACTCTTTTTCCCTCTCTCTCACACACACACACACACACACACACAAACACACAGGGCTTGACATTTGCCACTGGCCCTCACTGCCGCATGTGTGCATGAAAATTGCTCATCACAGCTGAATACAGATCGTTAATTGGTTCAATTAATTTAATCAAGACCACTTCCCTCTGTGTCCCAAGGACAGAGAGCCAGTCTGTATTGACCCTCTTATCTGTGTTTTTTTGTAATACATGTGTTAAACACGCATGCTGTGTGCTGTGTGTGTGTGTGTGTGTGTGTGCTTTGCATGGTAGATGACCAACCAGTGCCTGATTTGGTGTTTTTGTGTGGGTTTGTGTAGTTGTGTAGTTCAGGGTGAGTGATAAATCAGAACATCAAAATAAAGTCAAATTCTCTTCATGATATACAATTACCTTAGCCCTGGTCTCTGGGCATCTCTGGGGTGTTTGTGCTTTTATTAGTTTAGTTTTTTCTCCTTTCTTGTTCTCTTTCTTTCCCATACACAGCTTGTATAGCCCCAGTAAAGAAGTATTACCAATAGAATAGGACTCTCTGGAGCAGATAAACAAGGACATACGTTGAGGATTTGGAGATGAGGATGAGTGGTAATTATCCTACATTACCACTAATGTAGGATGTCACTGACCTCACAAACCTTAGCTGGACAGTAAAGACAGGTACTCCAACAAAAGCAGGATAAACTTTGAAGAAAGAATGCATTAGCAATTTACCATACAGCATTTTCTTTTTCATATAGAGTTGGATTTTAAATATTGTAAAAGAATAAACATATTAAATGCACCAGAATTAATAAATGTACCACATTTTATGACTTTTTGTTGTCCATTATGTTAAATCAAGCAAAGAAACAGAAGATGTTACATTACAAAACATGTAAATTGAACAGGGTGCTAAAATGTTGACTGTACTGTTTTTGTACTCTAGATAGAGTACTCTAGAAGACCTAACACATAACTACATTGCCCACTAAATGACTTTGCTTAAAAGAGTGGTTTCATTTACTTACCTAAAATATTTCTAATTAACAGTGGTTCATTGCTGTATAATTGGGTATAACTGCATTTTAATTTGACTGTATAATCATTATATCATTATATATTAAAATTACAATAATATTTTTGCTGTTATTTGTGGAACATCAGGGGTTACAATGACAAGCCTACTAGTTGTGGTTGTTTTCATAACATAGACCATTATAGTAAAATCTACTCTAAACCTGCTTCATTAGCTTCACACTCATCCTGTGTATGCCCTTGACACACACACACACACACACAGGTGCTGGCACATGCACTCCATCTCTCTCGTCCTCTCTCTCGCTCCCTGCCAGGCCTGTTCGGAGTCAAACACGCTGTTACGTCCCCCAGAAACCTTTTCAACCTTTTCAAAATGCACCATCTTTCAGCTGCTCAGGCAGGCACTGTGGTGAAGTCGCAATCAGCCCTGACATACTCTCTCTTCTTCCTCCTTCTCTCTCTCTCTCGTTCCCATACTCTTCGTTCCTCCTGCCTTCCCTCCCTCCCTGCCTTCCTTCTTCCAAAAAAAGCGGCATATATTACAGGATGCTGCTTGCGTGGAGCTGAGGAGGCCAAATATAGCACCTGGTGCTTTCGCAGCTCAGGGAGGGATCAGCCTGCTCTGCCTTCTAACCCTGATGATGGCAGAAGCCTGCCTGGGTGATCCACACTCTGCTCTACACCATATTTAGATCCCACCAGGGCTGGCTCCAGAAGCCCCAGATCCACAGGAGTTGTTTGAGTTTTAATAAGTAGTCTAGGGAAGCCAAACCTAGACTACAGGGTGAAATGGGCAGGGTACCAGTGAAGAGCTAAAGCCACGGATTAGAGGTTTAGGTAACAAGGTTTAGGCCTCCAGCTTTAAGCTCCCTCTGGGAATGAGGCTCAGAATGATTGGGCGGGATTTTAAGACATGTAGTTTGTAACAAGAATCACTCTAAGAACCCCTCCATATGGTTCACTATGCACCGAAAACGGCTTCTCTGAAAACCCTTTGCAGGAACTTGCTCTGGAAGGACACTTAAAGAGCTGGCACAAGAAAACATAGTCTAATAAAAGTTTTTTTTTTTCTTTTTTCGGAGACAGCTATGATATCTTCCTCTTTGAAGTAAATGTTCAGGGCAAAGCTCAAGTCTCCAGAGGAACCTTCATGATTTTCCCTCAAAAACTCCAGCGTGCCTGAAAGTACAGAGCAGATATTAACAGCTACACATCAGAGTGTCTCAGGCCTCCAGCATCCGACTACAATCAGCAGCAAAATCGGCAACAAATCGAAAGTTACTTCCAGCCCGCTCTGCTGCTTTGCTTGAAGCGATCTCAGAGCTTAGCTGCAGGTGAACATGTTTTAAGATACAGGCAGTGAGTGAGCAGTGCCTCGGCTAAACATGACCCGATTGTGGAGTTGTAATGGGGCCAGGACTCCAATCGCTACCCAGCCCAACACTTCCTTGCCCGGGGACTCGTACAGCGCCTTGAGATAAACCAAGAGGAGGAAAATCTCCCTTCTTTTAAAGGGCCTCTATCACATGGAAATAAAAACTTAACTTAGCAGTGTGCAGTGTAGTAGCATGTGCTATGTAATCCCCTAGTCTTATCCCATTACAAATATGGAAACTAAACTGCAAAAACTTTTAAATTAACAGTTTTTGTGATGCCACAACAACCAACACAACAATCTTAGAAGAAAGTGTCAGGATTGCTGTGCTTTTCAGACATAAGGTAAAAGATACAAGGAACAATAATTGACTCATATGGGCAACTCACTACAAAAAAGTACTGTGTAACGCATGTGTAACAACAGGTGAGATGTCTCAGCATGGAGTTTCAGAGGTTCCTAATGGTGGTCTACATTTATTTATCCCATGCATATTCTACTGTAGAGTGTTGACTGCACTTCAAACAGCATCCTACACATTTTCAATTGTAAATAGTCTTCAAGGCAAGCTCTTGAGATAGCAGAAGTATGTGAATAAGGACAAGAGCGAGAGCCTTCAGAAAAGGTAGAACCACTGGTTGAAGGACCTTAATAAGTGCTTGTAATGAAGACCAAAGATGATCTGCCATCGCATAATATTTTCCATACCAAGAAACAAAGGCTGTGATGACATGTAATGTGATACAACAACCCGTTCATTTGGGTGCTGACCATAGTGCCTCCACACAAGGATTTGTTGGTTGTCTCCAATAAGACAAAAACAAGACTGAAGATGACCCACTGCTAGGCCTGTCACGATAACAATTTGCAAACGATATTCTGTTCCAGAAATTATTGTTGACATTTTTAGGAAATGAACCCTTTCAAAAACAATAAACTTTCCATTCCTGTTCACGAACCTAATTTTGGAATCGCACCTAATTTTGTGAAGTATGGCGGCAGATGAACCGCTGGTCCGCCCCACATTATGACATGCAGCCCTAGCTGTCCCATCTTAGAAAAACCCTACCTTCACTTTTAACGGGCAACTAGAGCAGCTCTGGGTCGTTATTATGTTTCTTTAAATTTGTTTTTGGTGTTGATTATAGGTCATTTTTCCTAATAAAAATGTAAGTTTTGAGTTAATTCATTCCCTGTGTCTATCTCTCTGTGCTTCTGCACTACTGGGTCACTGCAGCCACGCCCACAGTCACAATATATGCAAGTGCATTTTGTAAGTGCAAACACAATGGACGATATCACGATTATTAAAAATGATTGAAATCATGTCAATTTACTGAACGACAACTCGATAATGTAGTTACTGTGACAGGCCTACAAACTGCCAATCTGCCTTTGTCTTTTTGGAGAAGACCAACAAATCATTGTCTGGAGGCACCATGGTCAGCACCCAAATGAACGGTTTGTTGTCTGACATCACACGTCTGGAAAGCCTGGTTTCTTGGTACAGAGGATTTGGTGAGGCACTGTGGCATTAATAAAGATCAACAATGACTTCAACATGACTTCATTCTTAAGATTAGTAAGATTTATTTTCTTTTTCAGAGGATCAAGGAAATAATCCACAGCTAATCTTCAGGACAAAACAGCTCATTAAAGCAACACTGAATTCACACCCTCTTCCTGCCCTGTCTTGTGGTCATCACATGTGAAGCCACATACGGCTGTAAAGAAGCAATCATCAGAAAGATCAGGCAGGGAGCCAGGCCTTGTCAGTGTAAAGACCTTAATGGCATAACTGGAAAGAAAATTGGCAATCAAGAGAGTCCTTCTGTTGACAGAAAGAGCCCCGCAGGGCTAAGTGCCTAATGAGGTTAGCATGCAAGAAGGAAAGACGTGAACATGAAAATCTCCAAACAAGAAGAGACACAAGCTGAGGAACCTGCAGTCCTGTAGTGCGAAATAATGTCAAGTTCTTTGAATTCAACCTTAGAGAGGAAAATAAAAGCTTGTGCTCATGTAATCAAATGTGTTTGGTGTCTGGCTAGAAACACAATTACGTACAGAAAGACATTACTTAAATATAAAGCATTTTCCAACCTCACTATTGTCCCTGCTTTCATTCATATGCATTGAAGCTGACAGACAATATAAACAAGCAGCAATAAAGAAACATAACACATCTCAAAAAAATCCACTTCAATTAAGAGACCTGATTTAAGATTCAAGTACTACTGCTCATTTAAAAACAATTATGATTTTTTTACCCAATACATTTTATACAAATACATTTCCCCTGTAAAATGTATTTTCTTCCTGAAAACCACATTAAAATAACAAAACTACATTGTTTATTTAAACAAGAAAATGCAGTATTATTTGAAAATATGATCTGCTTTCAGCCGGATTTTGATGTTCTTTACTAATAAGCATTAGACATTATATTTTTAATTTTACACAAAATGACCTCTCATGCTGATATAGTACAAATAAATACAGTTTATACTTAGAAGAAAGCAAAGAGTAAAGCAAGAAATATTTTGTGATTAAGAATGATATTTTCTGTAGTAACTCATAACATTATCAGGATGTATCATCAGATATTAAAAAAACATTCTGAGTTAAAGTATTGGCAGCTTTTCTCAGTAGAGCTTCAGCCAGTATTTTCTCATTTGGTTTTAGCATCTGAACCTATTTCCCACTATTTCCTCAGCCCTATTTCCACACCCTGGGTTGCCAGGTATATACAACAGCATATTGTAACGTAGAGGAGGAGGCAGGATGCAAATGCAAGTCTTTTTTATTATCCATATTTAAACTAACAAAGAAAAGAACACTAGGGAGTAGGGCTGCACGATTTGGGCAAAATATCTAATTGCGATTTTTCCGCAGAATATTGCGATTGCGATTTAAATTGCGATTATTTTTAATCCATCAAAAACCTAAACCTGTATTAGTGGTTACCATACCTATCAAATAAATTTATAAACTTCTTCCACATAAAATATTCACAGGTATCTCAGATTAAATGCAGTTTTCAGTTTTATTTTTAAATTGCAAGTAACAACAAAATAAATAACAAGGTTTAACTGCAACATCAGTAACTGTAAAGTCTGAGTTTTGAGATGCATTTTTACAATATAAATTAACTTAAAAGTAAATCAGTTTTTTTGCACATTAAATGCAAAAGTAGCATCATTAATGCTTGCATGCACAAAAGGTATAACTGCAACATCAGTAACTGACTGGTCCGCTGTGGACAGTAATGCCTTAGCAGAAAAGCTAAAAAAAAAAGCAAAATATCGGTTTTATCCTAAACTCTTTGAGTTTTGAGATGCATTTTTACAAATAAATGAACTTAAAAGTAAATCAGTTTTTAGCTGTTAGCTTCATACTGGTAGCTACCAGTGTTGGGCACGTTACTTTGAAAAAGTAATTAGTTATAGTTATTCATTACTTCTCCAAAAAAGTAACTGAGTTACTAACAGAGTTACTCCACTATAAAAGTAATTAGTTACCAGTAAAAGTAACTAATCGCGTTACTTTTTAATATTCGCCCATCAAAAAAGGAAATCAATTATACATTTACTATTAGAAAAATAACAAACGAAAATAAACCCAAAATGTTGACAAAAATATAATCTAACGAATTTAAAAAAAATAAAACGAAATTCTCCACACAACCAAAGAAAATTACTAAAACTTGTAATACTGAAAAAAACGGAAAAAACGGAAAAACGCGTCTGGGGATCAAATTAAACATACCAAGCCACCCTCAAAGGAAATATGTATATATAAACAAAAAAAATAATGGACAAAAACAACAATCTAATGACCGTTAAAATGGTATTAATATAACAACAGCCTTGCCAAAAGAGAATAGAGCTTAGATCAGGCCCAAAACGTGCACGTTTTGCAAGAGAGAAAGAAAGAGAGAGAGAGATTTCTGGTGTGAGTTACTACTCACAGGTAAATATTCTCACGCTGTATCTGCTGTTTCTCTTTCATCTGCCTGGCGCTCATATTGTAATCCCATAGATAGTTCTGCAGTTTCTCAGTGTTTTCTGTCGTATTTTGCGGCTAGCGCGAGCGCTTTACACAAGAACTAACGCCACGGACCAGGTGCCACGCGCTCGGCACAACACCGCCCGCTGTACAACTCCGCTGTACAACAGCGCTTTTAAATTAATTTAACACGAAAATGAGGGTATTCTATCAGTAATTTCAGTTAGTTGTAGTTAGTTTTATAAACACAAAATACAGTTCGAGATAGTTATGTTATTTTCTTTTAATTGCCGTTTTTATCAGATTCAGTTAACACAAATGTTTTTCACTTTCAGTTTTCGCTATTTCGTTCGCTTTAGTGAACAATAATAATTGGTTACTTAGCAACATTATGATTAGCACACCAAAGCTTTATATAAAATAAAAATAGGAGCCCGATTTCGGGTCGGTCCTCGGGTCAGGTCAGGTTCGGGCAGAAAATCTAAGCTCTAAAAGAGAAAGCAGCAGCACCACAAACATCGGAGCAGCTAAAAAGAGCTTAACGTCCTTAATTCGGAACTTGGCTTGTCCACGGCAATCACTGAATTGATTAGAGCAGCAAATCGTCACAATTGTGCCTCACTTCACCACGCCAAACCACAGGCACAGCGGCCAGAAGCTGTTTTAACGCCGTTACTCCCAACACTGGTACAAACTGATATTTATTTATACTGTTTATATATTACTTTTATATTTTATTTAATAATCCCCAAATACTAATAAAATTACAATATAACGAATTCCAAAAGATATAAACGAAAAACGGCACGCAATAGCAGAAATAAAATAAAGAAATATTATTTCTGCCCCAAAAAGACGCGTCGTCACCCCGGCGATGTGTGCGGCGCAAACCGATTAACCCACGCGCGGAGCTTTAAACAGGCAGAGCTGCAGCTGCTGACACGCGTGCAGCACTGTGTGATTATAACAGTGTAACTTGTGGTACATCATAAAGATCATAGTGTGATTTGTTGTATTAAAACAGATCTACCTCACAGACCATTTTCTGGAGCACCATCTGACAGAGCGCAAAGGAAAGCGGAGGGAATTCTCTGCTGACCCGGCGCGAGTTCGGGCATCAAGTCAGGTTCGGGTTCGCAGACAATCTGAACTCTACAACGCATTTAAACAATTGCACAGTGTCCGCCTGGCTTTAAATTATTTTATCCAAGTCTTCCACTCATGTCCAAGCGCCACTTTAAATTTAATTCACCCTGATGTAGCTGCAATGGAGAGAGCGGCAGTGCATGCTGGCTTCGTTGCGTTGAACGCAGCCCCGCCCTCCAGTGAAAAAAATATTCAAATGAATCCAGCCCCTGCTGCATCAGGCCAATCGGAGAAGAGCAGGCGGTGTGCTCACACACACACACAAGCCTCTCAGACACAGAACAGGCGCTTTTAACCACATAAGTTGGAAACACTTGCAGGCTATTGGCTAATTCAAATCGCAGCTCCTGCGATTGAAAAATCGCGTCCATTCAAATCGCGATTTCGATTAAAAAACGATTAATCGTTCAGCCCTACTAGGGAGTATAAAAAGAAAAGGTAACTAAAACAAAACACTATGAAACAGAGGATAAACTAAAATACTGAACCAAACAAGCAAACTAAGGAAACAAAGAAACAACCTAAATAAAGCAAACCTGAGACACTGAGGACAAACAACACAGCAGGTCTGTGGCTAAACAAAACAGATGAACACAATCTGGACAGAGTAACATGACAAGTTGCGACAAAAGATGCGACAAACTACAACGGAGCACATGGGGTATTTATACACAGGCACACACTAGGGACACCTGTGGAGGTAATGAGGGGGGCGGAGTTACAAATGAGACAGGAGGGGTTACAGATGACAAGGCGGGGCTAAGGCGGAGACATGACCAAAACACAGTAGCACATGGCTGGGAAACATGACAGGTAAACAAAACACGAGAACAGAGGACAGGAGCAGGAAGGAACCAAAAAAGGAAAGACACTGGACAGACACAGGCTAAGGTGTAACACATATAAACAGTGTGCTGAAGCCATGAAAACAGGCTACCTGGCTATTTTTCTGTTGAACAGCTAATCACTGAGCTTCAGTACGGTTGCTAACCAGTGTGTGTCAATCTGGCAACCCACGTGAGTCTCGTGTCTGGGGAGGAATGGGTGGGGTAGTAATCTCTATTAAGTGTTTGGAAAGTGGACTCCTGTAGAAATTTCACACATTTAATCACATTTATTATTACTTATTGTTCCTTTAAAGTGTTGTGATGGAGTACTTTCACGATGCTGAGTTGGGAAGAATGTACTTTTAGTGACATACTTTTGTTTAGCATTTTTATTTAGTGTTTTTAATGCTTTAAGAGATGTCTTGGACCAGCTGGCTGAATATTACTGGGTAGTTTTAAGTACCACCATCATGATGTAAACTAAAATAAAAATATCATTTAAACTTGGCATTTTGAATCTTACAGTAGGTATTTGTCTGAAATCACTTTTGCTAAAAAAAAGACCACTTTTTTACATTTATTTTAACTCTGAATGATCTAACATACCAGAACTTTAAAGGAAAAGCAATGGCATAAGTAAGCTACATAAGGAGAGCTCCAACAAGCCTATTAACCAACATGTCCATAATAATTAACAATAAGGCCTTACCATGCCTACGCTCAGAACATTTTAATCAAGACCACACTGATTAGGTGGGTTTCATTTAATTAATCCATTAAAGGCAATCGATGGAAGCGCATTCCCATAAAGAAGAGAAAATGCAAATTGGAGAAGGTGGAGAAGAGCTGCTAGCTGTGGTGTGTGTTGAGGTTTATCAGATTCATTAGAGGCTAATTCACAGGAGCTTTTTTAAAACATGGCCATTATGCATGACCTTGAAAAAATTGCCAGAAAAGAGAGAGAGAGGGAGAGAGAGATCTTTGGCATTCTGTCAAACCAAAAGAGGTCAGGCTGGAAGATGAGACCATTTAAATCTTTTCAACATCTAACCACTCTCGCTTCTCCTTGTCTACCTCATTTTCTTTCAATTTCACACTTTATCCTGGCTGTCGTTCTCCCCTCGAATCCAGTTTATCAATGCATTTTCTATAACGTTAAATTTTGTTTTACACTTTTAAACTTAATTTTATTTAACACTGATACATACTGCCTGTGGCTGAATGAAATGGGGCATTCTAATGTGACTAATGTGGCATGTCTACAACATACAGATGAAGAATTTCATTCATTAATGTGACCTTAAGCTCTAAGAAGTAATCAACATCAGGTGTAACCTATTTGCTTTAAACACAGTGTAGTGAATGCCAGGCTATTTTTCCTTGTCTCACTGTTAAACTTGCCCTTATAATATGCTGCATTAAGCAATGTTTAAATTATTTATGTCAGATTTAATTAACACTGGAATAGTTTGTGTTGAAGAAGAGACAGAATATGAAAATTAGATGTTAATTAAGCTGCGATTATTGAATTTTCACACCAGTAAACAGAGGTACAGTTTGCATAATGTCTGTGTGTATAGAGTTTGTATAATGTCTGTGTCTCTGGGTGCAAGAGAACGTGCGCAACAGAGTCACAAATCACAAGAGCCCACCTCACAGCTACAGGTGTGGTTGTCCAATTAACATACTGCTACCTTGCGACTTTTTAGTATGTCTTTGGATTATGTAGTAATTGGGCTAGTCCAAGATCCTGGGAATTGAACATGACTAAATAAAGAACATATTTTCATATTTATAGATTTTTTTTGTGTGATACTAAACTGTTATGTGAAGCATTCAGTTTAAATATGAAACACAAAGCAAAATATGATAAAACACTTCCAGAAATCAAAAATGCACTCTTCAGACTTCTCTGAGAACTGTGCGAGTGTATTCATAATATTGAAACTAATGGAAGTGCATGACGGACAAACGTCGGTTTACATTACCATGACAACGCACACACCGTAGTGATAGAGAGGCATAACTTGGTGAATATTTGTATAGCTCTAGTTAGCTCACTAAGATGGTAGTTGCCTTTTCCGGTTGCTCAGACTCGAAGAGAGGGCGGAGCTATGTTAGTCTTGTTATTGGTCATACCCGCCCCTTCTACATCCAGATAACAGTGATACTGGTGAAATACAGCAGAGATTTATTATACTTTGGTAAATTATTCAAAAGAAACACTTGCCAGATTAACAGATTAACTTGATTAACCCCTGCACTAATTCCTAGAAAGCACACCTCTCCTACACAATCTTAAATCAGGCCCACTTTCCACTGACAGGTCTAACTCTGGCCAGCATGCCCCAGAGCACCTGCTCCAATCTGTTTGTGAGGGTTTTTAGATGCGAGCAGCACACTACAAGCTTTCACGTCGCACTTCGAAGTGTGAAAAGTGCTTTAGCCTGTGCATTCAACAGCATGCACTAGTCGAACACTCGCTTTTTCTAAAGCCAACAGTTGCTAGCGTTAACGCTTCGTGTTGGAAGCGAGCTCGGCATTGTGCTGCCAGCTGAAGTGTGCTGTTTTTGTTTGTTTTGAGTTATTATTTTGTGTACGTATAAAGTGAGTCACAGATGCGCTTTGTAGGCTCTCCGGGGAGCCAACGGTTCCCAGACAAAGGCAAATAACACATGCTTCTCATTCCTCAAGAGTAAGCCAGATCCCCAACGCTGCACTGTCATTTCGGAAAGGTGAAAGAAGAACAAAGGAGTCAAACAGAGAACAAATTATATTCTCCATCAGTCACAAGATTTACGATCCATGCCACATTCGTTAGGGGGCACGAGGCCTTTCAGAGCTACTGACCATGTCCATCTCTCTGCTGACTCCACAAGCTTGACCCAATGGGCCGTGAAGATGGCTGACATCCATTAAAAGGACTGATGGGGGATTGAGTCCAAGCATAACTACAGGGCTCAATAGAACAGCATTCAAACCAAAGCTATTAATGTAGAGCGAAAAGACAAAAAGCCACTCATTTAACAGAGTGCAGATATTACAAGTGCTGCCGACTGATATGCTAAATGAATAAACATGCCGTGGTAAAAAAATCCTACAGGAAGGCTAATTTATCAAGCCCTTTTTTACAAACTGCCATCAGCCGGGAAGTCAGCTCCACGTAGTGGGGCAGGAAATCATATTTCATCATTAGCAAATTGCGTACTTAGCAGGTAATGATGATGGTGGATGGCAGTTCCGTGTTAGTGCAGCGCCGGCGCATGTTAACTAGCTGCAGGAGCTCGGCGGTAATTGTTACGAGGTGAAGGGCACAAGGGTCTAAATGAAAGTGAGTGGGTTCAGGGGTCAAGGTCTGTACTCTCAGTGGTAATGAATCTTACTAACTGAGCTTTAATGCAGAATACTGGAGATAAGTACTGTATATCTGTGTGTGTGTGTGTGTGTGTGTGTGTGTGTGTGTGTTTGTGTGCGTTAATACATTTTCAGGAAGGGCTTAGACAAACAGATGTACCCTATGATGTTACATTGTAATGTGATTGTTTTAAACTGATTTTTTTTTAAATCTGCTAGACCACCCGGAGCCCCCGTTGTAACCTTAATTTTGTTTTATTTTTAAAAATAGAACTTGTTTAAGGATTTCACAAATAATAGGCTTGAAGTACCTAAACATCTTTATTATATTAACGTCATTAAAGAATGTTTTTCTACGTGCACATGACCTGAATTTCAAAGCGGTAAGATTTGTGTCACGGACACACTACATAACTTGACTTGTTTTGTAATCCACGTTCTTGTGTTTGTTTACATAATGCCAGGTTTACACAGCATGACAGTCAGTATTGTCAGATTGTTGTATTTTTCATATTACACAACTTCTTGTCTTATAGTTGAGAAGCTTTTTGTGGTTGTGTTGTGGTTGCACACTACTTGACTTATCAGTAACACAGGGCCACAAAATAGAATGCTGCCACTGCTAAATAAATCCTAACATTAGTAAAAAAACTGCAATATGACTTAAATCAGTTGAGGTATAGATTATTTTGGTCCTCATTTTCAACAGAATATTCTCAGTTGCCAAATATTTTTGGTTGCCAAAGAATTGCCAGTAGAAATGTTCAAAAACAACATTGGAAGGTTAAGATGTTTTTTCCCATATTGTGGAGTTGGAGTTGCTGTTGTGGAGATGTAAGTTTTTGCAAGACTGCCAGACAAATATAAAAAGTAAATGTTAGTATGTATGTGTGTGTGTCTGTGGGTGTGTGTGTGTAGGTGTGTGTGTGTAGGTGCGCTTATGTTCAGCTGAGCAGGCCTTTTTGAGTGTGTCCACTCATGGGTGAAGGCCTGAACTGCCAAATCATCCACTCCTGCCAGCAGATGAGAACATAAAGTGGGGGAGATAGAGAGATAGAGGGAAGCTAGAAAAAGACAGAAAAGGGCAAGAACATATGTTTGAATGGGAAAAGAAGCCAGTCGTGACAAAATAGGTGAAATATGAGAAAAACAATTAAATTTAATTTAATGCAATTTAATTCCAATGTATTTATATCAAGATGTTTTTTTTAGCACAAAGCAGCTTTACAGAGATACAGGTTCAGGCCTTTTATGAGTAAGCACCACTGTGATAGTAAAGTGGCAAGAGTCCTATATGGACGGGATTAGTTTCTCAGGGGTACGTCTGTGAAAAATATTTCACATCTCTACTTTTTCACCAGTACTTTTATCTACGATAAAACTCTTGCATCCAGATTGCAATTGAAAAAACAGGAGGACCAGTGAGTTTTTTGGCTTTCTTGGTCACATGACATCACGTTCAGTAGCTCCTCCATTTCCAATCGCTGATGTGTTTACGTGGATTTCTGGGGAAACGTGCGCCCAAAGTGTAATTATGGTGCATGGCAGTGGACAAATAGCTATTTTATTAAACGCGATGTGACGAAACTCAGAGTTGTGCGTCTGGACAGGACTAAAATTACCATACGACCACGGGGTTCAGCGAAAAAGAGTAGGTAATTCTGTAGGATGTCTGAGAAAAACGCATACATGTTCGTTCTGAACAGGAATAAAATCACAGAGGACCCCCCAAAAAAAAAAAATTACTCCAAGACCCCCTGAGAAACTAATCCTGTCCGGAAAAAAAAAAAAGCTAAGGAAAAACTACCTCAAGCCAAGAGGAAGAAACATTGGGAGAAACCAAGACTAAGTACCAAAAAGGAACCCATTTTTCTGTGGTCGACCCGGACAGTACCAAAATATAACAGAACAAAAACAACAGTAGTTATTGTAGAAACAGGTTATGAGTGATGGTTGTGGGTAGGCGATGAATACATGCTCAGTGTTAATAATAAAGTCGAGGCAGATTAATTAAGCATCTTTATGTACAGTTTCTACTGTTTCTAGATTGTGTGATTGTGTTTACGTTGTGTTTGAGCTCCTGTAGGTTTCCTCTTTTGCCACAGGTCTGAGGTCAGTGTCACCATCTCAGCAGGACTGACCCAATCTTATTAATCCGAGCACCCACTGATCAGAGAACGGTGAGTAAAGTGAACTCGGTCAGCCTGACCTTCAGCAGCACACTGAGTCTGGGTGTGTTTGGACAGGAAAAGAGAGCGGCGGCCCAGATGACCCAGAGCTAACAAACAAGCAGGTGGCAGCGCAGTGGGGGAGAGACAGAGAAAAACGTGTGTGTACATGAGCATGTGTGTGTGTGAGTGTGTATGTGCACAAGTGCCCTTCTCACTGGATACAACAGGTGTGTGAAGGAGCCTGAAGTAGGGCTAGAATGATAAAATTTAATACAATGACCCTGTCCAAGAATACAGTGGGTTTAGGTTGGTGTTTAACTGATAATAAGCATATTGTTTTAACACTCTGATGAATGATGAATAATGATTGAATTGCCTTTTGTTTGCACATGAATTAAAATATTTACTTTATATAACAAGCCAAAATAATGATATTTTCTTTACAGGACTCTGTCTGTTCTTGTTTTTTTGTCTTTCGCCTACAGTGCTATTCACTGTTGAGAATGAGTTCTTTTTTGAGTCTTGGTTCCCGTTAAGGTTTCTTCTTCCTCATTAACTGATGAGTTTTTCCTTGCCACTGTTCAAGAAGAGGAATGGATATGGATCTTTATAAAGCTGCTGTGTTTTTCTACATGTTTCTATAAACATACACTATATAAATATGTATATTTTCATGTCTATTTTCATACATAAGGTGCACCAGATTATAAGGAGCATTTTATGCGACATTATATAGGGGTGCAACCATGTTTTACTTCTAATTCAGCAGGTTTGTAAACCTGTAAAACTAAGCTAAGCTAAATGTGAGTAAAGTGGTTTATTTACAGTAAGCTTAGATTTTCAGATTGTCATCTAAAGCTGGAGAATTAGCATTAGCGGCTAATCGCTAGCACTTAGCTCAGTTAGCAGGTAAAGCTAATGCTGCTCAGAGCTAGCACTTTTAGTGGGTAAAGCTACTCCAGTAATGCTAGCCGGAGTTAGCAGCAGGCAACAGGCTGATAATACTCACCTCTGAACAGCGAAAGAGTTGCCAATAGATGCCAATACTGCTGGAGAACTAAACTGAAACTCCTAAATAACGCTGTACTTCAGCGGAGTGTCTTTTTTTTTTTACAAGCTGACTGATAATTTTATACAAAAGACGTAACGGATTTTTGGGAAAATTAAACGATTTTAAGTGTGCCTTCTGGTGCGAAAAAAACAGTAATATGGCTTGATTTCAGAGCATTATGCAGTTTTTGAAAATGGTCTAGTGTATACTCCACCAAAGTTACATAGTGCAGCTGGCATTCATTGCTCTAAGTGATGAAAAACAAAAATGATTTAAAATGATTTAAAGCTGTCATTTTATGATAAAACTCTACATAACGTTGCTTAAAATAATATTTTGAGGATGCTCTACAGGCAGTATAAGCAGGAAAATCTCAGGATTTTTATTTTTTTGTCTTCTGTCTGTCTATTTTGGTACAAGTTAATAAATATGCTGCGGATTTCTGTGGCCAGGGGACACTTATTTAAAAGATTTTTAATCTTGATGAGATTTTCCTGATTTAAATAAAAAAACAATTACATAACAAAAACCTCATTCCCTTAGCATACATTTAAAATGTTAAGATCAGATGTGCAGTTACATAACAAGATGCTTTGTAAGAAACTAAGGCCTTAGCTTAAAAAAACAAAATCTTTATAAGTTTACAACAAGAGTGTAAGAATATAGCAAGAATATAAGCAGCAAAATATACTTTTTTACATATTCTTGCACACATATATATATTTTTTATGACTCACTTTTACACCACGTTGTACTGGATATAGATACGCCATGTAACATTATATTAAAGATAAATAATTAACCCTCCTGTTATGTTCATTTGTCAGGAACACCAATGGTGTTCCGGTGCATGTTTATTTATCCCAAAGATGTCTGAAACCCCCAAAAAATCCTTTCAAGTGGTGTAAATATTTTTTTACTAACTTAATTACTAATTATTCTATCAATATTTAGTGCAATGGTGTTCCTTACCTCTACCAGGTAATGGTTTAATTAGGATAATTCTCTTGTTTTCCATTAAAATACAATATAAACAATGTAAACTTTTTTAATGATTCATTACTTTATTACTTTTAAAAGACCAACATATAAAACAATAGTTTTACATAACATTGAAACATAACATTGCAATTTTGTTTTAGTTTTTGCAAATATTTGAGATGAACCATTTTCATATTATATGTTGATTACACTAATTAAGGAAAGCAGAAGAAGTTTCATAAAAAAAAATAAAAAAAAAACGTTTAACTATTTTTCCTCGATCTTCAAACTTTAAAACAGGTCAAATTGACCCGGAACATAACAGGAGGGTTAAATAAGTAAATATGTAAGTAATGGTGTAATAACCAAAATGCAAAGGCAACATTATGCCACAGAGTGTTAAAACCCGTAAAATCCACAACTACAAATAGTGATATGCATCGTGACAGTATTAACCTTGAAGAGCATTCATTTTTCTGTAAAAGGATCTTGGATCTTGGCCTAGCGTTTAATATCCTCCAGACATTCAATGAAACACTTCAATGAGCAAATGTTCTTGAGTTTAGGAGGGAAAAAGAGTTGTGTGTTGTTGGCATAACAGTGTAATGAGATTTATTCATTCAAGTGAGAGCAAAGTCACCACGTTTTTAGAGAACTGCACTGATTACCTGTCTCTGTTAGGAACAACTTCATTTACAGAACTTATTTTACTTTACTTTTAGAGCCCAAGCTCCTCATTAGTATTTAAATAGCATTTATATATTCTAGCACTGAAACGGATTTGCAGTCATGCACCTCACCGGTGTGAAGAGTGTCCAGTGTTGTAGCGCATCCTGGCCCTCTGCAATTCCCCACAGATACGCCAACATGCCTACGACTACTGACACTCTTCACTGTGAGTGTCCTCAGAAACACAACAGCACAGTCAAGCCTGTGGTCTGGAGAGAATACAAAACTGTCAGTGCAATACTTTTAACTGTCAAACCGAGAAAAATAACCAGCGAAAACGACCCAAAAGGTGCACTGGACCAAATCCAATCTCGTTTTCTGTGTAAGACACAGATTGTTGTTATTTGTTATTGTTAAATTCACACTATGAATTCAACAGTGTTCATGTAGCGATTTGGTAAATTTGCTGTGGTATTGAAATTCGATACATGTATAAAACACAATATGTGAGTTAATCTGAACAGCCAGATCAGAATTAAGGCAACATCTTTGCCAAATTATATCAATGTTTGTCACAAATTGTTAGAATTTCACATCCAGATATTACTAGCTTGGATACTGTATTTTTCCAAAACAGTATTTTACCCTTTTTTCTAGAAAAATTTAAATAATATATTGTTTTTAAAATGTGTCATAATCTTTCAAGATACATTCTGCATAAACAGAATGCATGAATTATCTGTTAATTTTAGTTTTTAACAGATTTTAGCAAAATCACTGTCGAATACAGTTTATACCTGTGCAAAATGCACTGGTGGCCAATTTTCATTAATTGCACATTGCACCAGTAAGAGCAGAGTGTGAAGGTTCAATTAGCAGGGTAAGAGCACAGTTTTGCTCAAAATATTGCAATGCAATTATGGGTGACATACCAGAGTTCAAAAAAGGACAAATTGTCTTGCTTGTGCATCTGTGACCAAGACATGAATCATGTATCAAGAACCACGGTATTCAGGGTAATGTCATAATACCACCAAGAAGGAAAACCACATCCAACAGGATTAACTGTGGATGTAAGTGGAAGCTGTCTGAAAAGAATGTTCGGGAGCTAACCCAGATTGTATCCAAAAAACATAAAACCACGGCTGCCTAAATCACGACAGAATTCAATGTGCACCTCAACTCTCCTGTTTCCTCCATAACTGTCCGTTGGGACAAAAAATGATTGTGGTCTAAAACCAGGTGTTTCAGTTGCATTGTCTAACCCCTGTTGGTCATTTTAAACTGATTTGGGTCACATTACCTAATGTAAGAACATAGTCTAAGGGAATCCATGTGATAAAATGCAAAAGCAGATGCTCTAAATGATGATCAGATGTATTAGCCTTTTGTTTTGATGTCAAACGATCCTCTTATTTGACCCAAAATCTATCAGTGACCAACCATTTGATAACACAATGATAACAACACCATAGCACCAGTTACACCATTAGTACGACTGCACACGCAGCATGTTACAGCCTTCATATAAGTGTTAACTAGATATTGACTAGCGAGTGGTTTACCCATTAGCATTGCAAGCTCATAAACCGTCCTGTGACCTGAAACCCTAGATACTGTTAAGAGAACACGGATCGATTTCTTCTTTTAAAGATGATGCTTGAGCCAGCCAAAAAGCCTGGAACCTGAGGCTATTCTCTCCTATTGATTAGTGCTGATTGTTCTTCCCCGTCTTTTACAATGCTAAAGGAAAGCTTTCAGAAAGAGGGGGAGGAGTCACATAATGAAGATTTGAAAGAAATGCTGCATTTATTCATGTTATAACCAGTGCTCTGACTGTAAAACGAAATAGGACGGTCAGTAAGGAATAGTGCATCCAAAACTAGAGTGAAAATCTCAGTATGAAACTGAAATCCCTGCTGTAGATGCTCCAGGGTATATTACAAAGATTATGTAATGATTATTTCAGGGAATATCACATTAATCCACATAGATAAGGGGGGAAGGGTGGCAGTTTTCCAATAGGAATGAAATACAGTATGTTTATCTTATCTTTTTTGACTGTGTGTGTGTGTACTGTGTGTGTATGTATGTGGTTAGGGGGGAGTTTCCATTTGCATCCCATCAAATAGAACCCGGTATATACTATTGTAATAATCTGTCATATTCTATCAGAGTGAAAGGAAATAGAGAGAGAGAGAGAGAGGGAGGGAGAGTATTAAAAGGTTACAGGAATGGCAAAATCCCACAATATCAGAAATGCCCCGGCTAAAAAAATAATTGAAAGAGAAAATGAGAGAAATGAGTTGAGAACAAAGTGCCAAAAGTAGGCTAGATAATACGCTGTGAATTTAGCCTCTAATCTGCATGAGAAACCTACTCTCTTAAAGGGCACACAGGCAGTTTCCATTGCTTAAATAATAGCATTAAATTAACTCCCAGTACTACCAGAGATGGGAAGATACTTCTGATCAGAGTTAGTCCAATGGAAAAAAGAAGAAAAGGCTTGTTTGCTAAGCTAAATGCTTGCTAAGTGTTAGAAATGCACTAATACAGATCCAACAGGATTAGTATTTCTGAGAAAAAACACTTACCATAAATAAAGCAGATTTTTTAGTGTAGTAAAACTGCATCGCCTAAACCAGTGGCTCTCAAACCAGTCCTCTTACTGTAGGTTGAAGCACGGCTCGTTTGAGAACCATATTTCTCGTAGAACTATATGGATCACTTTTATTTTGGTCTATGATTGGTTGGCTTGCATGTCATTCAAATGGCCCTTTCCTGTCAAAGTATCTACAGTGGTTCTTTCTTTTTCAGAGAACAATATTTGAAAAAAAGGTATTTGTTTCTTCTGAAGGGTATAATAACAAGGATTTGTTCTTTTGTTGGAGTAACTGTCTCTACTGTCCAGGAAAGCATTTCTAGGGAAGGAGTTTGGAGCATCGCAGTTAGGATTTGATGTCATAATGTTAGTGAGGTCAGAATGTTGGAGGATCACCACGCCACCACAACCCCATCACCCCAACCCCCTGTGACATATTCTATTGGCAATACCTCTCTATAGAGACTACACAAGCTGTGTGTGCATTTGCACATCTTTCCATTAGTGTCACCCATGGGTGCAACTTAACAAATCTAATTGCTTTCATTATTGAAATACAGTGTAGATGATTCTTAAGCCCTATCCGGAGGGGATTAGTTTCTAAGGGGGACGTCTGTGAAAAATATTTCACATGTCTACTCAGTGATAAAACTCTTGCGTCCTGACTGCAATTGAAAAAACAGGAGGACCAGTGAGTTTTTGGCTTTCTTGGTCATGTGACATTCAGTGAGTTCAGTAGCTCCTCCATTTCCACTCGCTGTTGTGTTTACGTGGAACTCCTTGGAATCGTGTGCAATTACAGTGCAATTACAGTGCGTGGCAGTGGACAAATAGCTATTTTATATAATGCGAGGTGACAAAACTCAGAGATGTCTGTCTGTACGGGACTAAAATTAACTTACGACCACGGGGTACAGTCGTTCCGGATGGGAATAAAATCACAGAGGACCCCCCTATAAAAGAGAAAACTACCCCAGGACCCCCTGAGAAACTAATTCTGTCTTTAGGCCAATGACCTTTGGAAAGCGTGGAAGTCTTGGAAATGGTGTTTTTAAACAGTAATTCATACTATTCTCCTGAACTGTTCTCATGTATCAATCTACATGCATGACACGTCCATTCTATGACCTATGATTTCATCCTCATACAATAAACATGAGATTTTTTTCATGAGTATATCTGGTTAGGGCTCAGTTAGGACCCAGTGTGAAACAGTGTTCTCATGTTGAATCCTAGGCATTAAAGCCCCTCCTCTAACCATCACCGATGTGCCCTTGAGCGAGGCATTTGACCCTGGCCTGTACAATAGCCCTGCAAAAGAGCGAGCCTGCTTAGCCATGCAGCACTAATTAAATAAAGGTTCAGAAGCTGGTGGATGCGGGACAGAAATGAGATCAAGTGAAGGAGCAGGTGAAAGAGGGCTGACAGGGGTTTAAAGCGCCAACACTTTTATAGCTTCCTGTTTTCTCTGATTAATTTGTGAGAAAAAAGTAAAGGTTACATCTGTCTTGTGCCCTTCAAGTGACTCCATACTTTATTTCTCTCACTCTCTCTCTTTCACTCTCTCTGTGTTCAGTTTTTCCTCTGAAGGGAAAGGGCACAGTATTGGATCCAGTATAAAATGAAATGATTCACTAGCACCACTGGCTCGTCAACCTGCTGGACTAAATATGTTCCACTACAGCAGGCGCACAAGCATTCTATAAATAATTACATATTAGAACAGAGCTGAACACAGCAAAATTGACTAAATAATATGAATGCACTCATGTGGGAACTGTGGGTCAATGCCAATATGCAATATTTTTACGCTAAAGCTTATAGATCAGCATTTAAAAAAGGTCAAAATGGATGCAGTCATACGAATAAAGTGAACCTATATAAATAAAACTACATCTACCTTCATTAATATTAATCTGCTACATGCAGATTGTACATATATGCTCATTATGATTTAATTAAAATGTATTTTCATTATCTGCTGGAACCAGTATGATTCATGGTGCATGCTTATTAAATAAACAAATTGAACCTATTTAAACAAAGCTTAACAATAAATTTCACTTAATAATAATTAGACCCACGGACATATATCATATATCAGAAGAGCGCTTGTACAGTATTTGAAACATTCACTATATACTCATATGCAACCAATAAAACATAGTTTAACCCTTTAATGCCAACCCCAAAAAACATTCTGCCATTGTACTTCTGCATTTGCAGCTTCCCCTATGAAGTTAGAGTTTTAGAGGTATGAGGTGTTATTATAACAGCAGTGATATTCTGTAACAGAGCGTAATACTGATCCATTTACTCAATAATCACAGCGTATTGCCTCAGCTTCATCATTAGCTCTGAAAAATGTCAAACTGCATCAGATTCAGGTAGAAATATAAGCACCACTGAACAGAGGAAACTCTAGAACCTTAAGGAAGCTGATGATATATAAGCCAAGCACTTATCTCATGATTACACATAATTTTCTTCAAAATAAAAATTCAAGTTGTAATGATGATATATAAACACTGCCTGGTCAAAAAAAGCATTGTGGCATTGTTTTATTTCAACACAATGTTGCATTAATTTTTTACCAAGACATTGCATTGATGATGAAAGAGTCTGACCACTGCACAAAGTCTTCTCCAGCACATCCCAAAGATTCTCAATGAGGTTAAGGTCTGGACTCTGTGGTGGAGAATCCATGTGTGACAATGATGATCTCATGCTCCCTGATCCACCCTTTCACAATTCCAGCACGATCTATCCTGGCATTGTCATCTTGTAAAATATGTCCGTGTCATCAGTGAAGAAAAAATCCATTAATGGAATAACCTGGTCTATATTCAGTATATTCAGGTAGTCAGCTGACCTCATTCTTTCAGCACATACTGTTGCTGAACCTAGACCTGACCAACTGCAGCAACCCCACATCATTTACTTAGTTAAATCCATGTGGAGACTTTATTTGTTGGCCAGGCAGTGTATTACATAATGAAGAAGCTCATCTGTGGCTGCACAGTTTATTCTCTAGTCTTTCATCATTGCCCACAGGTTGCTGCCCACAGGACGCTGTTGGTAGACTATTTAGTCCAGCAGTGACACTGATGTGTTTAAAAACTCCAGCAGCCTTGCTGTGGCATATGGGCTTTTGTTGTAGCATTTCTGAGATATTGTATGCAAATATGTAAATGTGTGTATCATATTATTTTCTTCCAATACTCTATCTAGTAACTTATTGGATCAGTCCACCCCTATTACAGATGCACTGCAAGACTGCTATGACAGCTTTTCCTACTACTTCATTCACAACAAATCTAAGAAAAAGACTTAATTCACTTTAAATCCAACAAATGCATATGATTAGAATGCAGCTTTGAGCAACTCAACGCAAGAGCTTCATTTTTAGTCCCCATCTGTTGTTTGAGAGGCTGATGCTAAGCTAGCTGTTTGTATCTGTATCCAAATCAACCAAATCTGTTTCTTTAGATCTATTCAAATATGTGTGCAGCATGAATGTGCTGAATGGGAAGTGTTATGGTTTCGCACATGTCAAAATTGTTCCAAATGAATAAACAGCAAATTTGTGGCCATGTCTTACGCTGTCAGTCAAAACGGAGAACACATCCAGCTGATACACCAGACTGTGTAATGTCATTAAAATGAATGCATGGGTATGTTTCTGGCCATGTCAGAGGAATGAGATATGGCGTGTTGCTGTTTATTTCCAATTTTGTTCGCATCTGTAATGACGAACACCCTTAGGCAAACACAGCCAAACCTCCTGAACAGCACACACACACACACACACCTGTCCTCAAACATATCCATGAACTCACACATACAAGTCCATACATTACTCTGTATCTCCAGATATTAGTGAACACCCCTTCTAATAGATGCATTTTCAACTGCTTTAAATTGCACCCACTGTTGATACAGAAGTGCAAATATATACACAGACCTTGTCTAGTTTTTGTAGAGAAGAACTGCCAATAGAATAGGACTCTCCTGAGCAGATAGACATAAACCTATTGGACCCCTGCATTGAGCTCCATCCATTCTTTTGGGATTGGATTGAGTTGATTAGTTGGAAATGAGGTGGGGTTTGACCTCAGTAATGATCTTGTTGCTGAATGCAATAATGTTCTCACAGCAATGCTCCAAACTCTAGTAAAAGGCAGTTATTGAATATATTAGAGTCAACTAGTGTGTTTAGATGAACTTATATTTGGATCACTGCAGTTATCTGATTATTCAAGTAGTATTTCTTAGATCAGAGTAAGGTCCTAAAATCTGATTAAGAAATCTGATAAAGAGAGAGCTAAATTTTAGCTCAGTATGTGCATGTGTGAAAACAGACCATGCTACCAGAAAGAAATGAGCAGCATTTAACACAGTGACCATGAAACTGATGCTGAAACTGAAGAATTTGTATCATATTTATTTTCTAGCTGTTTCTAGTTTGTGTTTACATTATGTTTTTTCATCTCATTGGCTGGTTGCAAAGCAGTTATTGCCTGGTAGGGGTGGGCGAAATGGCCTTAACATATGATCACGATATTTCATGGTATTTTCACGTTAGCGATACTCTTGGAGATATGACAAAACACTGGATAAAAAAAAATATTTCAAGAATACAACATTGCAACAAAAATTCAAATTACATTTTCATAATTGCAAACAATATGATATGGTTCACCCCTAACTGAAATATTACAAAAATACAAGAATTTGATTACATTTGTAACAGAAGTCAATGATCCAGAATATCATGATACTAATTATGCTCTCCATATATCTCCATATATCCAGGATTAAAGTAAAATAAATGATACAGGACAGATATAATCTGTCTCCAATAGATATAGGATGGGAAAAAACAGCAAAAATAGTAGTACAGGGTATAATATCGTTCACAATATTCAACAATGATGGCAATATTATTGTGTACGATACGATATGGCACACCCCTATTGCCTGGCTTGTGTAAACTCCTAGTTCTCATTTTATCTGATTAATCAAGTTAATGAAAACAAAATAATCAAATTACTAATAAACCCCGTTCTTTATGCTTTAAAGAAAATCTAGAAATTTCAGAAAGCGTACACACACACACACATACACACACACACACCAAGCTGAGTAATGAATAGCTCTGGCTGTGGTGTTTGGGTCTCCAAGAACACCTTTATTGATTACTCACTGTAGCATTACTCAAACAGATGAAAAAGCTCTGAGCCCAGAACACATAAACTGACTTCCTCTTCTCAATCGCACTCAGGGAAATCCCCATCACCATCTCAAAGAAATTCAGTTCGAAAGGGTTCACAGGGGTCTCTACAAGCAGACCCTTTAACCTTCAAGCAGACTCTAGGGAGGAAGCCTACAAAACTGTGCTATCTAAGCTAATGATCATTCCTACCTACCCACAACCATTAAGATGGACACACTGGCTCTTCTTACAGCCGAGAGGGTCCTGACCTCCAGCTCAAAGAATGATTTTGAATTAGCCTTTAATAAACTTACTTTTAGTACTTTTTACTAACACTAATGTTGTTATTCTGGCACTGTCTCTACAGTAACAACGATTCTATGGGGTAGTCATGGGGGTAGTAGTTATTTCTCCAATATAAGTACATTAGAGGGTCATAATATGGACAAAAAGTGTCTTGTGTGTTTATACACTTGGGTATCCTGATATCGATGTAAAACGGGATTTTACATAAAACCAACATCCTAAATTTGTTTCTTTAGCACTGGGCTTGGTTGCATTCATTTTCCCTAGGCTAAAAAGCATTGTGTGTGTCCAGTGTGGTCCTGTAACTCTCTCTAGCGTACTCTACCTCACTCTACCTCCAGCTTTGCATTTTTTCATCATCACAGTCTGCAGCATCAAGATATTTTTCTGTTGCTGTAAGTGGGTAATATGTGATGTGTTTATTGTGAAATCACATATCACAATGACAGTCTAATCTATGCCAAATAGAGGGGTACATGCAGTCCAGGGCCAGGGTTAATCCATGTCTTGGTAAGTGTCTTTAGAAATATATAGAGAATAAAAGAGAACTCTCTTCAGGAGAAGAAACATGAACCTCCCAGCACAATGTGTGATGGAATGCTCTAAAAGAAGAATACAGTCTTTTTCAATACCCCTGAATTTGGAATAAAAAATTAATGTGTCCTAATAGATCACTGTCAACATATAAAGTATTTGATTTAAAGACAAATATATGTTAGATATTTGATTTTTTATTTTTTAACTGTAGAGATTTATCATAGTGAATGCCTAATGCTTTGTGAATTTAAAAAAGGGAGCTAGCTTGCTAAATCATATGAGGCCCATTATGCATGTTATTAGGCATACTGTCACATCTTGGCTTGTGTCTGTCTTGTATTTTTCCTCTTTTTTGGTACTTTCTGTTCCTGCCCTTTGTTCTCCTGTCTTGTTTTTCTCCCTATGTGCTCCACTAGTACATGGCCCTGTTGTGTTATTGTCCTGTCTCCGGCATAACCCCACCCTGTCATTAGTGTTTCCACCTGTCTTGTTTTAGTACCCCACCCCCTTGTTACCGGTCACAGATGTTCCTCAGCCTCATCATGTAATTAAACCCCCTTGTTTCAGTGTTCTTTGTTTCTTGTTCCTTGTGCTCTTATAAACTTTCAAAACGTTAAAAAGGGCATATATAGGAGATAGAGTCAGTACCTTCTTTTATAGTTAGAATTTCTCCAGGAGATTTGATATTATCAAAGACCAATTGGTGAGTATAAAGCATGTAACTTAGTGGAAGTGTCAAAGATGAGTGTACTCAAATATCTAGCCCACACATATCATTAAGCACAGTGCCACTGAGTTCATGTTTATCTGCTCCAAAGAGTCCTATTCCATTAGCAGTTTTTAATCTACAAGACGTTAAGCTATGTGTGGGCATTTGCACATCTGTGTCAGCAATGTGCACAACTAGTTACAGTAAATGCATTCAATAGAATTGTTGTCCACAATTATTTGTATATATAGTGTATTAACTAGGTTTACAAACACTACACATTTATTAACACAGTCATTAAATGCATGGATGTGCTTTAACACATGAACACATGAACACACACACAAACACTCACACTAGCACAGCACATGTGTTTCACATCTAAACACATCAAAGACGACTTTTTTATAACCCAAGCCAACATTCAGCCTCGAGCTGGTGATCCTCATTGTCTGTGAGACGGTTTCATATACATTTCTCAGGAAAACCTAATTAAGCACATTAAATAATTGAACAGCTTTTCCACTAATTAACCGTATCTGTATCAACACAACTTCCAAGCAGCACAGCAGATCAGAACGTGGAAAACGACAGAAATAAAGGCAATTTTAGCTGTGCCTTAAATTATGCACTCGAAAGCAGATAAGAACACAAGCAGAGAGGAAATAAATAAAGCAGTGTGTGTGTGTGTGTGTGTGTTTGTGAGGAACCCTTTGGGCTTGTGTGTGCAAGCATGCATGAGTGTGAGTGTATGCATGTGCACGTGTGTGTGTGAACACCTTTGCATAAACATCCACTTCAGAGACACTTTCAGCCAAACAAAAACATGTTCAAGGACAGAATGTGGGAAAGAGTAGAATGAGAAGAAGTAAGAGAATGAGAAGCATTAGAATGAACCCTCTATGGCATTTTATCCCACTGTTTGGAAGCGTGGGGTCCCTGCTGATATACAGTATCAAGCATACAATTACACATGTATATATGCAGAAAATGCTGAAGCAAGTACTCAATATACTCATTCATGCACACATGCACTGTCAATCAAACACACACACACACCCAACACACTGTGTGGAAAAAACTACAGGAACGTCTACTCATTCACTGCTTCTTCCAAAACCAGTGATATTGAAAAATAGTTTATCAAACTTATGTTGGATTAACTGTCTCTACAGTCTAGGAAAGAATTTTTGCTAGTTTTTGGTGCACTGCTGTGAGGATTTAATTGTATTCTTCAACAGGATCACCACCTCACCCCATCTCCAACCCCCTAACTAATCCCAAAAGCTTCTCAACCCTGGCCCTATGGATCACCATCTCTGCTCCAACAGACCTGATTTATGATTAACAATGTATTAACTGATGCAGCCATTTGATAACAATCTGATCGATTGCATCAAGCAAGGTAGAACATAAGACATGCAGAACAGGGTGATTGTAGGACCAGGGATGAGAACTACTGATTTAGCATTAAAGCCCTAACACAGAGGTTTCCAGTCATATCTGCAGGTTTTCATTGTAAATAACCAGCAACACTTGATTTTATTTATTTAATGAGTTGTTCAGTTTTCAAACAACTGAAAAATGTGCTTCTGCTTAGCTGGAATGAAAACCTGCAGCCACATCAGCGCTTACAGATTAGATTGGACACCCCTGCTTTAACAAAAGAGACCTAACTGCATAATGCTGCCCAAAGGCAACAAATAAAAACACTGGGTCAGTAAGCAAATGGAAACAAAATATTGGTAGGTTAGTGTGTTCAAGTGCACTTTTGTTTTTTTTGTGTATGAGAAAGTGTCTAAAGACAATTCTGCTTGATCATAAACAGACATGAATGCTGAGTACAAACAAAACAAATATATGTTGGCTATAAATTCAGTCTGTCAGGTTATATTTACCCCACACTGCATGCTTTCTTTGCTTCCTACTGCAATATGAAAGCCTACAGCACTCTCAATTTCTCTCTTCAAACAAAGGCAGTAATGAGGCCTACTAGGGCTGGCCGGAATAATTAAAATAACCAATTATTTGTTCATTATGCTGGCATTTCTTTCTCTGCTTTGTATTCAGAAGTTCCATCTTTTTAAAAAACAGAGGAATTGAAGATTAAATGAATATTTTGTAGAAATCCGACCTTAAACAACAGATTTAGAGTCATGTTGATGCTACACTAAAGGCTCATTTATGTGCAACATAAATATACACATTTCTGAAAACTGATGTGGACCGGCAGTACCACTGGAAATCATGGTATCAGTGTAAGCAATAGTTACAGAGATACCACCATACACTCTAAAAAACAGAGGTACGATATGAGTACTTTTTTGTACTCGAAGGTACACTCTTTATAATTGTACCCTCAAAGGTACAATATTGGTCTTTACGGGGTCAGATTTGTTCCCTCTGAAGTACAAAGTCATTTCTAACAGCAATAAGTACAAATTTGTACCATTTAACCAGCCAAAGGGTACATTCAGTATTCTGTATCACTGTACTAATGAACAATATATATTTAAATTGCACATTTTTTATTTGAAAGTTTTTGAGCCATATTTAGTTGATGATAATGTTTATAATCTTTATGATCTTTACTGCCACAAAAACCATGTGTACAAAAAAGGACTTTCACTGAAAGGTACTTTTTTGTGCCTCAATATAAGGTACAGCCCCAGCGACAAGCTTTGTACTCTTTTAAGTACAAATCTGTACTTATATTTCTTAGAGTGTACGTCCAATTTGACACAATGAAAAAGAAACTACAGCTCTGCCTCTTTTATATTTTTGCAGTAAGTACATTATCACAGTCTTTTCCAATGTTGACATATTTGTTTTTGTCAGATCATTTCACCACTGAAAGGCCCTCAAGTGGATGCACTGCTTAACATCCATGGAAACGTATAGAACACATATCTGGGCATTAAAGGCTACTTTGTATGAAACAGATGTATTCATTTTAGTATGTAAAAGGGACTAATTTGTGTTACCAACAATAGCGTAAGTCCAAGTCTGGACCAGAGTCCACACCAAGGTTTGTGTCGTTGTTACATTGTAAAGGCTACATTCTGTCTGGTTAGTTTTGCTTTCACACTGCAGTTTAGTGAGCCAACAAAAGAACTTTACTGCATCCTGCCCTCATCAGCTAAACTGTCTCTGTCTCTCTATACTTCATATTAATTGATTTGTAGAATGTTATTTATGAGTTCAGTGATTTGATTTGCCAGGTGTAGTAACAAATTATGGCTCTGTGAGGATTTGATTCCCCTTTGCAGGCATGCACAACTCAAAATGACTGTTACAGATTATCCTTAGATTCCTTTTATACCTGTTTATAAATAAGGGTTAATCTACAGTTACAGTAAATAAACGAATTCCCAGTCTAAGCTAAGTTTGTGTCCATACTATTGCAGGATGCACCTGCGTGGCAAGGGGAGTCAAAGTTTAGCTCAACACCTATTCAACAATTTTTTCCTCTGGTTTGTTTAAATACTACCTCCTGTAACTTGCTGTAATCAGTCTGAAAGACAGAAGCGTCCAGAAAAGTGCTTTTACAATGCAAACAAACCGATGTTCAGTAGATGTACATCAAGACCACCTCTTTCGTCCGGACCATGGTTTGTATCCCACACCTTTCACACAAGCTGAACTGAAATGGAGAACTGAGAAACACTACTAGCATAATTTCTGCTTTCTTTAAACTAAACTACAGTCCCTGACAAAAGTTCTGTCGCTTACCCATGTTGTGGAAACAAAAGCTTATAACTAGTGCTGGACGATATGGCCAAAATTTATATCACGATATACTCCTTAAATTTCGGTCGATACGATATAATTTCGATATTGATATAAATACTTTGAAGGCCTCAGAAAACTGCTAAGAAGCCCTGCAATCCCTGCAGCACTGCGAATTTTAATTATTATATAACTGTGTATTTGCACTTTTTGTATTGCTGGCATCAGATACCCTCATTATATGCACATATATCTATCTACCTATCTATCTATCTATCTATCTATCTATCTATCTATCTATCTATCTAATGGAAATCTGTACCTACTACTGTCTGAAAATTTAATTTAAGACTTTGAACCCTCATTTCACAAAAACTTTAATACTTTAGAAATAAAAGTAGTCAAAATAAATGAATGCTCAATATTATTTGCATATAGCAAAATAATAACATGACATCCCTGTCAAACATAAGCCTATATAACTATTACCAATAAAAATAACTTTAAATTACAACAGAGGCAGAGCTTCTTATTCTTTGTGAACAAATTTAACAGATTAAAACAAGTGTTTCAACTAGGATATAGAATACAAGAAGCATTTATATACATAAAAGCAACAAGATTTTCCCGTCAAATAAACAAACCTACAGGCTCTATCAACTATGAATAACTTAGTTACAACATAAGCTATAAAAGTGCTTCAGTCAGTATAAGAAAAATATTGTATGTAGTGGAGTTGCTTGAAGTGGTGGAACAGATTAGATGTATTAACATTACCGCTGCTGGTCGGCTGCACTCTTCGGCACAATTTGCAGCAAAGCGGCAAGGGAGCAGACCCGCGGCCAAGCGAGCGGGCCCGCGGCCGGCCTCGAGGACCCGCGGCCGAGCGAGCGGACCCGCAGCCGGCCTCGAGGACCCGCGGCATATGTGCTGCGTAGCGAAGCGGACCCGAGCCTAGCCATTTTAACCTAGCCTTGCCTAGCCTAGCCTATTTGGCTACGTGCCTGTGTGGTTACGTCATCACGCACTGACGTAGCCCAGCTACGGGGGCTGAATGTGTTGAGCTCTGGGGCGAGCTGACGCCAGTAAAAAACGCCTGTCCGTGATTCTAATACATATAGATATACCACAAAGCTGATATCACCGTTATTGAAACATTTCTTATCGCGATAAATACCGATATCGAATTATTGTCCAGGCCTACTTATAACCTGACTTTAAATTCATTCATTAGTTTTAGAAATGACTTATATGAAAGCTGAAACCCTCCCAAATGAGGTTTAATTAACGAAAATAAGTTTGCTTCACTGCAGAAATATTGATTATTTTATAAAGACAGAAAGGTCAGATTTTGGCAAGACAAAAGTTTTGTCACCTTGTCATATAATGCACCCAATCCTTGTTTACAGCCTCACCTGTGCTCACTAATTGATTGATTAATTAGTGGGTGTGTATAAAAAGAACCCCAGCTCCCCAGACCTTCACTTAAACTGCAACTTGACCTCTGACAACATGCCAAAAATCCACCCTGCGACCAAAGCCTTGATTATCAAGAGGCTGAAGACCAGATCCACTGCAGAGGTGGCTGGCACCTTTAATGTGTCTCAGCATCAAGTACAGAGAATTAAAAAAATATTTAAAGGGACTGGAGATGTTTTTAACAAGCCCAGGTCCAGCAGACCCCGCAAGACAACTGCTCAGGAGGAACGTTTGTTGGTTAGAAAATCCAAAGCCAGCCCCTCTTCCACTGCAGCAGAGCTCCACCAGGCCTGGTGAACTCAAGTTCCTGTGTCAACTAGAACAGTCTGTAGGATTCTGTCTCGAAATGGCCTCCATGGTCGAATCAGTGCCCAGAAACCAGCACTAAACAAAAGGCAATTAAAAAAACGTATGGCATTTGCCAAGGCTGCTAAACGGCTGGACACTGGAAAAGTGGCAGAAGGTGGATTTCTCAGATGAATCCTCAGTTGAATTACACCACTGCCGCCACAAATACTGGCGGAGACCTACTGGAGCCCATATGGATCCAAGATTCACCCAGAAAACAGTTAAGTTTGGTGGTGGAAAGATCATGGTCTGGGGTTACATTTAGTATGGGGGTGTGCGAAACATTTGCAGGTGAAAGGCAATATCAATTGCCTAAAATATCAAGAAGTATTAGCTACCTCTTACATTCCCGATTATAAATGGGGTCAAATTTTGCAGCAGGATGATGCTCCATCTCATACATCCATCTCTACATCAAAGTTCCTCAAGGCGAAGAAGATCAAGGTGCTCCAGGACTGGCCAGCCCAGACATGAACATCATTGAGCATGTTTGGGGTAAGATGAAAGAGGAAGCTTGGAAGACAAAACCAAAGAATCTTGATGTACTCTGGGAGGCATATAAGACTGCATTCTTTGCTATTCCTGATGACTTCATCAATAAATTGTATGAATCATTGTTGAACCACATGGATGCAGTCCTTCAAGCCATGAAAGTCATACAAAATAATAAAAAATGGCTCTAATAGCACCATGACTTCATTCACCAATGTTATGAAACATATTTTTGTATTTGAAGTAAATTATTTGTTTGATTTTCACATTACTTTCTGTGGGCGACAAAACTTTTGTCTTGCCAAAATCTGACCTTTCTGTCTTTATTAAATAATCAATATTTCTGCAGTGAAGCAAAATTATTTTCGTAAATTAAACCTCATTTGGGAGGGTTTTAGCTTTCATTTAAGTCATATCTAAAAACAATGGACGAATTTAAAGTCCGGTTATAAGCTATTGTTTCCACAACATGGATAAGCGACAGAACTTCTGTCAGGGACTGTACAAGCTACACAAGCTAACATTCTAAATCCTTAGGTATTTATGTGTAATCTGTCCCCCTTTGTGGCTCTAACGGCAACACTCAGTGACCCCACTCCTTAACATGGTCAGACACTTCATGGCTGTGAAATGCTGTGGTTCCTCACAGCTAATTATAGAAATTAATATAGAAACTGACTTTTTTCCACTTTGTCCAGAATGTATAACACATTTTGATCAGCATGCACCTTTGCATACAACAATTCTTAAACAATTAATACATGTAGAACAATACCTAAAATAGCTATAGCTGATTTAATAATAAATAATAATTCAGACAAAACAGACATCTATGTGAATGACCTCACACTTAAATAAATTATACAATTTCCCCTTCATTCACTGAAGCAAGAAAACCCAAGACTCCTTAAACAGTCAGGAGAAAGAGCACTTCATATGACTGGACAACAAGAAAAAGCTCAGGGCAAAATCTGTGAAAGTATACTACATGTCTTACACACTGTTAAGCTAAGCCAAGAGAGCAAGAGAGAGAGAGAGAGAGAGAGAGAGAGAGAGAGACCATTACAGTGAATACGAGAGAGAGCACAAGCAAGAAGACATAGAAAGCAACTTCCTCTTTGAAAGCTATAATCGGAGCTGCTGATTGTGGAGCTGCCGGTGATGTGATAGCAACACACAGCGCTAAACGCAGGCTTTGATCACGCTAACCCTTACGTTTGAAGCTGAGAATCTCCCATCTGACAATCACTCACAAACAGACACTCACAGACACACACACACATACACAGAAGTGTGCGCACAGATGTGACTGTCTTTGACAAACAGACTAATGCAAATGCTGACAAAAAGATGGCACTCCTGCTGTTAGCAGAGTTTGTTAATCAATTAAAGGTGCAGAGTGTAAGTTGGTTATGTTTACAGGGTGGTAAAGCAACACAGCACAATGCATTGCATCAACTATTGTCATCCTATTGAATGATTTAAAACTCTTGTTGCACTGTCAGGTTCGTAATAAACGAATGCAAGGACAGAAGCATGTAGGCTGTGAACACCTGTGCTCCTACATAATACACATCCAGCGGTTTTCACCAGCTAACAGCTGGAACAGTGTTTTTAGTAGAGATGCAGAATGTATTATCTGTTCATTGTAACTGTGACATTATATTTCTGCAGCATGCAAAGGATCCCTCAAACTAATTCAAATGTGCTGCAAGAATCTGTCCAGTTATAACTTCATTTTTTTACAAGAGTGAAAAAGGGATCTATGAAAGGGAATTGTGAAAGAAACAGCATTTTTTTTCTCAAAATAACAGCTTAACAGAAAAAAAAATCTCTATCTTATATATATTTTTATATATTTCCATGCTTAGCATGCTGTAAATGTAAATGCATGCTTAGCATGATGTAAATTTGGTGAAGCTAGCATAACCCGAGTCATATTTATGTAATATCTTGTAGTATTACTCTACAGCATCAGTCCATATCGTTGCTGTCCAATGAAAAACACTTATCTCCAAATCAGCAACTTTACAGGAGAGAGAAAAAACATTGTACACTTTCAATGGAAGTCAATGTAAAACGAGTTTATTTATTTATTTTATTTCAGTGATAGTTCTGTATTTCAAAGCTTGTCCAAAAATGTATGTGTAAAGCATGTCCCTTAGTGTTGGCTTAAAGCAACCACTTCCTGACTGTAGGGAGAGTCAATAGCAAGACATACTGATTCTTAACTAATGAAGACTAACAGTTACACCATTTTGGAGAATATCTGTTGCCATTGGTAGGTCACTTCCTTATTCTAAAGGAAGTACTTGGATAGATCTTGGATAGACTTTTTCCTACAACGTAAATGACAACCATCAGATTCACAGTAGGTCAAAAAGTAAAATTGAAAAAATGGAAATATAAGCTTGTTTATCAGTGACAATATGTTGATTTTTTTTTTCCAGATTTACCACTAATATAGCATTGCATATAAATACCTGTAGATTCATATTTCTATTTTTTTTATATATAAAATTTAGTGTAAAGTCATTTCTAAACAGTAGAGATAATTACTAAAACAACAGCAGGATAACCCCTCTTTTAATACTCGATTGAGCAGGTGTCCCAATACTTTTGTCTATTTAGTGAATTACAATCCCAATTGTATAGCAGTATATGAACAGTATGAGAGGCCTTGAAACCAGACAAAGTCTATCTTCTCCTCTAAACAATGAAGGAATATTTATGAAAGCTTCATAAGCCGTTTTGAGCCGGTGAGGTGATAGCTGTCGGCCTTAGGGCCTGAGCCGCCGCTGCTTCAGATCAATTTTTAAAATCCCTCAGTGGTTTCCAATCATTAATTCTGGCTGGCTAAAAGGCGCTCAGAAGATGGGGAGGCTTTATAGGGCTGGGAGTGCCTGCAGCACTGTGTCAGTGTGCTCCTGCACCTTGTTACAGTGGAGCGGGCCGAGCCTCACGCAGCACCAGCTTCACACAGCCGGGGTGACATTAGGAAGCAGCGGGAGGGTTGGTCTGTTTCTATCTCTTACTTACTTGGACACAATCAGACACGCACGCACACACACACACACACACACACACACACAGGCACGCTCTGCAAAGTGGCTTCCAGCCAGCGGCCCTCTGTGGCACATGGGGTCTGCATAACTGAGATGGAGTTTTAGTGCCACAGCATGCTACTGTCAAATTACACACACACTCCGGGAAAGAGGGGTGGAGTCTGCTTCTAATATCATCTATGTCTCTATGTCTCCCTCACTTTATCTCTGTTTCTGTCTCTACCTATCTATCTCTCTTTCTTTCACATTCAATCTCAATTTCTCTATCAATGGACTCTCTATCTCTTATGGTCCATTTCTATTGGTCCATTTTTAATTGAATGTAGCCAATCTCTCCTCCCTCAGTTTCTCTCCCTCTCTGTATCTCTGCCCAATCTCATTTTGTCTCACTATCTCTCCTGTCTCTCTTCTTCTCTCAGTATTTTTTAATCATCTCTTCATGTCTTCCTCTTCTCGTTTTATCTACCTCACATTCCCTCACGTATCTCAATCTCTTTAACATCACTGTCTGTCTTTGTCTCTCTCTCTCTCTCTCTCTCTCTCTCTCTCTCTTATCTTCTCTTCAATCTGTCTTCCTTTTTCTTTCTCATTCACTCTTTTAACATAACTGTCTCTCTCTCTCTGTCAGAAAATCTCCCTTAATCTCTCTCTCTCACTCTCTTTCTCTGTCTTTTTCTCCTCCCTTAAACTTCTTCTCAATCCCTTTCCCTTCTTCAATATCTTGTTTTCTGCTCTTCTTTCCCATTTTTCTCCTTTTCATCAATCTTCCTCTCCCCCTCCGTCTCTCTTTTAATATATTTGTTATTTTTTTCTTTCTCTCCCTCACACTCCCTTTTTTTGAGTATCCCTCCTTCTGTGTTGTTCTCAATCTCTTTCTCTCACTGTCTTCCTCTTCTTCCTCAGTCTCACTTCCAACATCTCTGTCTATTTGTTTCTCTCTCTTTCAATGTTTTTGTCTTTCTTCTCCACCAATCACTCTTTTCTTTTTCTCAGTCTCTCTGTCCTGCCTGTTTCCTTTTCTCCTTTAATCTCTCACTATCTTCCTCTCTATCCAGTCTCTCTCTCTCTCACTATCTCTATTTCAATAATGCTGTTTTTTTCTCATTTCTCAGACTCTCACAGTCTTTGTCTCCTCATAGTCTCTCTCTCTCTTCTCTCTCTATCTCTCTCCTTGTGTCACTCGTACTATCAATTTTGCTGTTTTCTCCTCTCCTTCCTCAGCCTCTCGCTGTGCCTTTGTCTCCTCCCAGTCTTTCTCTCTCTCTTTCTATATGTCTCTCTCTCTGACAGTGCCACAGCTTACAGAACAGCTAAAAGTAAATCAGCTCACTTTAACTACTGTGACACTATCTCTGGAGGGTGTAGCTGCGTGTGTGTATGTGGAGTGTGTGTGTGTGGAGTGTGTGTCAGTCCTCAGCCTCTCTTTGATCTTGACTCTGCTGGAGAGCTGTCAGAAGGCGTGACATGCACACAGTGTTGGACAGGAGTGGAATGGGTTTAAAAGAGCAGACAGCCATTTCAATCTGAACAAGACTCCTCAGGCTCAAACCTCCATTCATCCTTCTCTCTTCAATCGCTTTTACCTCACTCTATCCCTTAAACTTCCCCTTATCTCACTCCACACACTCCCTCTCTCTCATTCCTGCGCCCTGCTCTCTGTTTCTCTTATTCTCTTCTCACACTCCCTCAGCTCCTCTCTCCCTGAACAAATCACATCCTTCCTTTTATTCCTTTCATTCCTCCCCTCTTCCCTCTGGACTGCTGGCCTCACCAGATTCCTCCATCACACACTCGTCCATTTGGTCTCCTTTACCTTGTACTGTTTTCACCCCACAAGTAACCCTCATGCCCCGTAGCTACTCCTGCCTATCAATGTTTCCCTTTAATCATTATGGGCTGTTTGACTCGGAGCTGAGGCAATATAACGGAAATTGCAGTCCACACAATTCCTGCTTTAAACCCTTTAAACCCTGAGGGCCTGTATGAGGGCCAGCTCTGATGATATTGGGAAGTGTGAGCTCCACCCAGAAACCTTACTTTGTGAGCCTTTAGCAAAATTTTACTTTGTTTTGGTTCACAGTATTGTAATAAACACTATATGGCCAAGAGTATTGGGACACCTTCTAAATAATTGTTTTTTTCTGATATTAATAGAGCTTATCCTGCTTTTGCTGGAGTAACTGTCTATACTATCCAGGCTTTAAGGCTTTAGGTTTGGAGAATAAGTGAGGTCAGGATGTTGGTTGACCATTATCTCACCTCATCCCGAATCCCAAAAGTACTGGATGGAGCACCATCATTTCAGGGAGCACAGTTCACAGTGAATCTGTTCAGCAAAACCTACAATTTTAAATCATATCCACACATTAAAAACATTAGATATTGCTGTCATTTTGACAGGGATTGTCACCAGGTTATCACCAATGCACAGTCCTATTTTGTAAAAGCTTATTATACAATCTATTTTTACTCCTTGCGCCAGTGATGTTTAATTAGCAAAGGAGCTTATATATATATATATATATATATATATATATATATATATATATATATATATATATATATATATATATATATATATATATATATATATATATCCATGTTGAGGTCTGGAAGTGAGGTATGTTCAGGTACATATCTGGTGTGTTGCTATCTTTGCAACGGAAACAACAGGTGTGCCACTGACTGAAATTAACTTAGACAACATAGTCAACCGTCAGATGTTCATTGCTATCTAGGCAATGCAGGTACACCACACACTCTCAGTGCACATACGCCCCTGTTTGTTACTTGCAGGTCAGTTTCCTCTGCTGAGAAGCGCTGAAGTGCTGCACCATTAAAATACTAATCTGACAAAGTCAAAGAGCTAAAAGGATTTTAAAAAAGATTGGATTGAAAAGTAAAACACTGATTGGTTTATTTCACGTTACGCCCAAAACACACCCATGATTAATTAAGAGAATTAGTGCATGCGTTTTGTGCTTTTCAAGCTGCGCAAGGTGTACCTTTCCGACCATATAACAGCAAAGATACACTGACGCACCCTAAATAAACCTGTGCGGTGTGGCTCGCCTATAGATATTAAAGCCGACAGAATAATAAGTGAGGCTCAAATGTCCATTAAATTGAAGTAGAAACACTAAGAAGAAACTTTACAAAATAGGACCATCAAGCACTGGAGGACATAACAGACAAAAACAACATTAGCACGAGAACTGAACATTTCACTGGGAGCTTTGATAACTAGGTTTTGATGGCAGTGTGGCTGTACACAAGCCTAAGATCACTATGCACAATGCCAAGTGTCAGCTGGACTGCCATTGAACACATTGCCACTGAGCAGTGAAAACATGTTCTCTTGAGTGATGAATCACACTTCACCATCTGGCAGTCTGATGGAGGCATCAGAGTTTGGCACAAACCAGGAGAACTAGGGCTCAGTCACAAAAAATTAGTTGGTCAGTTGGTTTTCTCCAAGCACAAACAATAGCTGGACATACTTGCACATAGTATTTTTGCATTCTGATCCCAGTATTGTGCTCCTGTTAAAGCAAACTGGCCCACTGGATCTTTGAAATCATTGTACATGGGTTGGTTGCAGCCTAACATTTTTAAATGTAAGGTTAAAAAGCACCCCAATTGCTAAAAAGTATGCAGAGAAACAGTGTACAATGATCCTACATGGTGATTAGAGCTGATAAAATGAACAATGAGTGTAGAAAAAACAAGGTGGTGTTAATGTCATCAAACTCTCAAGGGACTAACACTCAGCAGACAATTATTAGACCGACTGGCTAGAGGAGGGGAGACATAAGGTCTGTCTCTCATTGTCTGGTTGTCTCTCATTGGTCGGACATACATACTGCTAATGGTCAAATCGACAGGCTGGAGAAAAGCCAATAATCGCTGTGTGTTGATGAGATGTCACTGACCAAAGATAACACAGAGATAATCTGCTAGTTCAGAGCATCATTGAGGAACATAGGTCATGTCCAGACAATCTGCAGTGAAAATGTCTTCCGTTTTCTTTTTACCTTTTAACCTTCAAAATCTGTCAATCAAATGTTTTAATGGTATGGTAATGACAAAATAAATAAATAAAAATGAATGTGTTATTTGGGTTAGAGTTAACAGAACACTTTGAGGAGTACTTCAAAATACATGTGCAAAAGATAGAACTCCCTGAGTTCACTCAGCAACAGACACAATCTGCTTGTTGAAACTGCAGTCATTAAAACATGCTGTTCATCACTTTGTCTGATTAATCTGATAATGTTAGACAATAGCAATAAGTCATCAGTGAGTGCCACCTTGCATATTCAGCTTTGGTGAAGGGAATCAAAAGACTGGAAAAGACTATGTCTGTGAGTTCTTGCATTTTAACATGCAAAAGCAATTGTCCTTCATTGAGTCGTAGTACAAGAAAAGACACACAAGCATATCATGAGATATATGTACAGTTCTGTATGTGTGTAGAACGTAGAGATAAGCTTTATTTAAGTGAAGGTGTGAGTAATGTGTGAAATTGTACTAAATTATATGTTGAACTATTGGATCAAAATAAATGTAAATGAAAAAGTTTTTGCATCATGGTTATTCAGAAATTCCTAAAACTCTGAAAAGAAGGTTTACAACCTTTTTGTGCCTAAAATATATATCTACCCCATATATATACTCAACAATTTAACAATTTTAGCCACAATCATTACCAACCACTGCACTGCCCACTGTGGGTGTTAATGCCCTTTATGATGTATTCTTAGTACAAACGTGACACTTTGAATTGAGGACTGTTAAATGCCTGCAAAACTTGGAATGTCCCATCCATCTGGCACCCACTATCTAGCCTCAACAAAAATTCACATTGCACATTGCCATAAACAAGCTGGACAGTGCTCTTACTTACTCACTAGATAGCACCTCACAACTTATACAGGTGTGGGTGAGGGGGTGAGAGGAGGGGGGCAGGAGTAAATATGAGGTAACTGCTTGGCCTACATACACATGGTTGGGCGCGTGCTTAAACGCACCAGTCGAAAGCTGTGCAACGCAGTCCAGCACAGTTTCAGCAGATATTTCCAGTTACAGCTGAATTCACACTTTTAATTCCAGAAAAACGCTCTTATTTACATCGGGTTTGTGAGTGCTCTGCACTGACTCAGAGGGTGGGGGCGGGGCTGGGGACATCATGGGCCCTGCATTGTTTAATATTGTGATATATAATCGAAAAAAAAACATTGCAATGTATAAATGTTCCAATATTGTGCAGCCCTAATGTCAATGTATTTACACAGTGATGTAAATGCAACTGTAGTACCCACTTGATTGTCGACATAAAACTGTAGTATGTGGAGAAAAAGTTGTGAGTGCCACCTCACCTGCTCCTGTGTCTCCCTGTTTGGCCAAGTTGACAATGTACGAATAATGGCAGTGACGGTCTTGACGAGTCATTCAGTAATGCCAGCCTGATTTAGCCAACCTCAATTTTTGTCAGCCATCTATTTTAATTACCTCTTCTTTGTTTCCCCCCACGGGTCAAATCAGAATGTGCGTGCATTTTCCTGCCCCCCTCTTCATATTAATAAAAAATCTGGCATGGCTTGGAAAAAAGTAAAACTCCCACAACTCTTAAATAAATAGCTGAGCAGGAGAAAGTGCAGAAACATGTAGCTTCCATTCATTTTGAAGCTGACATAAGAGATTCATCTCAGAGGCAGTGATGAGATTATTTCATATGCAGGCAATAAATATCTTATATGTATAAACACAAACAGATACTAACTGCACATCTGTATCTGAGCTCCTATTAAATGCAATAACTTATCAAATTTATTTATATTAGATATATATATCTCATGCATTGATAATTGAAGGTAAAGTACAAGCCAGTGTGTCAAACTGTTTTTTTAATTAATTAATTTATTTATTTAGACATCCAGGGTCAGGATAGTAACCTAAATTCAAAATAAATTCATGCCAGTACATCAAATAACTGCAATTCGTATAGCTAAATGTATGTAGATCATGAAAAAGGTTCATGGTAAGTTCAAAACAAGTAAAGAATGGGTCGACATGCTTTTCCACCACTGGTTCCAGAAACAGCTGAATATAAATTCAGGTTTTAGCTAAATCTAAAATAAAATCTATCATTATAATTCAGACAATCTCCCAGAGGCTCTCAACATTTTGTACAAAACATTCTGTTGCAGTGTGTGTGTATGATAATTAACAGTGTCCTCTCAAAGCCCACCCCAGAGAGTTACACACTTACAATACAAACAGCACAACTTTCTCTTGCTCACAACAACAAAGCAAAATGTGTGTGTGTGTGTTTTTGTGCATGTGTGTGAAAGAGAGTGTGAGAGAGAGAGAGAGAAAGAGAGAGAGAGCTAGAAACAGAGAGAGGGACAGAAAGAGACAGAAAACTACTATACAGCTCTGGAAAAAAATAAAAGACCACTTCAGTTTCTGAATCAGTTTCTCTGATTTTGCTATTTATAGGTTTATGTTTAAGTAAAATGAACATTGTTGTTTTATTTTATAAACTAAAGATAACATTTCTCCCAAATTCCAAATAAAAATATGGTCATTTAGAGCATTTATTTGCAAAAAATAAGTAGGGTTTTGAGCAAACAGTACAGATAGATAGATAGATAGACAGACAGACAGACTGATAGTGAGAGACGGGGGTTCTTCTGGCCTTCCTCCCCAATGATTTCTATTTTTTCTGATCCCTCTATAATCCAATCATTAGGAGGGGATCTTCTCCAGGCACCATAGACCCACTAACCCTTGCACACACGCACAAGCACACACACACACACACATGCACACAGACCTGTGTGCACGAACGCTGCTAATACCAAAATGATCAGTGTAGTGTTCTGTATGTGTTATGTAAGGCAGGTTACACTTCAATTGTCAATGGATTATGGAAATTGAAAGCTAAACACTGTGATACGACAGGGACAGGGATGGAGGATGGGAAGGGGAGGTTTAAAAGGGGAGAAGAAGGGTATACCAACAGGGATGAAAGTTGAGGTCTAAAATGGATTTAGGTCATCTACATTTCACAGGCTCTGACCAAAGCGAATGAAACACAAAATCTCTGCATGAAGGAAATTGTCATTAGAACTGTTCCGATTGAAACTGAATCAAACCTGGACATTCAGACACTCAGACTGCTGAAAACCTATTGCATTTTCAAGCATCATAACTGGCTGTCACTATTCAGCTTAAAAGATTAATTAATTTCATGCATGACTGTGCAAAGTTCAAGTGAAATAAATGGATGAAAGCCTATTGGGAGGTGAACACAGACAGTGCAGGTCTTAGCACAGTGAGTGATGCAATGTTTTGCCACTTTGTCTCTGACCTCCAGAGCACTCTGTCTGAAATGAAATCATGATTATACGGTCAAAGGTCAGAATAGCAGATTTCATTTAAGAATGTTTACTTCCATTATTGGTGAGATGTATAGCATTCAGAGCCCTTTTTACACGTAATCCCCCATCTCAGAGGATCATGAAAGACTCAGCATGCCTAGTCATTCCATTTCAGAACTCATTTCTGCTGCTGATCTCACAGGCTTCACAGGTGGCATGCTTTGGATCTTGAGGTTTTTCTATTCTATACACACTCTCCTCATTCTATCACTCTGGTACAGGTTATTCCTGGTCTTTTCGGCAAGAAAAGACAGTTCCAGAAATCTACTGTCACTTTTATGTACTTCTAAACGAACTGAAACCTAGGCTTTCTAGCTTGAAGCTTTCTACACTCTTGGTGCTACAGTGTGCTACAGAGAGTTACTTAAGTAGTGCAATAGGAGAATAATTTTTGACTCCTTAGAATACATTTTTGCATCAGACAAAGTAGTCTACATAATGGTTCTTTGCTCATTTAAATATTTAGTTTACACCAACGACTGTAGAAAACAGATACCATGCTTCGTTTTCTTTCCAATGAAATTAGAAAACTATAAGACATATTATCAAATTTAAAACCAGAGATCTAGGGCGTCTTTTAATTTTTCCTATTGATAGACCCCTGGATACCCGATAAATGTCCAGTTCAACTACAACTCAGCTACTCCATTTAATTAAAAGGAAGAACAGTTTTTATATTGTTATTCCTAAATATCACTCCTTCATTGTTCTTACAATATTGCAGAAAAAGGAGTGATTTCTATGTTTTTGTCTATTAGAGCTTAATTAATCCATCAGTTCACTGATAATGCTGTTTGATATATACTACTAACCTCAACAACACTGAGTAGCTTCACCATCAATTATACAATGTTTATAACAAACATTATATAGTCACTATATGTTCAAATGTTTGTAGAGGCCCTTAAATGCATGAATGCATCCACCTACCTACCAACACTTTTCTAATCCGTGTAGAAATGTACTGCCACAAAAAAAAGTAACAAAGTAACATGAAAGCACTGTGTCTTATGCAATGTATTACACAGAAGGATATGAAGCCTGTATCTGTATATGACAGACAGTAGAGACTGTTACTACCACAAAAGCCAGATGAACTCTTTTTTTTAAACTCTTGATTTCAAAAGAAGCAATGAATGAGCAGGAGTCCCATTACTTTTGTCCATTTTGTGCATGTGTAGCTTTACATGCATATTATTTCAAATATATATATTGCAACCTCATTGCATCTATATACTTCTTTCTTATGTTTAGTAAAACCGGCTGTGCTTACCCACACTGTCAGAGTGACAGAAAGCTGGATGAACCAGGGCTCTGGTGGTTCGTTAAACAGGTGGTTGCACTGGTGCACTGGGGGCAGAAAGCTGCTGCTAGGCAGACATCACGGAGCTTATTCCCTCACTGGGCTAGTGCCAGAGTGTTGCAGAACCCTGGAGGTTTCCCCAACGGACAGCAGCAGCAGCAGCGTTAGTGAGGTCAGGAAAGCCGAGCAGGATGCGGCTTCGTCTCCTCCAGCCAACACACTGCAACACACATGCGAATAACCAGATTAGTTCCATTAATAGCTCTGAAAGGATGAGAGTGCCTTCAGCCTGCCTTATTTGCAACTTCAGGCAGGCTGCTTGCAGACTAAGCCTGATGAATGAGTCTATCCAGGTTTCAGGAGGAAATCCCAGTCATTCAACACTCAGCACTCTGCCCTCATCTATTCTATCTGTAGCTTTAACCCACGACACAGAAAAACAGTTTAAATTATTTAATCAAATCATGTGATCTGGAGCCACTTGTTCCCCATGGTGATGATTATGTCCACAGTGGGGATGGGCAGACTGGTGCTGAAATATTGGTACCTCATATCCATTTACATTTACAGTATAAATTGAGTGAAAGTGAAGAAGAAACAGCAATCCAGTAAATGTGTAATAATAACAAAATTAATGACAATAAATAAGCACATACATACATATAATGAATATGACAACCACCTCACTGTTTATACACCTACTGTGTTTGTGGTCGGATAAGAAGTATAAACAGATACCATTCCGACACCCTATTGGTTTAGACATGATCCATCACACCTCATGTCATAAACCAGTAAGAACATAGCAGACGTATGTATCCTAATATAAAGATGATCTGTGGCAGAGACTCAAAAGAACTCAAAAGAGACAAATATCCAACTAAGCTCCTTCTTTAATATATTTGCATTGCATTAAAATGCATTCATTTTCAATGGTCATATATGCAGCTAAAACAGATAATAATAACATTTTCATATAAGATTATAGTCATTATAGCTTTTAGAAAAATATGTTTTGAGGTGGAGGGGGGGGGGTGGTAGTGCATTATTGGCATTCTGTGGTATGGCTAAGCTTTAGTCCTTAATAGCATTTTCCTCCTCACTTTATTTTTACTTTTATACTTTTACACTTTTACTTGAGTGAAAACTCTTGTATCTATCTATGTAATAAATGTGAACACTTTGCACACTTTTATCCACTCTGTAGTATGTAGTTCTATAATTTCAGATTATCAGCCCAGTATAGTCACCAGTAAAACTGCATTTGACCCACTCAAAACACTGACTGAGAATGATCCACTTCCCAAATAATACCTGCTCTGTGGTGGTCCAGTGGGGTCCTTCCATTGCAGAGCAAAATGAAGGGAGAATACTAAAGTATGTAGACTACAGTCTGTAATTACAGAACTACAAAGGCTGATTTTAACCTTTTATCTCCCCAACATATTCAGATACACCCAAAATATGGCTGATGACCAAACTAATGAAACAGCTGTGGCCTTAAGTTTAGAGATCTGGGTATGGGTTTGCAGGGCCACAAGTTTGATCCCCAGGACTGGTAGGAAGTAGTTAAGGCCAGTGGGCAGTAAACACCACTCCAGATGAGTATGTTCTCAGTGCCAGCTTTGTGTGTACTTAAAGAGTAAAGAAGGTGTTTCTATTTCTAGTATCCGAACAGTAAAGATTCCCAAACGGCTCTTGACTTTGATGTTCTGGGAAGCTCACAGTCATTGTTTTAATCAATCCAAATTCAATGTGTGGATTGCAGAGCCAGAAGACCAGTCTGAGAGAATTGATTTAGAGTCTAAGTAGGGGTTCTTCAAACTTTTGACAGATCCTTTAACTCATTTACAACAATGGTTCTAATGAAACATCCATTAAAGGGCATTACTTCTCGGAAACAGAAGTGGATCCTCTTGGGCAGTGTTTCTCTTGCTGCCTTCAAGTCCACCTCAGAAGGTCTCGTTTACAGCTTTGGAGCTCATAAGTACTTTATAATAAGAATTTTTGTGTTGCTTTTTTTCCTGTTTTTCTGTTTCCCACAGAAATTAAATATATTTATAAAATATTGATAGTGATTTTATAATTACATGGGTATGAAAATATTGATACTCTATAGTATCGCAATATTTATTTTTGCAAAACAATATCAATTCTCAAAGACACAGTATCAATATTTTTAATAATTAGTTTGTATTAGTAAACTGGTAAGTGGTGTCAGTGGTTCATTTACTGATATGTTTAGACCCCAACTGCTAGATAGTTGTACTCTGTCATTAGATCCCACTGTTCTGATTGGATAATAAAAAAAAAACATATGAGTGTGTTTTTATACTATGATTATTTTTTCTAAAATTTTATTTAGACAATCGCAATATACAGTCTCATCTTAGGTGGACAATAACAGGGTGGACAATTTTAGCAAAGCAAGCATGTGATTAAAACATGGTTGACTTAGCGTTGCACACATTTTGATTGCTCGTGCTGTCCAACAATTTTGTATCTAATGATTATTTTGGTAGTTGACTAATCTGAGGATAATTTTTTTATTTTAGTCAATAATTATTTTTGTCATGTTCTCCATCTCTGCTTCATGTGGCTGCAGCTCCTGTTTCAAAGCATGTTTTTCCACACCTGTCATCCTGTTGTCTAGTCTCTGTCTTAACATAACATTAAAGCTCCTGCATTCTCCATCACCAAAACAACAGATACAGCAAGGCATTCAAATGTGAAACATGCTGAGTTAGTGAGTGTTTAGGGATCTCTGTTTTCATTCAGAGCAAATCTTGAAAAATGTATTGTTACACAGTGTTTGTATGAGATGTACGCAACTATGCTGCTGTCACAAGTCACAAGTCATGTTACATTGTTATTGACCCATCAGATAAATCACAAAGATTCCCCGTTGGAATACTTTGCTGGTATTAGATCGTAAAAAGACTCAATACAGACCAACTCCAAGCCCATAAATCTGCTCGTGCAGATGTTATTAATCATATTCAATGATCCTAAAGCGTCTGTGGGCATAACCCTTCATGCTCCTCAGAGCTTACCATAGCTAGATGAAGCTTTTTCATATGGAAGCCCTTTCCTGCCACCTGAAAAAACAGCATATTTTTTTCTATTTTTTTAATAAATTGCTCTCTCATTATTTTGAGATAGCAAGTCGTTATTTTGACATACTAACTTATTATTTTGAGATACCAGTAAGTTGAAAATGCTAGCTCATTATGTTTAGACAATATCACATTATTTTGAGATACTCTCATTACATTGGAAAATAAATAACAACATAGTATCTCAAAATAAAAACTTGGCATCTTACAATAAGGACTTAGCATCCTGAAATAACAACTTCAAATTTCAAAATTATGACTAAATGTCTTAAAATAACAACTTAGCATTTCAAAATACTGACTTACTATCTCAACATAACAGCTTAGTACCTCGGCATAACCACTGACTATCGCAAAGTAAAGACTTAGTATCTCAAAAATAATGACAACGTATCTCAAATTACAAACTTACTATTTCAAAAGAACAACTTAATATTTCAAAATATCGATTTGGTATCTCAAAAAATTACTTAATATTTTGACTTCTAAGAATTAAGACTTACTATCTCAAAATAATGACTTAGTATCTCAAAACTAAAATTTACTATCGCGAAATACAAGTTTAGTACCTCAAAAATGACTTAATATCTTAAAATAGTGACATAGTATTTAAAAGTAACAACTAGTATCTCAGAAAACGACGTATTATCTGAAAATAACAGCTTAATACATCAGAATAACAACTTAGTATCTCAGGATAATGAGATAGCAATTTGCATAATAATGAGAATAATAGGTGCTGTTTTTTTGGCGGGAATGGGCTTCCATATTTCCCAGTGTTTACCGTGACCCTAATCCCAGTACCGACACCGGTAACACAGCCTGAAGTGACTCATAGCAGCGCAGCTCCTCTACACTCCTCTACGCCTCTGAGCTGGAGATATACAGGGTTATAACAGACTAACCAGACCCTGCACAGTGTAGACCACCCAAACCCCGGTCCTGTAGCCCCTCCGGGCTCCGCTGACCTACCGGCTGAGGCGGGTCAGGAGGTGGAGGTCCGCGCTCCTCTGCAGAAGCTGCTGGTGGAGCTGGTGGATCTGGCGGGTGCACCTGTACTGGGTTCGTGCGCGAGCTTCAGCTCCTGTAGCACTGCTCGTGTCTGTAGGAAATCCGCTACAGCAGCAGCAGCAGCGCCTCACAGCCCGCTCGCGCCGCCGCGCTGCGCTCCTCTTCCAGACTGGACGCTGCTCTGCTCCATGCCGCTCCTCTCATTTCCAGCCCCAGCAGAAACTTCACCCTCCGCGAGCCCGTCCGCTACTGAAGGAGGAGCCGCGAGACGCTGAGCGAGTAGAGGGCGCGAGAGCAGCAGCTCTGAGCGCGAGACACGCAGACGGAGGGGGAGTGCACGTGAGTGTGTGAGTGTGAATGAATGAAGGAGGCAGCGGAGCGCTGGGCTCGATCAGTAGCAGTTAGTGGAGGGAGGGAGGAGATGCAGGCTGAGTGAGTGAGGAGCACTATAGAGCTACAGCACAGGTTACAGGTTGGTTTGACCAGCAGGGCTGTACGAAGGAATATCGAAGTATCGACGATCCTAGTAGAGAATTCATTCAGTTTGATACAGTGTTTGACTCTAAGGGCGTATTCACACCAGCACTATTTGGTCTGGTTAAAACGGGTTCTTGTGTTTTTTTGTTTCTCAGTCCGGTCCCAAACAAACTCTGAAGCGGTTTGCTTGCGGTGAGAACGTGATCCGGTCTCAATTCAACCCAGCATTCGAATATACTCCTTTTATTTAAACTGCTGATAATGCACAGTTTAATCTGACATATATAACGCTAATTACCACAGCTATAAACAACACTGTCTCTGCTCCATGCTGTTTACACGCTCAGTCTGTGCTGCATTCACTGCTCGCAGCCATGTGACTCTGTTTACTATGTGTACTTCTGTGCAGCACGTCCCATTGAAAACACTGTTTGAAAGCGCAGCGGCAAATTTTCAACGTTCATTGTTAAAGCATATTTACACTGCACAGATATACACGCTGGAACACAGAATCTATAGAATCTACTACATGTACGTTCTAGCTCCTGCGCCAGACAGCTCTGACCAATCAGAGAAAACAATGTGTTTGCATGGTGTATTGATGCGTATTTTGGTGCGTTTAGGTTTATGCAACACTCTGTCCATCACTTTAATTCATGAACTCCCTAAATACCATATGATTAACATTCTAAGAATTACAGGACAGCATGTTAATCTGTGTCCCTTCATATGATCTTATTTCTAGGATATAGGAGTGGTTGGTTAGTGCTGGAGATAAAAATAGCTCCTTTTAAAAGTGCAACAATTCAGATGCTTTGATTCAGTCATTTACATTCCACAGAACTGGTTCTGACACAATTTACAGAACAAAATCTTAAAATACAGTTTAGGAAATCATTGTTACATCAGGACTTAACCTTAAAATATTTAGCTTCATATGCTGACTGTAAGGAATATACATGAATTAGCTTCTAATTCTTATCTCTGAATTTATCTGAATCAAATTTGGTTCAATCTGTTTAAATGTTGGGGGGGGGGGGAGATTTTTTATCATGCACCATCTTTTAAGTTGTGGCCAAATCAGGTAATGATAAATGGATTGGTGAAAATTATTTATAGATACATATTTTAGTTATGAGTCCTTTAGAAGTCTAGCTGGGCCTTACCAAAGTTCAGGAAGGCTGCCAAAGGTGTGCAATAGCAAAGCCTTAAAATACATACCAGTCATATTACCAATATTATTACAAGTGATACCAAATATTGCCAGTATATTCATCTATTTGTAGAAATCTTAACATGCTATGCATTAAATTTAGTAGTAATATTGGGACACTGCCATTCGTATTACTCTGTATTGGGTCTAATGGGAAATCAAGAGTATTACTCATCACTACATCGCAGCCTGCTTCTCTGAACTCGGAAGGGTGCTGAGGGGTTTGACTTTGTCCAGCATAAAAAGTCATTAAGTCATATTCTCTTCAAAATGAAACAATTTGCATGCAGTTGGCTCTTTATACAGTACCTCTTGCATAGTCTATTCAGCAGAAAAAGGAAGTGAGTATCACCAAATAAGTATTCAGCTGACATTATAGTGGTTTAAAATGTGTGTCGACCTCGGCTCTGGCAGCTATTACTCTTTTGTTCATCTGTGGGGATCATTAAATGTTGATTTGTGAGTTCACTGTAGTGTGTTTCCTCCATTCAGATACTTGTCGTGGTATTTTTAGCTGACCTCTTTTTTTGTACATGAATACAGACTATAGAATACGCACACTCATAATCTGGCTTTATAAAAGGGTTCTATACAAGCACTGAATAGGGTCCTATGGCTTGAATCAATAGCAGAATCCTTGTTGATGCTATATAAAACCATTTTATTCACAAAGAGACTCATGCTTTCACACTGACAAGGTTTGGTCCAGATCCCGCAGCTGCAGTTAAGATGCTGAGAGTGTGAGTGTATTGATCAGGCCTGTGAAGAGGTTGATTAATTGTGAAGTGGGTGATCCCGGCCGCTGATCAACGACTCAGGCAAACCTATAAACACCTGTTTGTGTAATACATTAGGACACTGTGCAGTAGCTTAAAATCAATCTAATCAATAAACACAGAATAATTATTTTCACCACAGAGGAACCCATCTAAATACATAGACACTCAGACCATAATGTTATTTCCCTCTTCTCATCAAGTCACACCTGCAGTAGTTTCTCCTCACATCACCTAAAAAAGACAGAGAGACAGGGAATCTAGAGAAGTGTCCAAGCATTTGCTGCCCAAAACCTTCTGACTACCCAACCATGGTGTGTAAGTGTGTGAGACTGCATTTCCAATTTCACTTCTCCCTTCTGCCTCCTGTCAGTGGCATGAATAACGGCTTATGGACCCCAGAGCAGAAAAAATATTGGCCATGGTTTATGCGCTATTGATATGTCTCAAGTTGGTGCTGTAATGCAGGCTAATGGTGGTATAATGGGAAGTATATATTAAGTTATTGCAGCCAAGCTGTATTGTCCAATAAAGATTCTACTGAGTCTCGTTCCTATCCCAGTGTAAAGTGCATGCTGCTGCAATGCTGCTGACTACATCTATACCTGCTTGGCTGAAGATATGGATGATGATGGATGGATGGGTGAGTAGCAGAAGAACTTCTATTTTTTTATTAGCCAATTACCCAAATTCACATTCATTTGAACCCAACAATAGAAGGGTGAGGACGAGCACATACCTCTTTTTAGTATCAGTGAAATTTCTATACTGACATGGTTTGGAATGGAAAGCATACACTTTCTTAGTATGGTTAGATAACAGTACATTAGGACCAAAGAACCATTTGTTGGGAGAGTTTAATGACATTGGAATCTGCTAATTGAATAGCTGGGCATTATTAAAGTTGGGGTAGGCCGGAGACTGGTAGCCAGCATGCTAATACTGTGGTAGCAATGCTAAACACACTATAGCCAGAACACAAATGCAGCGGTAGAGATGTAGCATATAGCTGGTAGCTGTCATGAAATCTCGCAGTTCTCTGTTTTGCATTTACTAAGGCATCTCAAAAATAATGAATATCATTGAAAAGTGAACCAACACCAGCAGATGACATGACTCTCCAAACCATCAATGACCATCAGTAAATTTTGCATTTAATTTGGAAATCAAGGGAGCAGAGTCTGGATGAAGAGTAGAGAGACACACAGTCCAAGCTGCTTGAGGTCTAGTGTGAAGTTTCAACAATAAGTGATGGTTTGGAGAGTCATGTGATCTGCTGGTGTTGGTCCACTGTGTTATATCAAGTCTAAAGTCAGTGCAGTGTTTTCCCACAAAATCTTACAGCACTTAATGCTTCCCTCTGCTGACAAATTTTATGGAGATGCGGATTTCATTTTTCAGCAGGACTTGGCACACTGCCCACACTGCCTAAAGTACCAATTGGTCTAATAGAATATTCACATATAAAATACATCTATATAATATATGAGTTTTGCACTGAATTACTGAAATAAAGTAACTTTTTAATGATATTCAAATTGTTTGAGGTGCACTAGTAGTTGCATACTAAGCTGCTAATGAATGTGAGCCCGGACACATCCAACAACAGCAGCTGTCAAGTAATTATTACGAGATGCCATGCACTCTGGGATGAAACAGTACAATGCAGCCTTCATTTGGTTATTCAGTAGAAAACAGCCTTGGGCTCTGGCTGCTCATGGAAAAAAGGATGATCCAGGACTCCAAACAGCAATCCTTGGATCATAGTAACAGCGCCTTATTCCTCTGGACCACATAAAACTCATAGTTCACCAGTTCATCACTGCTACCTTCTACTACTGCATACACTCCTTCACACATGGCACACACATGGAGCTATGAAACCCCATTACCACATTAAAGCACACAGTAAGGGAGGAGCCATCGAGAGGCAGAGGAAAGGAGGAAGGTAATGATAGAGGGTGAGAAGGTAAAGACAGAGAGCCATATAGAGGAGAGAGGTGGTACCGTTCTAAATCCATGTATCAACTTATAGCCAGTAAAAATACCAACAGGCAGGATACAGATTTCCTGGAAAGTTTCAATTTTCAGTTCAAAATCTCCACTGAGGGTCCAATTACGTTAAAACTATACTGTTTTCCAAAAATATCCAGTAAGACCTTCTAATTAGTAAGTCATTAAGTCTGCTACATTAAGATGTATGTACCCACTGCTGATACAGGCATTCAGTTGCTCAGACACAGTGTGTATAATTTCAATTTAAAGCAGTGCCAATGAAATGAGACGCACAGCTACACATTTAGAGTGGCATCATTCAACATCATAACATGGTTATACTACATAATACTATATAATGTATATTAAGTGTGTAAGTACATTTAAATCCCCCCCCCCAGTGTTCCAGCATTTAGAGAAGTTGCTTCCCAGAAGAGGCCGGGACAGGTTATTACCGCAGTAAGCAAGTATGAACTTTTAATTAATACTGTTTAATTACCCTTATTTAGTGGTGGTTAGATTAAATGGTGGTTAGGTCATCAATAACAAGGTTGTGGGTAAATTCCCAGATCTGCTGAGCTATCATCATTAAAACCCTCTCCCTCTCTGCTACAGAGATGCTGTAGATTGGCAGAATCCATGTTTTGCACCGGCTTTCTCAGCTAAAATATGCAAAAAATTGTTCCAATGATTTATATATAGTTATATATAGTTATATATTCAGTTTTGAAAAGCTGACATTGTTGGGTCTAATCAAGCCCCCACCGCTAAGGGTATGTGTGCTCACTATGTGACCGCCTGTGTGCTCACTCGTGTATATTTGTGTTAACTGCATGGGTGGGTTGTGTATGTGACTGCTTTTGCCTTTAAATGTTGGAAAACTAAGTAATTCCAGACATTTAGAGCCAGTTCTCTATAATGTGATTAAACCTGAATTAATCCTGGTATCTCAAAAACATGTATTTCCAAAATAGCAACTTTACAGAAGTAAGATAAAATCTTCATTTTTAATGTAAGTCAGTATAGAAAGGTTTACTTTATCTAATTTTGGAGAATTTATATTGGTCCAATCATCAATACATTTTGACACAGTTTGTGTGTTCAAATGATGTATACTAAAAATGGAGAAAATTTGAGGTATGTATTTCTATGTTTTTGTTCATTTTTAGGGCTGGTTTCCTATACAGGGCTTAAACGTGGATTAAGCCACTTGATGGCGATTTCAAAGAAGATGTTTCCATTATTAGGGTTAATCCCTGTCCACAAAAGTATATCTCATATTGTATCTCAGAAACAATTACTTCTTTAACTCCAGTTAACAATGGTATGAATCCAGAAAAGCAACATTTTTAAAGAATATGGTTCCTAAAACGCCTTTCAAAAATATGTATATTTCTAGAAAGTAAAGTTTAATTGATCTAGAACCTTTACATGAGTTCCTTCCTTGTGCCTAAGGATAAGCTTCAGTGACCAGAAAGAAGCAGTTGAGATGAAGGATGGATCCACATGACAGGATGTGAATGTTCTTTTAGTTTACCAACAACTGATATGAAGTTTCTTTACTCAATCATATGTGTTTTTTAAGTCCTTTTAGGCACCTTTAACAGTATAACAAGGTAGTACCCTGTTTATTTACCCTTGTAAAATGGAAGTGAGAGCATTAAAAGTATGTTCAAATAAGGTAAATAATACTAAAAGTTTGTTTTTAATTGAATATACTTTTTAATAATACACATTAATACACATTTCTCTGTATTTCCATCAAATGTATTTTTAAGCAATTAAATTATACATTGTGTTGATAAAATAGAGTGCCATTAAATACTGCTTAAAGTGAATTTCAGTGTATTTTTTTTTTATCCCACTAGCATTAAGGTGTACACAATATGTTCATCAATATGCAAAGTAGTACATTTACAATATGTTTAAAAATGTTTGCAGGATTTAATGCTTTTATGTTGTGTTTAAATATAGCTTAATTACAATGAAACATACTTGAGTTACCATAAGTTGTTGCCGAAATAGTACATTTAGTATGTATTAAATACATATTTTAATTTTAAAAGGTATGTACTTTTCCATGTTAATTGTGCTTCCCTTAAAACATTACTTAATAGTACTTTTCTTTTATAAGGGTAGTCATAAATCACTGATGATCTTATTATATAGTTATTATCCGACTTGACAAAGTTGGAAGAATACTCTTCAACAAGCTGCTGAGCTCTCTTTTTTCCCATCCTGCCACAGTTCAGGATTCAGAGCTACAGTAAGCCTGAACGCAGCAGTAGGTGGGGTGTCTGCCAATGTATCCAGAAATATCTGTTAAAGGCTACCCTCTGAAAGGGCGAGGCAGGCTGGGCTGCGTATGTGTATAAATGTCTGATAATTGTATGTGTCTAAAAGCAGTGAACCTTTCAAGCTTTGAGCTCAACCACAGACTGCAGACACATCAGAGAGAGAGGAGTGCGCCTCCCCTGCACACCAGACTACATTAACCAACCACAGCAGCTACAGCCTGTAGTTACTCCGGGGGAAAATAGCCTACATCCAGCTGAACATGGAGGTTCCAGTTTCAGAGGAACCTGTAGTGTGTGGATAAAGACCTGAACATGTGTTTTCTTTGTGTGTTTTTATAGTGTGTGTGTGTGTGTGTAGAGAGAGAGAGAGAGAGAGAGAGAGAGAGAGAGAGAGAGAGAGAGAGAGAGGAAAAAAATTGATAGGTTTAGCCTGCCAGCTACACTCAAGCAGAGACACAGGCATACTGACACTTGTACAAATGTTACTTTTGGTGTAGTAAAACATGATAAAAAATTCTTACATTTGATGAATAGCACACTTCCGTTCTCCCGCAGCGTTCCGAGATCCAGAAATTTTAAAAGCTTGTCCAAACACTCCTCAGACTGGGTGACACGGGGCATAATTTGCCCCGATAAATCGCCTTTTAGACCATTATCCAGGCTCAAAGTAGCTCCACACCTCTGGAGAGCCCTGATATTTAAAACGAGGCACAAGAAGCTTATTAATAACCTCTGTTTACATCCTACAATGCAAGCTTTAGCTCCGTGTGCCGCCATCACTGTACTGATAATGACAGACATGTATACATAGATTCCGCAGGCTGCTACGCTATGCAGTGTCTATGTATATATGTCTGTCAAAATATATATGTCTTATCATAAAAATGATAAAGAAAAAAAATGCCAAACACAAATAATGTCAAAAAAAAGAAAATAAAAAAGCACAGTTCGAAAAAGGATCCAGCAGGACAATGACCCCAAACATACTTCAGAAATCTCCTAGAGGTGAGTGGAGTGGAGTGTTGGAGAGTTCTGAAGAGGCCAGCAGATCCGGATGAGAGATGTGAGAAGCTTGTAGACAGTTACAGAAAGCGACTGAATGATTTCAGTTATTGTTTCCAAAGAGTGTTTAACCAAATATTAAGTTGAGAGTGCCAATAACTTTGTCTGGCCCGTTTCGGTGTGAAATTATATACATTTTAGCATTGTTTTTTTGTGTTGATCCAATACACACAAAGGAAATAAACGTGTATAACACAATATGTGCAATTGCAATAATTTTCTGGAAAGAAATCCGGGGAGTCAACACTTTTGGCCATATCTGCACAAGAGAACATATATGCTAAAATTAACAGAATTAAATATAATAAGAGATGCGTGCACTCTAATATAGGTGTTTACTGAACATTAAATGGTTCTAAATTAGTTTTTTTTGTCCTGCAAGCAATCATACATTTCTTTACAAAATAGCCCAGCACTTCATGCCTGAATGCTGCTCAGAGTTAATGCTTTTTCATCACATACAGCCAACATATCCAATAATCTCTCTGTTATCTAGTCATAGGCCTACAAAACGCTGACACTGTGACCCTAAAGTGTTACAGAGGCAGGCAAACCGATTATGAAGAACATAAGCAAAGCAGAGTGACGTTTCGGTTGTGTGTGAAACGGACCAGCTTCAGATATATCCCAAAAAACACTCCCACAAACGGCTTAGTGGCTTTTCATCACAATAATGTTTACCAGAATCCTCACAATCACATCATACAGATGTGAAGGTAAAGGATAAACTGGAGTAAATGGTAAAGATATGTGAACAGACTGAGACCAGGCTGCAGTACAGAGTGCCTTATCTTACTGCGACCTCTAGTGTACACAGAGGATAACACAGAGGAACAGGCTTAGATATCATTTATCTGCACAGATACACAATCTCTGCACCAAAGACCGGCTTACTACTGTGCGAGTTAAAAAGGGGGCCTCTAGTTTAAACGAGGGAGTCTAATTTTGATAGTTAAGGGGGTTTGTATCCTGTTTTGCAAATAACGTTGAATAAAAATTTTGAATAAATCAGAAGAGTTTGGCTCTATATGATCTCTCTCAGGATAGTCACACTCTCTCACTTAACACTAAGTATATTTATTTTGATGAAAATTCCTTTTTGGTTTCAGCTGTATTGGTTGCTTGTGTAAAAAATATTTTAATAAGTTTAGAAGGTGATAAAATCCTTTCTTATGATGTGGTGGGGTGGGGGCAAATAAATGCAAATAAAGAATGTCAGGGACCAATAGGACATATGCAACTTTTGTATAGCCTACTAAGAAATGTTAGGTCTTAGCTTTTTTTTTTATTTAGGTAATATTTAGTCAAATTGTTGGATGAATTCAAGCCAAACAGAGTGAGAGTACATTTTTGTTATTTTTTCTTTTAATTTATTAAATAGATTCTTCATGTAACGTTTTACAATATTTTATTGGGTAAAATTTAGGAAGCATGTGGTAGATTTTGCCTAGTGTGTAGTTTGACAACAAAGCAAAGATAAATTCAGTGAGTAGCTTACTCCTGATTATTTTTATTGTGGGCACATAACTGAAAAAATAGTTTAAAATCCTTATGTGACATAAATGACACAACAACAATTTTATAACTTACAGTATATTTTGACTTTGTTATATACATCAGATTAGAACTAGTTATAAAATGTAGAAGCTAAAAATACACTTTTAAAAGGAGCAAGTTGTATCTCTAGCACTAACCCAGCACAACTACATTCTGTAAATATGGTCAAAGATTCTGATGCTCTCAGAATGTCAGTATGTGTCACTTAGCGACTTTCTGAGTTTTCAATGTCAAATTTAAGCTTGTACAAAATAATAAATTAATACTTTTTCATTTAAATAACTGTACCTGTATTTCTCTACAGTTCTATAATAAGGGAGTGGCAGTGCTGCTGCAGCGCCCTCTGGTGTTGATAGAGAATTACAGGCGCTGCTTGGTTCTAGAGAGTTCCAGTGCATTGTGGGACCCGGCCGGTCTTCCTCTCGCCGCAAAGATGATGGTGAGTACAAAATCATGCTGCTTCACTGGAAATCTGCCTCCATCTGAGCGCGTGGAGCATTGGAAAGAGTACTGAGCTGGATATTATGAGAGAGGACATTGTGCTCTTTCGACCTGTGCAGATATTTAGCAGTTTAAGGTTCAGGATTCTAAGGATAGTGTTATTAAAATGATGCTAAGCTAGGTAACCCTGCTGTCTGTGCTGTAGGTCTGTGTGTCTCAGTGCTGTCTGTGTCTGGTAGTGTTGTATCTCTCGGTTCTGCTGTGTGTTATAGCTGTTTAACGGCGATAGAAGAGTGGAAGTAACTTGTATTTAGGGTGGAAATGGGCGAAATGTTGGTGAAACTGTTGTGTGTGTGAGGATTTGCTGGAAGCCCCACCTCTTTATTGTAGCCGGGTGTTCTGTCGAGTTGTGCTACCCATCAAAATGTGCTTCTCACACCAGTGCGCATGCGCGTACCCAAATTAATTTTATGTTTTTATGCGTTTTATGGTAGTTTTACTAAATTTTACTTAAGTGCATTTAACAGCCTGAGCTATCTGTCTGTCATTTTTGAGTGTTCCAAATGTGTAAATGGCATTTGATAATAATAAAATTAATAAGCGAGCAATGAAAAATACAAAAAACCCTGGTTGTAATCACCTCTATAAACAATTAACATTACAATTACATAAACAATTAATGTCCAATCAAGAGTATTTTTAAATATGTTGCTTTTTTTGGATTTTTTACATTTAAATATACAGTAGGCTAGCACACTTTTACAGGGTAGCACAACTCGACAGAACACCCCGCTGTTAGCTAAATGCTAACTCTCTGTTAGCTGGATGGCTAACAGTATGAATGGGCTGTTAACGGGTACCAACCTAGCTAAGCTAAGACTGTTAGCTCGATGGTCTAACGTTAGTTGCTGCTGGTCACTGAGGTTTATATTAAACCAGCTTAGTTATTTTATTCTTAAACAAGCGGGTTTTCTTGGCTTTTAAAGAACTAAGACTCTCCCCGTAAGTTGTTTGTGTTTCAGACCCACAGCAAGCAAGCAAACTGATGGTAACCTTAGCTACTAGTGTTTATTGTAGCTAAGCTAGTAAACCTAGCAAGGCTAAGCTAAGTTGGCTAAATTTTGACAGCAGACAAATAAATGTCTAAATAAATGTCTAAACCGGCTTGTTTGGTTATTTACATTTGTGAATATATATTATGTTTGTGTTTTTTATTTGTTTTACAGTGCCAGGCAAAAATTTGGAAACTCCCTTAATTATTCAATGTGTTTTCTTTCTTTTTATGATTTTCTACATTGTACATTTCATACTTCAAACATTAAAGCTATACAAGAAAACATGGAATTAGTTTCTAAACAAAAAAGTTTTAAATGAACCAGGACATGTTTTATGCTTTAGACTCGTCTAAGTACCGCTTTTAGCTTTGAGAAAAAAAATTGCACACTTCTGGAATTTTCATATGGCTTATTTCATGAAGTAGAGTAACAGTAATTTAGATATTCTTCAAATGTGAGTGAGTTTCAAATACAAATTGGCACAATTTAATGTGCTGTGCAAGCTATTGTTTCTTTTGTTTAATAAAAAAATAGAATTTATTTTTTACATAGTAATAAGCAGCCCCTGTGAACCTTAAATGCAGCTTTTATTTTAAACACAGTGCAAACATAACATCAGAAGTGTAAACTTTAAAAATCACTGGAATCATATATAAAGATGTACAATCTTGATTATCCCATTTTGGAAGTCACATTGAAACCCTAATTCAGTTAATCATATTATTTTGATTAACCTCCTAGCCCTACCTGGAATAGTTTTCTCAGCTTCTTGGGGGAGTTCCGGGAGGTGCTGGACAATAGTTGCTGCTTTTTCTTTACACTGTGGTCCAGAGCATCCCAAATCTTTTTTTAAACCACTTTAAAAAAAAAAAAAAAAAAAACTTATTTAATGTTTCTAGAACTTTTGCTGATCAGTTCCTTGCATTGACAGCATATCTTTGACTATAAACCTTGCACTGCAGCATACTGGTGCATGTCAGACATTAACCACTGACAGGCACTATGATACCATGATGCTGAGCTCTTTTCAGAGGTTATGCAAAGTAGATGAAATGTACTAAGTGACATTGTTACTAAGTTTGTTACTTTTCTCTCTCTCTCAGCCCACTCCAGTTATCCTGCTGAAGGAGGGGACAGACACCTCTCAGGGTGTCCCCCAGCTCATCAGCAACATCAATGCCTGTCAGGTCATCGCAGAGGCTGTGCGGACCACTCTGGGCCCTCGTGGCATGGATAAGCTCATTGTGGACAACAGAGGTAAATGTACAGAAGAGCTGAGAGGGCTGAAGAGCTTCAAAGTGTGGTTTAAAAAGGTGTACTTACTTTTTATATACATGTTTCTGCTTACAGGCAAAGCCACCATCTCTAATGATGGTGCTACCATCCTGAAGCTGCTGGATGTGGTCCACCCTGCAGCTAAAACCCTGGTGGACATCGCCAGGTCTCAGGATGCAGAGGCATGTCTGAATCAAGTCTTAATGTCTAGCATTGTTAAAAAAAAAAAAAGAAGAAGAATGTCTGCCATTATTTTTATTTATATATATATATGTATATAAACATGGAAAGTACCAATTACATATTCAAGAGACATATTTAACCGTCAATTTGGTGTGTAACGATACAATGTGGCCACGAACCACTGTTCTTGGTAATTACGTTTAATAGCAGGGGACTGAAGTTTTTTTTTTAAGAAATGTGCATTGTTTTAGTTGTTTACACTTACACAGAAAAAAAAATCCTTTCTATTTTTTTTAATATTGCGATAAAATAAAATCGTAATCTCAATATTGTGATTTGAATTGAAGTGTGAGCAGAGTGTATCGTTAAATTCATAAGATCTATAATTTTATATCCATAAATTTTACAGGGGAAAAAATGATCTAGACATGTATTTGGAATTTGTGAAATAATTTTCAATCACTGGTTGAAAAAAATGTATGCTGTTTGCATGATGGTTCTTATTTTCTGATCAAAACCAGGTTTCATAAGAACAAAGTTAATGATTTTGTATTTATACATGTAGGTTGGTGATGGAACCACCTCAGTGACTCTTCTTGCAGCTGAGTTTCTGAAGCAGTTGAAGCCGTACGTGGAAGAAGGCCTCCACCCTCAGACCATTATCCGAGCTTTCCGTATTGCCACTCAGCTTGCAGTCAAAAAGATCAAGGAGATTGCAGTCACCGTCAAAAAGGACAACAAAGAGTAAGTCTGACATCCATGCTCTTGTCCAGCAGTTAGTGCTGTTTGTAATGGAGCATGATATTCTTTTTGTCTGTTACATTGAAACAAGGACCATGTTAAATTTATAGTCAATAACTGGTTAAAAGTTCTTGTGGTAGTCTGTCTAATATAATTTTGTTTTGGTCACCCTCTCACTCACTCAGGGAGCAGAGGCAGTTGTTGGAGAAATGTGCCGCCACAGCACTTAACTCAAAGCTGATTGCTGGACAGAAGGAATTTTTCTCCAAGATGGTGGTAGATGCAGTGATGATGCTGGATGAACTGCTGCCACTCAAGATGATTGGCATGAAGAAAGTTCAAGGTGGAGCTCTGGAGGTGAGGGGATGTTCTAGTAAACAAGTTGTTCAGTGTGTGTTGGCAGCTTACCAGCTTCTGGAAGCTGAATGAGTGAATACATAACACTCTTAACTTTGATTTTTCTTTTTCCCCTGTTCTGCAGGAATCTCAGCTGGTGGCTGGTGTGGCCTTTAAGAAGACCTTCTCCTATGCTGGCTTTGAAATGCAACCGAAACGCTATGAGAACCCAAAGATCGCCCTCCTTAACATTGAGCTGGAGCTGAAGGCAGAAAAGGACAATGCTGAAGTTCGTGTCAAGAGTGTAGAGGTCAGTATCAGAGCTTTCCATCAAGTCCAGTAGACTATAATGCTGATTGTACTTAAAAGGTATTTGGGCATCACCTTTAATTTTGTGTTTTTCCTCCACTTTAGTTAGTCAGATGTTTATTAAAGCATCCTCACTCCTTTATGTACTTTGTTCTTTAGGACTACCAGGCCATAGTTGATGCTGAGTGGAATATACTGTATGATAAGCTGGAGAAGATCTACAAGTCTGGTGCCAAGGTGGTGTTGTCCAAGTTGCCCATTGGGGACGTGGCCACACAGTACTTCGCTGACAGAGATCTGTTCTGTGCTGGTAGAGTTCAGGAGGAGGATCTGAAGAGAACCATGATGGTATGGAATATTGTCATTTTTTCCAATCTTTTTCTTTTAATTTTTTGTCATTTTGTAATGTATGTTGAGTATGATTCCATGAGTATTAGTGTTATAGCAGTTCATTACTGATACAGCTGGATTCTTAGTGGTAAATTCCAAAATACATGCCGTTTCGACTGGACGGTTTGTTTTTGTTTGTTTGTTTTTTGCCATATAATTGTGTGCTAAGAAAGATTGATATCTTTTGCAGGCCTGCGGTGGCTCCATCCAGACAAGTGTCGGCTCTCTCACTGATGACGTTCTTGGCCAGTGTGAGCTGTTTGAGGAGGTGCAGGTTGGAGGAGAGAGGTAAACACTGAAATTCATTTAATGATCCATGTCATGATACTAATGATGCTGTCCAAATATCTCCATATATCTGTCTCTAGTAGATACATAATGGCAAATGAGAAGTGTGAATTTTTCTTTTGCTCAAAACAGCAAAAAAAAAAAGTAGTACCCTGATTTGATAATTAGGGGTGGGTGATATGGCACCATTTTTCAGGGTATAATATTGTTCACGATATTCAAATATGATGCCGATATTATTGAATACGATACGATATGGCACATTCCTAATGGACAGTAGTTACTGTAAATTGAGAGTAAATTTGTATAGTGACTGGTTAGTGTTCTTCTCCAGGTATAACTTCTTCAAAGGTTGTCCGAAGGCAAAGACCTGCACCATAATCCTCAGGGGAGGTGCTGAGCAGTTTATGGAGGAGACAGAGCGATCGCTGCATGATGCCATCATGATTGTGCGCAGAGCCATCAAGGTGAGTTGAACCACTGTGTCTGATATATTGCACTTTCTAAAGTTTAGAATAGCTGACCTAGAGAGGCCAATACATTTTATTTACTCTGGGTTCCATTTTTTTTTTCTCTATAAAATGAGCTGTGTAGATTGAATCATCAATGCGACACGACTAACAATAAACAAAGTACTTGATTCCTCACACACTTGCTCATCACCATGTCTTACTCTGTTGACTGCAGAATGACTCTATTGTGGCTGGAGGTGGCGCCATTGAGATGGAGTTGTCAAAGTACCTGAGGGATTATTCTAGGACCATCCCAGGAAAGCAGCAGCTGCTCATCGGAGCTTACGCAAAGGCCCTGGAAATCATCCCCAGGCAACTGTGCGATAATGCAGGCTTTGATGCTACCAATATCCTTAACAAACTCCGGGCTAAACACGCACAGGTAAATATGCAGACGCAGGAGGACACACTCTGCCATCTTTGACAAGGGATGATTCTTTATAAAAACACATACACATTAATTGGCAAACTAGCTCATGTATAGCCCTCTGTATCAGAAGAAGACATTTCCTCTTGAAATGGGATAGATGTTTTCACTGTATGTAACTGGTGAGACTTTTTTTGTCTCTCAGGGTGGAATGTGGTATGGTGTGGATGTAAACAACGAGGACATCGCTGATAACTTCCAGGCCTGTGTGTGGGAGCCCGCAATCGTACGCATCAACGCCTTGACCGCTGCCTCAGAGGCTGCTTGTCTCATCCTCTCCGTAGACGAAACCATCAAGAACCCCCGCTCCGGCGGTGATGGCCCACCAGGACCTGCTGGTAGAGGAAGGGGACGCGGTAGACCCGCACACGCCCACTAAACCCCCCCCTCCCAGTATGCACACCAACCCTGGTCAGTCCAGGTCTTTAGATGTGTAGCTTCTGGACTGTTCTGTTTGAAGGTCAAAGGATGCCATCAGTTTTGATTCCATTTAACTTATCTTCATCTATAATGCTTGTGCTTATGGATATTGTAAGTAAGTGGAATTTAAAGCTGTGGCTGGATAGAGGCAGTTTGTTTTGTACAATTTGGAGACAACTAGTGTGTGCGCTGAAAAATATGGCTGTCTGATTTGTGAAACTGTAGAAGCACTGATGTTGGTTTGGGCGTTTAAGCCAGACTGCAGTATGTTCCCATGTTGGTCATTCAGTGGAACTATTTATTGGACCATTAAAGTCAAAACTTTCACATTTCACCTTCTGCCGTCTTTATTTATGGATTTTTAAATTGATTAAAATGAGCAGGCAAGTTGGTTTGCAGCATTGTTACTGTTGGCATTTAGAATATAATAATGTTTTATAATGTGCTGCCAGAAATGTGCTGAATACAAGAATAGAAAAGAGATTTAATTGTGCATTTATAAGTTGCATTGGGTACATATTTAAAATTAATGCATAGCATATGTTTATGTACTTCTACTGAAATCATTACAATTAAAATGTTATCAAAAATCTAATACTATATAAATATATTTGTGCCTGTAATCCCAGTTTATGTAAAATGAACAATCCAGCTTTCCCCCCTTTAAAATCTGAAAATCTGTTCCTTTTTTGCATTTTAAAACAAGCAGTTTGACCCTCAACCACTAGGTGGCACCTCCAACATCCATAGGTCAAAAAAAGTTCTACCTACATACCAGTTTTGGTCATGTAGGGCATACATCCTTCTCAGTATTGAAGTAATTTGCTTAGAAAAATATATTTATAGTGCTTCTTATAATAAAACAAAATTTCAGTTCAGAGATTGGATGAGCGCCATATCAGTCCTTTAAACAGTTCTTGTCCCTTTTTGAGTTTTCTGTCCCATAAGTCAGTTGTCAGGTCAGTTGGACAGGAAGTCAATAGAAGCCCGCACCTGTCTCCCCGTCAGCACATCTACAGCTGTAACTTTAATCTCTGTGTCTCCGAACTGCATGGTGGCTCTTATCTCCCTGCGCTCAAACGCGGCTCCGTTACCGTTAGTGCTGCTGCTGCTAGCTGCCACTGCACCAGGTTCAGGAAGGTCCAAGGTTATAGCGCCGCACTTCCTAACCCCAGGATCTGTAATGTACACCACATCATCAGTGGAGCTGCAGTAGATGTTAATGATGATCTTCCTTTGCCCCACCCTCGCAGGGGTGTAGCTTCTCCTAACCACCTCGCCCAGTGCCACTGATTGGTCGACGGAAACAAAGCGATCCAGAATGTCGGTGCACCATTCACGCCCATCCTTGATGAGCAGTTTGTCTCGAGGGTGATGTCCTTCCACGAAGCGGTTCAGGACCCCCACGCCGTAGGTCAGCGGGCAGCGGCGAACGCGCACTACGGTGGGGTCTAATCCGAAGAGCACCGCCCCCTTCAGGATAGTTAGGCCCACGTCCTGCGGAATGATGATGCGGCAGTGTTGGCCCAGCGCGTTCTGCACGGCTCGCTGAAGCATGGGAGACTCGGCGAAGCCGCCCACTAAGAACAGGAAGCGCACACCCTTAACTTCCTCTTTTTGCATCAGGTTCTCTGTTTAGAAAAGATAAAGGTTTATGTAAGTGTCCAAGAAGTCACTCATTGTATTTTCAAGAGGAAAAAGGTGGAGAGTAAGGGCCAGAACACTGCAGCATCAATGGAGCGATATCTGATTTTTAGGGAAATCTAAGGGGGGAAACTAAACTTAGATTTAAAAAATATTTATACATGTGGTATGTAAAAGTTTGAGACGCTGCACAGAAAAATGTATTGTGACTTGCTTGGTGACTATAAACAGTAAAAAGTCCTAAAGCAAAAGTGTAGATATGATAAAGTTCAGTTGATGTTAATGCACAGTAGAACAGTGCACCACAACTTCAGAATACTCTAAAACTTCCTGGAGGGATATTTTTTTTTCTTTCTATGTATCATACTAGCAATTAGGGATACACCGATATCACACGTATATATCTATCAATGCCAGTATAAACACAACTTACAGAGAGACTAAGACACCCCGCTATAACTTTAGAATCAAATGAAACATCCAGGCATTTAAGTGTTAATTTGTTCTTTTTCGGCTTACGGTAAGTACTGCAGAAATTACTGGTTTGAAATATCTGCCAAATCAAGGCATTGGCCTGATGTTAATGATTCTGAAAAAAAAAATCAGAATGGTGGTCATAGTGTTTTGGTTGCTTTGGATTGTCATCCAATACCAATATAATTATCATATCATTGTGCATCCCCATTAGCATTCCTACAAGCAGTTCTCTCAAAGTTTTCCTGCTCTTCCATACCTCCACTTGGTCTTCACTTTTCTAACCTGGCTTTGCTATGAGGCTACCTGAAAATGCTCTCTTCTTACAAGCCTTCCCCTGCTTCAATCATTTTTATTATAGGAGCCTTTGCTGCGAATGGTTAGGGTAAGGTTTGGCCCCTAAAAGTAGTACCTCAAAAAGAGACATTAACCTACTAACAGGATTATGAGATTCAACCAGGAACAATTTGTGTGTTGGTACATTAGCATTTTCATAAAGCTCAATTTTCCCTGTCCACACGACACAACTGAAATCAGGGTGAAACTGATGGCCTTAATGATGAACACTACTCTGAACTCGAGCCCAAGATTTCTTTTGCCTTCCACAGTAGTCAAACTGTTTCATCTCATACGTTGCATATTCAATGACGTGTGCCTCACCGATGTGTTTGATGATATTGCTGATGGTCGGCTGGAACAGCTCATTCATAGCCTCTGTAGTGAGCCTCAGCATCCCTTGTGAAGACCATTTTACTATGTTCATACTGTGAAAGAGATGCAGGAGTCTCGATTAATGACCAAAACACTTGTAAGTACTGTAGAAAATAACCCTGTTCCCCATCTCTCTGCTCAGCCGTACTTGCTCTTGCGCAGTGCTGTCTCCACGCTCTGTCCACAGTGTCTCTTGTAGAAGTCGATGAAGGAGAAGGGCAGGGAGATGTTGAGTGCACTGGCTCTGCCAGGAGATGCTGTGCGCTTCCGGGCCTCAAAAGCGATGGTCAGATCCACCCAGGCAGCCGGACGCTTTACTTTAAAGGTTTCAATGAAGTCAGCCCCAAATATCTGACACAGCATGGCTTCAAATGCCAGGTCTACACCTACTGCTCCATAGGGACCTCCTAAAAAAAGTTTTTTGGTAAATATTTTATTACATGTTTTCATGGGACAACAATGAAGATATGACACTTTGATACAATGTAGTACAGTTTGGATAAATTTGCCATGTCCTTAAAATAACTCAACTTACAGCCATTAATGTCTAAACCACTGGCAACAAAAGTGAGTACCCAATTAGCTGTAGGGGTACAATTCTCTCATATACTGGCCACTGGATATTTTACATGGCACCTCATGGCAAAGAACTCTCTAAGGATGTAATAAATATAATTATTGCTCTCTGTAAAGATGGCCTAGGCTATAAGAAGTTCGCTAACACCCTAAAACTAAGGCACAGCATGATGGCCAAGGCCATACAGCACTCCTCCACAGGGTCAACCAAAAAAAAAATGGTGAGTCCATGTGTTCAGTGTAATATCCAGAGGTTTGCTTTAACAAATAGATGCACGAGTACTGCCAGCATTGCTGCAGAGATTGAATAAGTGGAAGGTCAGCTCATCTCCAATTAATCCCAAATAGGGTACTGGATGGAGCACCATCATTCTAGATTCTAGAGAACGCAGTTCCACTGCTCCATACTGGCTCCATGCTGGGGGCTTTATGCTCCTTTTATACATGCATGGCATTAAACAGATTTATCTGCTCTGAAGAATCCTTGTGAGTCTATATGCAACGTCAAGCTACATTAATGACTCTACTGGTCGTTTTGGTCAAGTAGGCGAAGAAAGGCCAGGTGGTTTGCTATAGCTGCACAGCTGCACCAAGAGATGTCTGGGTACGAGAGAGAAGCACGTAGTGCATGCATAAAAGCAAAAAGACGCATGAATATTCTGATTTGACCATTACATTCACGTCACTTGTCCATGGATTGGATATGTAGGATATTAGGATATTAGGACGACATATGAAAGTGACTAAAATCTGAATTTAAAAAAAATATATTAAAAAAAATCTGATTTGAGTCACTTCAGCCTGGTAATCCTAGTTTGGCAACCTGTCCCATAGAGTATCTAAGGTTCTTTCAGCTTAACATGTTTTCGGTTGTTTTAAAGCTCCACTTCTTCTTCTCGAATGCTTGTTTTTGGCAGGCCTTTACACAGCACATGTAAAAGGTATCAGACACAAATCATGGATGTTGGCTGATGTTCAGTCCATTCACCTGAAGCTTTGTACAGCTCCTTTAGTGTCCCCTGAGGCTGTTCAATCTGATGCACAGTCAGATCCACTGTCCCTCCTCCACAGTCTGCCACGATGTACTTATCACCTGCAAACACACACACACACACGTTTTTCATGGTACAACATTTCAGTAAGGCTTCACCAAAATAAAACACTTTCAGCACCAGGTATGAACGTGAATTAAACCAGCCTTAATTTTGTACTATTCTATTCCTGCTCTTTGTCTCCTCCCTCCCTCTCCCCCTCTCTCCCTCTCAGGAAACATCTGGACCTGAAGAACTGATTATTTTGACCCTGGACCTCCTCAGCGAGGCTGGCAGCGAGCAGCATGCTTTAAAACACAAAAGCACACACAAGGCCATGCATACAGCATCTCCAGCCAGTAATAACATACGACTGATTACTCAACTACGAGAGGCTTACTCTAATGTGCACGGCAGGTCCAACCAATCCCAGGGCAGTCCATAAATACTTGGACAGGGATGAATTTGATTGTTTTGATTCTGTGTATAAGCACATTGGATTTTATATAAATACAGAGATAACATATCATAAGCTAAATATTAGCTTTAATTCAGTAGTATGTTTGCTGCCCGTCAAAATATTTGGAAGTTTTTATTGACATTTAAGCATTTCCTGTGAACAACCAGTGACTGTAGATACACAGGTTCACTGAAAACTGCCTGGACTGAAAAAAGAAAAAGGAAATTGTAAAAAGAATTATCTTTAAAAAATGTATAGAACTTAAATTTAATCTCTATGTTGCACAATTTAGACAACACAGACCATCTGGATTGTGCTCATAGTGTCTAGAAAAAGAAATGATTTTAAGAAGTTAGAAATCCAGTGGCATGGGTAATTCCAACACTATTAAAGTGCGAGGAAAACAGTTTCACTGCTTTACAGCTCAATGCTGAGGGGCTTTATTTCTGCCCATTCACCCCCAACTAATATTAGCCACACTATTAATAGATTAATGTTCATCTGCTCCAAATACACCTATTATTTTGTCAGGGATTAGACAAACTCTGTGTGTGCATTTGCAGATCTGTGTCAGCAATGGGTGCAACTTAAAACAGCTAAATCCACTCATAAAATGACATGTCTACAAACATGAACATTTAGTGTAACTCTCACATTAGCTCTCACACAACAGATCAAACAAATGGTCCAGTTTTGCATCTGGAGTCTGTTGCTGTCCTATTTCAACATGTGGACTAAATATAAAGCAAACCACAATGAGACCAAAAATCAGGATGAATCAGGAGAAATGAGGACCAAATCTGGGCAACAAATAAATAAAACTCTTTTGAATTGATCTAAAAAAACAGTAAAAAGATTAACAGTGTGGTAAATTATTGATATTAATTATGCTCTTAAAAAATACATAAAACACAACTTAGAGAATCCGTAAAAAAACAAGTTTATAGTAATGCAATAATAAAATAATAATTAATTAAAGTCAATTAAAGTTACATAGAAAAGCAAAAATATTAGTAATGATAGTAAGTTAATATAAAGAAAATATAATAAGCATTTGAATTAATATGGAACTGTAACATTTAAATGAAAGTATGGTCCAATAAAGTAAAAAGTAAAAATTCAATATAGCTACAATAATTTATCTTAATAAAGAAAAAATAAATATTTGCACAAAAAAACATTGAATTTATAATAAAAACTCATCAACTACATTTTGAAATGATGTACTGATGTTGTTTGTCTAATCTCTTTCTAATTTTAACTTTTAACTTTCTAATCTCAACAAAACAATAAACTCCACTGCAGCACCCAAGCAGCACAAAACACTGCTCCTCAAACTTTACCTCCATCAGGAATGATTGTGTAATTTATTGTAATGGCCTCAGTGTGAGCATCGGTGAGTGTGTGTGTGTAAGAGAGTGATGTTGAAGTCTGATTAAGGCTTGCTTTGGCTTTGGTTTGATATCATGTTGAAATAATCATGTTTTGGCTGGCTGATTTGTGTTGGTTGTAATAATGTCAAGCTCTTTCTCAGGTCTGGTTACAGTTCTGCTCATTGGCTTTGTAAATAAGCAAACACCACATTCCCTCTGTAATCATAGCCTGCCTCTCACAAAGCCTGCAAATAAACCTGGCCTGAAAAGACCCTGCCCAGCCCTAATACTCCATATGTGACCAATGGGCTTGAAATGATGTGGGGAGAGAGAGAGAGAGCAAGGCCAGTTGTGCTCTTTCATGGCTCCAGTGGCTGATGGCAAGCTACATAAATAGGATTCTAACTAGCGATATCCCACTCTGAGCCCCTAACATATATCTTATTTAACTAAGCGTAAAATAAGTAAAATAATAATAATTGACTTTTTATCCAACATGTTCTAACAACACGGTAAACACAACACAAAACAATTAAAATAATAAAAAAAAATCAATACTATGATTATAAAAATCCATACAGTATTGGAAAACAAAATAGTGTGATACTAATATATATATATAAATTTATATTTTCTTTCCTGCTTCTTTCTGTGTATTTGTGTGTACTGTGAGTTTCTTTACCTGTCTGCATCTCAGACCACAGTTCTCCAGTTCCACTCTCCACTAGGAATGTTCGGCTGTGTCTGGCCCTGCGAAGCTGCTCGCGTGCTGCAACACACACACACACACACACGCACACACACACACACACGTCGACTTTAATCTGAGAACCATCAATACTAATCACCAGCACATGGCCTGCATTAACAAAAACCACATTACAGCACCAAGTAAGAGGAGATGGGGTTCTGAAACAATAACAAACCCTACACTAAAATGAACACAAGCCTTTTGTCTCTAACAGACACACTCTCCTGTACAGCCATTGGCTTTGGAAGCAGCGTGTGCCTTTGTATTACAGTGTTTTACAGTCTGTGGTGACCTAGTGGAGTAGGAATGATCTTGTTCTCATTCTTATGGTTGTAGCTGCCTTTATTTCAGATGGAGCATTTTCTCTCCTTTTATTGTCGCCATAAAACAAAGAACTTCTTCAGTCACTGCTGTATATACACTGATGAGGTACTAGCATCACTGTCCTGTAGGATAAGCAGAGTCTGCCAGAGTCACATCACATGTCTGTTCACATGGATAATTTTAGCCAGATGCTACCAGTCACAATCATTACCACCCACTGTGCTGTCCACCGTGGGTGGTAATGTCTTATTCCCAGTATGCTGTGACATTCTGGATTAAGGAATGTTAACCACCCAGATAGTAGGAAATTGAATGTCCTATGCATCTGGCAGCCACTCTCAGTCCTTGCTATAAAAAAAAACAATTGGACTAAGAATAGTTGTAGCTGTCTTTACTCCAGATGGAGCTCTTTCTTTTATTGTTGCTGTAAAACAAAGTGTTTCCTCAGTCAATGCTGGCTCTGCACTGATACGATAAAAGTCACGGCACAGAGGACAGGGAAATGTGTATTGTGTCCCATGACTTTTGCCATTGCCAAATCTATCTATCCATCCATCCATCCATCCATCCATTCTGTTATTTACACCATCTATTCTGTTATTGACACTGTAAAACAACACATTCCACACATGTCTTCTGTCATTCCTGTTTTTTACCTTGACAAGTTACTAGTGTAGTGTCGCATGACTTTTGTCATGTCCCACTGAAGCTTAAGAATGCTGCACTGATTTGTGGGATATGCATGTAGGGCCTCCTGTATTGAATGTGGATGTGATTTCTGGTAGAGTTGCTACAGTCTATTCGCATGGACAATTCTAGCCAAACACCACCAGTCACGATCATTACAACCCACCACCCTGTCCACTGTGGGTGGTAATGCCTACTATAATGTATTATTATGATGTGTATAACATGATACTGTGGATTGAGGAATGGTGAATGACCATATTTTGGAACCCACTAATCAGCCCTCACTCGAACTCTGATAATTTGCATAGCTTTGTCATTATGAGCTTATTAGCCAGTGTTCAACCACACTCACACAATAGCACCTCACAACTTATACCCTTGCAATTTCCCTGAGATAACACTTTAATCAAGTTTATCAATTTACATGAAATTACATTACCTTTCGTAGATGCTTTTTTTGGTCTAAGGTTTTGTGGAAGAGTGTGGAAATTAAAGTTACAGAGAGTTAGAGGAGTGAAGGAGGGGAAGTAGGAAATGAGGTTAGAAGTAGTTTGTGTTAGAGGTGTTAGGAGAGTAAGTGCTCTTTGAAGAGCTCTGATTCAGGAGTTTTTTAAAGATAGTGAGGAATGATCCTGATCTGGTAGTTAACTGTACTGAATGTTTGGCAAAGCTAGGAGACATACTGCCATCCCATGACTTTTGGCATTTCAGTGTATATACCAACTGTAACAATTTCAGGGGGATCTCTTCTGTTCATTTTGACTCAGCTAAAGCCACTGACATTTTTTGCTATTTCTACACATCTTCTCATGCGCCCCACTATGCAGACCTAAAGATGAGTAAAGATGAATGATTCATTCACTAGACAGTTATTACTCATGGATCTCATGTGTTCAGTAATAGTCTGCCCACTCGAGGGCTTGTTTTCTGTAAGACCAGAGTGAACCTAGTAAACCTTGTGCAATCAAGTGTCCACAAATCCTCGCTGTGTGTGCCAGGTTTTCAGAGCAGGAAAGCCTGTACGCTTCAGTACTGTGATTCCAGGCCTGGTCTGGAAACCATTTACAGTATGAAACAGCATTAGAGGAGAAAAAGAGAAGAAGAAAAAAAAAAGAATCAACTTGGAAGCAGCAACTTCCAAGCCTGGCTGACGTCACCGGGGTCGATTTGCTGAGGAAAGCTGTGAGGTTGAGCGATGGCTTAACTGTAATATCAGAGGACACACAAGTGTGTGTGTTTGTGTGTGTGTGTGTGTGTGTGTTGGCATTACAGTTTTAAATAAAGGTGCTTTCAAATGGATTACTTGGAGCAATGCTCCAGAAGCACTTTTCGGTTCTTATAAAACATTTTACTCAAGTTATTATAAAGTAATGTTATATGAAAAGTTTTTGATGGTATAAAAATCGGTTCTTATATGACATTCCAACCTTACATTTTGGCTTAAATTACACTGACCTGCAAAAAGTCATGGGATAGCACTATGTAAATGAATCATGAAGTGCTAACAAATATTACTAATCAAAATGATTATACTACCTTTTACATGGTTAACAAGAATTATGACTCTTGCACATTTTGCACTTTACATTTGTAACTACCTATTCCTACAATACACACTGTTTCATTTTTTCTATAGTTTAAATTTAGTATACATAATTTCTATTTATATATTTAGTACATATCTCTGCATTTGTATCACCTTGTAAATTTTATCTAACATTCAGCTCTGGAAAACATTAAAAGACCACTTCATTTTCTGAATCAGTTTCTCTGATTTTGCTATTTATAGGTATATGTTTGAGTAAAATGAGCATTGCTGTTTTATTCTATAAACTACAGACAGCATTTCTCCCAAATTCCAAATAAAAATATTGTAATTTAGAGCATTTATTTGAAAAAAAGAGAAATGGCTGAAATAAGCTTTCAAAAAGTTGTACAAGTTCAATATTTGGTGGAAAACCCTGGTTTCAATCACTGTTTTTATGCATCTTGGCATGTTCTCCTCCACCAGTCTTACACACTGATTTTGGATAAATATATGCCACTCCTGGTCCAAAACATTAAGCAGTTCAGCTTGGTTTGATTTCTCTTCTTCTTGGTTATATTCCAGAGGTTTTCAATTTGGTAAAATCAAAGAAACCTGTCATTTTTAAGTGGTTTCATATTTTTTTCCAGAGCTGTGTATCATAGATGGCATTACTACCCTCAGTGAACAGCAGAGTGAGTGGTACTGATTGTGACTGGCGGTGCCTAGCTAGAATTGTCCCTGAAAAAAGACAAGTCACTCTGGCAGAAATCACATCCACATTCAATGCAGGAGATTATTTAGCTTCGAAGGAACATGACACAAGTCATGGGACATTATGATATTTCCTGCCTCATGAGATTTGGCATATCAGTGTCATGTTATTTTTTAAGTTTATAAAGATCCTATGGCACAGCATCATCTTTCTTAACCGGATCATTTTAACACAATTCAAGTTCACACTCTCTCACTATGTTAAAAAAAGCCATTTTCAGACGCCAAATAGTTTGGTTGCCAGAAATTTAAGTTAAAAAATATTCATATATTTCATTTCTAAAATACAAGCAGAAATCTTGCACGCTTGTTGGTTCTTCCTTCATCCCTGATTCTACAAGATTTTATCACATTTTATACCCTTTCATCACAGAAATAGAGCTAAGTTGAGATAAAATCCCTTCCAAAGCATTTACAGTGTTTATATCTTCATGACACATCATAAAAATCAAAAGCGGTCTTTCAACTGGAAAATCTCACTCTGGAGGCCAGAGCTCCATCGCTTTGTGATGCAAAAGAAAAAAACATTTACGATAGATGTGGTCATGGTAACATGGTGATTTTTTGGACGAGCCAGAATGCCCCTTCCTGAGTGTGCAATTACTCATAATGTGGATTGTGCTGGATGTTACAGTGCTGCTGGAAGGTGGAAAATCGTGCAGTATCTGCTTTCAGACAGTCGGCTGGCTGTTTGGTGCAGGTTAGCGTGAGTCGGCTTGGCTGTGACAGACAGCTCCAGAGAAACGCTTCTCAGATCTGAGAGTTTGGAAGGATTTCAGTGTCAAACAGGTTTTGGGAGATGAAAGACCAGCGAGCTGTCAGTCAAATGCTAACCTTTTTTAAAAGAAAAATAGAAGAGAAACAGGAAGAAACAACAGGACAAGAAAAAAGGCATGTATAAAATGTTTGACTGAACAGGCCAAGAGACACTGAGAACACGGTCCAGCAGCACCTTGTTCCAATTATAGAGTGTGCATATGTGTGTGGGGTTGCTGTGCATAGTGATAAGTGTGTAGGTCTTTTGTCTGTGCGTGTTCCTTGCTGGGGTTCTTCAAAAAAAAAAAGAGTAAAGAAGACAAAGAGCCATGGTAGACACAAAAATGTATATAGATTACATACAAGACTTCAGAATGTCGGTCTCATTTTCACTATGCTCTTATTATCCTGCAACAATAATAAAATTGTTTAGCATTGGAAGTGTTTAGTACCACTTTAAAATAAGACTACCCATATAAAGAGTTTATAAATAGTGTATAAAGGAACTTAGTAATATTTAGTAATTGGGCTATAAATATTTTAAAATAACCATAAACAAAGTTAAAACAGAAAGAGCAATGGTGATCAGTCAGTCAGCATTGAACTTGGCACTATTTGTCCATATTTGGCCATATTTGTTAATAGGTTTAATCATTAAACTACACAGATTAATTCATTCATAATTTAATCAGTAATGATAATGTGGTGTTAAACATATTGAACATATTAAATGATTAAATTGCAATTCTATATTAGTAACCTAGGATTTTCAGTATCCTAGCTGACACTAGGCATTAATATTTCACTTTTGTTTTAACAAGTTATTCTTGATTTTTAAAGCATTTATTACTTACATAATTTATGACTATTAATACATGTCTTAATAAACAATGAATTCCCTTCATATGAGTACTCTTATTTGAATGCGGTACCTAATGTTTAAATGTATTACATCATAAATATATGGGTTTGTGAGTCTGTCTGTATTATGAACAGTTAATGGAATCCTCTATAGATTTTTTTTTCTAAATTTCTTATATTTGTACATTCTTAAATATTGGTATATATTATTGTATATTATACACATATGCCAGAATTGACAGCTGGGGTCAGAATACAGGGTCCATATCATTCTACCATGCCTCTGCAGCAAAAAGGTTTAAGGGCCGTACTCAGGGGCCCAACAGTGGGAGGGAGCTTAGTAAACCCAAGCATCTCTCAACCCTGATTTCTTAACAAAAGCAATTGTTGTATATACAGTAGACTCATAACAAAGCATATTAACTCTCTAGATGCTTAAACTGTTGTTCCTTATATTGGTGAACAACCTTTTGTACTGATTGTGACCGGCAGTGTCTGGCTGAAACTGTCCATGCAATCAGACAAGTGACTTTAGCAGAAATCATATCCACATTTAATGCAGGAAATCAAACATGTTTATATCGCAGGTCTGTGCAGCATCCTTTAGCTTCCATGACTTTTAGCATGCCATTGTATTTCATTACATTTCTAATTTTTGTATTTTCCTTTTTGTGCTATTTAGAATATGTTTGCATTAGAATTTAGTAGATGGTTAACTATCATCAATTTTGGGAACCTAAAAATCTTTGTCTCAAAACATTTTGGGACCCAAAAAAACTTCGTTACCAAAACATTTTGGGACACGAAAAAACTTTGTCACCAAAACATTTAGGGACCTGAAAAAACTTTGTCACCAAAAAATGTTGGGACCCAAAAAAACTTCGTTATCAAAGAATTTTGGGACCTGAAAAAACTGTCACCGAAAAATTTGGGACCCTAAAAAACTTTGTCTCAAAAAAATTTGGGACCTGAAAAAACACAATGATGATAGAGGTCAGTGGGAAGGTGTTTCAGCATCTGTCCAAGTTTGCTTTGAGTAAGTGGATTTTATGGTCTTTTCTATATAAAAATTATTGTCTGTGTGAAATGACCACATGCTTCAGATGTAGCTCTACCATACATAGACCTAGAAAGCTAGAATGAATGATGGCTTTTCTGGTTTTGGAGAGATTAAACAAACAATGGGTAATATATTGTCTTTTGACAGACACTGGTGGTGGCTTATTTCAGTGTTCTGACCTCAGGGGTTATGAGTAAAAAAAAAGAGACCCCTCATTCACTCTCTCTCACTCTCTCACTCTTGCTTGCTCTCTACTAACCCAAACCACATGCTGTTTCACCATACCCCTTTGATTAGACCCCCTCAAGCTCTATCTGATTCTACATCTACCCCTATACACAGAAACACACACTATCTCACACACACACACAAACACACACTCATACACCAAAGCAGGACACAATAGTTCCTCTATAAAACCACAAACCTCACTGAAAGATGAAAGCCCAGCTTTATTCCCCAGACCCTGGAGATGTTTCACATTTAATGTTAATGTAGAAAAGCGAAGCACTCTGCTATACTGGAGTTCTGCCCAGAGCTCTACTTGTACAGTATAATCATGTTTATCATTATCAGGCAAACAGCAACTTGGAGGGAAAGAATGGTACTGAGGAAACAAAGCGAGTTCCATTACCTTGCCTGAAGCTGGAGTCGAAGGGGCGGGACCCATCCAGGTCCAGGCCATTGGTTATTGGTCGCTGGCTGAGGTCAATGACCTGGTGAAGGCGGAGCTTCCTGCAGTAAATTGAGGCGGCTTCAGGTTCAAGAGCAATAAGCAGCTGCTCTGGAGAGTCTGGAGACACCAGACCTGCCTGCAGAGAGAAAGAAAAGTGGAAACGAGAGATAATGGAGGGGTGGATGAGTGTTTCAACCTTTTAACCTCCATCTTGTTTAGTTTATTTGACAGAAACCTTCAGTAGCAGCACTGTTAAACAGTGGCCAACTACTATAAATACACTGTGGGACCATGTGCTCATCTGTAACAAGGGTCACAAGACCACCTTTCCATACATTCAAGTGTTCGGTAACAGATTTTCCTTCTTATTTATTTATTTATTTTTATTTTAACTCAATTTTCTCCTCTTTATAGCTAAGACAATTAACCCATCCAATCAATACAACTCCAACTTATCATCTGCAATGCTTCCAGCTTTAAGAGAATAAGGACAAGCACATGCCTCCTCTGATACATTTGAATTCAGTCATGATCTCTTTTCAGACTGCCACCAATACAGCGTCACTATGCAGCCAATGTTCTCAAAGGAAAGCATTGAATCCCCAGCTCTAAAACATTAGCCAATAGAAGCCTGTACCAGATAGCATTATAAAAAAAAGAACAGGGAAGAATGTACAGTATCTGTTAAATCTACAGTTTGGGTTCCTGGAGAGAAGCCCTGGTGAAAAAACATACAGACAATTGGAGGACACATCTCTCAATCTGGATTTCAGCACCATTGTGCTGTCAGTGCTGTCACTATGTATGTACATGCCACGGACTCCCATAATTCCCATAATGCACCTGCACTCAGTCCCCTGGATTGACTTGATCACATTACTCTTCAGCGTTCCCATTCCCCCTCCTACTGATTACACACCTGGACTCTGGACTATGAATTGACCTAACTTCCACTTACCAATCGCCCGGTATTAAACCTATTTTTATATAGCGCTTCTTTTATATTTATTGATTTTTTTGTTGCTGACCCATTTTGCCTTTGACCATTGCCTTTAGCCTAGCCCTTTATTAATTAGCTTCTTCTTGCTTAGTTTTTTTCATTGTGCCTTTGCCTTGATCTCTTGCTCTGTTTTGGACCTCTCATGTAATATACGCTGCCATTTTGCTCTTTGCTCTTCCTCGCTGTAGTTACTCTTATCTGTTTAATCCCTCATTTGATAAACCTGTTTTATTGTATCCATGCTTGTCTGTCCCGTGTTTGGCTCATGTGATATGTGCACCATCCCCATTAGTACTAAATGAGGCCAAATTGACGTCATTGATGTGAAGTTGACATGAATTATCAGAGTTTAAGTGAGGCCATTCATTCTTCTATAAATACTTCTTTGAAGGCATTACCACCCACAGTGGACAGTGCAGTGGGTGCTAATGATTGTTACCACATGCAAACAGACAAGTGATGACAGTGCAGGAGACCCCATACACAATTCCCACAGGTCAGTGCAGCATTCTTTAGCTTTCATAGGATGTGATCACTGAGTAGATACTAATTCCTGACCTATGTCATGTCAGTGTATGTGCTTTAATAGATTTACTTGCTATGGTTCTTGCTATTATGCAATAAGAACATCCACAATTAACTAAATCAAGTCTTTGTCAATCTACTATGGCTTCTCCCTGTGGGACAGTAAGTGAATAATGAATGAATAAATAAATTAACTACAGCTTCAGAAGGCTTCATGTGAAACCTGAGCATTTATTGAACTGCCTGAGAGGACCACGCTGCTGTGTTTTTCTCTGCCTCCCCTCCCTCTCGATCCCTCTCTCTTTCTTTTGGCGGGAGCAGGAGTGGTTTCCTGTGTTTGTGTGCCGGTCTCAAGCATTGTTCAAACTCAGTGACACCCGCAGGAGGAAAAAACGCCCCTCTCCAACCTGCTATAGACCTAAGGAGAGCAGGGAAGAACCACCCTACCAGAGTCATTATCAAATCTAACTGGGTAAAAGGATATCCAGTGCAGGGAGGAAGGCGATGAGTGTACAAATACTATAAGTGGAAGGGCTTGTACGTGGGCCCACATTCAGTTCCTCAATACTTCACTAAATGACGTCTGATGGAAGCTAATACTTTTTTTGGTAGTAATTAAAAAAATGTAAGATTTCAGATAATAACTACACTTCTCAATAACTAAGCAATATTTTCTCTGGCTTTCCATAGTAGCTTTAAAATACTGATGTAACCTTTTTGGCCTACTAAGTAAAAATTGAACAGGTAGGGAGAGTCTCCCCACATGATGCAATAGTCAAAACCTGATCTGTACTAAGAGCACTTTTAGGTTCAAGTATTGCTTAGCTTGACCCATTATCCTTCAAGCTACATGGTATGAATGTGCATATTTTCACAGTGTGTAATTTGTGGGAAAAAGTCTGAAAATGAGTGATTTTCAAAAAAAAAAAAAAACATTTGGTAATACTTTACTTGGATGGTCCATTTGATGGCCTCTTTGATGCTCAACTCACATTCAACTAACATTCAACTACATGTCTATTAAATGCAAATGAACTAAAAGGTGAAAGTAAATGATTCTCTATTGAATATAACCCTACATTCAACTCTAACCCAAACGCTTATCTTAATATTTTAGGATTGGGTTTAGGGTTAGATTTTATGGTTGATTAAGGGTTAAGGTTAGGGTTAGGTGTAGGGTTAGGTTCTATTTTGAATCATTTACATTCAACATAGGGTTAAGTAAAAATTGAATGGACATTCAGTTGTTAGTTGAATGTGAGTTGAGCATCAACAAGGCCATAAAATGGACCATCCAAGTAAAGTGTTACCAAACATTTACACCACCAAACATGATGGATGCTGTGTCATAGTGGCCTCTCCACAAACACACCCTCTCCACATTCCCATTGATGTGTGGAGTGATTAGGCCAAAGCATTCCTTTCCACACACACACATTTCCTGAAGCCTTGACTGTACCCGGGGCTTTGGATGAATAACGTCATCTTAGCCTGTGTGCGTGTGTGTGTGTGTGTGTGTGACACTGATGGAAACAATGTGGTTTGCATGCCTTTCCTATATGATTTATAATTGTGTCAATATGATTTTATACACAGGCAGAAAGTGGGCGTGGCTTCAGCTGCAGTATATTACCAGGTACGCAGCTTCTCTCATGAACTGTTTGGCTGGTTGTCTCCACACAGCTGGAACGGTGATGACCCATCTCACGTCATTCCCTTCTAGCACTGACGAGGACTGGTCCTTTACCTCCTGCAAACACACACACACACACACACACACACACAGACAGATACAATTTAAAATCATATTTGATGTAAAATAACAGTTTTACACATTCTGTCACTCTAAATGTGGTCAGTCAGTGTCTTAATTTTGCTTTCAAGCTACAACAATTATGTAGTTAACAATGAATTAAAGCACATACATAGCCTACAATTAGCATCATATAAACTGCATGACTAAATCATCACACACCTAATTAAAATCATATTGAGTATACAGCTAATTTTAAATAGAATTGTTTTATGTGCAATAGCCACAATATTCATCACATTTAATCCAATATTGGATGTTTTTTGTTGCCTAATACAAAAAGAACATTTGCACAGTTATAAATATCTACCAGACACAGATTATTTCTACCAGATCATATTTTTTTTTAACTGAATACATCAGTATCTGGCATAATGTGGTGAGAAATCCCTGTATTTTTGTAATATTGCAAAATATATTGTAGAAAATATCCAATATGAGCTATTTATCCAATATCAAATTTTCCAATGTGAAGCAAATCTAAAGTTTGAGGCCTAGTGTGTAGTGATTTAGATTTTAGGTAATGTAAACCTGGGGGTTATAAATCTTAAAGACATGTTTAATACATTAGTCTTGTAGCTCCAGTGCCTTATATTTCATTCAACTGCACAAAACAATCTAATATGAGCAACAGTGAGATTTATCTGGTCACATTTATTGAGCAACTTTAGCTCAACCAGATTTTTGTCATTTTGAGTCACTATATGTTAATAAAAAAGTTGTTGAAATGAACTTAACCTGATTGTGCCATCTCTGTTGATCAGTAGATATATGTTAGGATAATAATATTAACTATATATGGTGGAATTTAATAGTTTTTTATATTATAATTTCAAATATTATTATTTTGTATGTGTGGTTTATGTTCTGATTTTACCACAAAGTTTATTTTATTTTAGTTTGTTTTATTTTGTTTTAGTCAAAATACCTTTTCTTGTGGTTAGGAGTTGTGGTTAGGCTCCCACTTCTAAATTCAAACACACCCAAATCTGCAGCCATTACTTGCTCCCTGTCTTTCTGACATACACCAAACTCCAGCACACGCTCACTCCTACACATCTTTCCCAGCTCTTATCATCTGTATCTAAGCTACAAATTAAAGGGTACTGCTTTACCCAAACTGTCCATGCAGTAAACACTTGTACACAGTATCTGCTCACTCTCCATGAGTCGGCATTAAATTAATCCAGTCAGGCACTGGATCTGTGATTCATCTTTAGGTCATGTGCTCAGATCCTGGGTTGGGCCAAAGCTGAGCCACTAAGCTGAGTCCACCGTGCAGTGAAATGGAGAACGTACTTCACCTTTAATGCATGTTTTCTGAAGAATCTTAAGGCGTGTGCGAAGACCTCTATGGCCCGAACTCTTCGTCCACTCACTGACTCCAGCTCCGTCACCATGGTGAGGTCCTACAAGAAGGCAGGATAAACTTACTTTTCAATTGCTGAGATGAATACTTTTTTTTTACCAGTGAATATTGCAATAGAGGGTCTTTACAATAGATGCAAGTGAGCAGACACCTACAACAAGCCAAGGCCCAATAAACTATAAATTATACAGAGAAGCTGTTAATATACTTATTTTAATGTGATATCTCACACTGGTGCTGTGAATCTTCATCTTGAACTTGTCAAAGTAGAGCCAGAGTCTAGCTTCCTCTGGATCCAGGTCATGGTAGCTGTCTCGGGCTGCAAAGCCAAAACTGTGAAAGCGCAGGTCAGGGGTCAGCAGCAGGCAGGTGGGACTCTTCTGATTGGCTACGCCTGGATCCCCACCCTCCCAGCGCCTGTGGAGATTGGAAAATGGGATAAATTATGAGGAAATTTTGAGTTTGAGGAGAGTCAGACCATATTTTAAGACTAGGTGTGCTAAAACAGGTCAGTGTGGACTGAGGAGTAGATGTGCAACCATTCGATCCAACAATCAGTCAGTTTAGGTCAGGTTAGGACTCCCTGGAGCCGATAAACAGGAACCTGTTGGCACCATACCTTCTTAAGTTTCTAGCTTATTTTGCACATGGGTACTTTTTTATTACCTGCTCCCTCATGGTTCCAGGCAACCCAGGTAGGGACTAAAACCTGATACTTAAACATTGCAGAGAGTTGACTGCCCAAATCATGATTTTGTGTGGCCCAGTGCAGACATCCATCTCAAACTAGCTATTTGTAAAATCTCCAAGCTACATAAATGATCATATTTGTTTTTATCTAACTCACTATGGCAGCTGTGATCTAGTAAAGAGGTACAAATTTTCTTTGAATTGGTGGTGAATGAAAGAATCCTGAAAGAGCAGTGATGCCACCAGCTATTTTGAGAAGATGTAGTGGAAAACTAGCCAGGTACCAGAAGAACACCCTTGTCCCTAAATGCAATCAAATCATCATGGCAATGTCCAAAAATATAGTAGAAAGTCTTCATTGGGCAGTTGAGACCCTTGATTTTAAAATAAACAATAAATCAGCATATGTACTAATATTATTGTATTTATATTTAAGAAATACATGAGAGGGGGTGCTATAATATTACCTGTTATAGCACAAACCTCAAGTTTGTTTGGTATAAAACACTCCATGAGTTAAAATAGTTCCATTGCTGCTCTGTTTGTAGCTGTGCTGTTTGGCTTGTAAGCGCTGCATCGTTGCTAGGTTACCTGTATGTGGCGGAATAATACATGGAGAGCTTCGGTTACAGTGCATTACCAGCTGATAATGGCACTCATAAAACGCCTCTCAGCCAATCACACTGCAGGGTCGGAACTAACTGTGGTATAATGTACAGTATATGCAACCTGATGGAGTATTTATACTGTAGATTACAAGTTTTTAAGTTCTCTACATTCAGAAATAGACAGAGAACCTTGTTTTGGATAAATACTTCATACACTTTGGAAAGAATTACTACAATAAATTATAAGCAATCATAATATCTCTGAATCAGCACTAGATGTATGGATGGTTTCATAGACCATATGAGTTTACGAGCTGCTGTGTTTAGTTACCTCATCATATGGATGGCATCTGGGTCCTCAGTGAAACTGAAGGCATAGCCACTGGAGGTGGTTCCAAAATCAATAGCCACAACTACAGAGAATGGACAAGCGACTCGTGGCCTCAGCTCAGTCCTCTGAAAGAGAAACAGACAGAGAGAGATGAAAAGACGATGAAAGAAACAAAGGAATGATGAGTATTAAAGAAAAGTTTTTGAACAGAGTCAGTTTTTGTTCTAAACAAAGGTAGGTAGCCACCTAGGACTGCAACTAGCCAAAGAAACCATTAAACTCTATATAATTCTATATAAAATCATATCAAATTAGATGTGTTAAATCATTTTTTAGAAATAGAGTTTAAATACATTTTAATGACTTTTTTTTGTTATTATAGCATTTATGTTTAAAATGCCCGTACAGCCCCACACTGAGTCACAATAGTTGCAATGGGCCAGACTGGAACTACCATCTACTACAGTGTGAAGAAGATGTTCTTTGGAAAAATTCTGAACGTTATGAAGATAATAGTGATAATAGTTACAAATGGTGACAGAAATTATAAAGTGATAAAGATGGCCCAGCATGGTGGAACTGTTCATTCTTGTCTTTTGTCCTAAGCCCCAAATCATTAAATTCTGAATTTATCTGTGTGTTTCTCTTTAGGTTCTCTTTAGAGGATCTCTTCATATAGGCTCTCACATATAACTTCTGTTCGGTGCAAGCCGTTATCATTTATTCATTTTTTTTTTATGGCAGTGCTCCTTTAAAATGTGCTTTATAATTGGCCAATTGAAGTTATAAATAACTTTATACAAAAATCTCTTTTCCTCCTATAAAGCTATTGATTTGTAAAAGCAAAGTTTTTACCTGTTCATTGGGCTGGACCGGGACTAGGACGTTCTGACCTGGCCATGTTGGCAGTTCTCAACTTGTAAATTATTTCCCAGACAGTGTATTGGCTGATTGTTTTGAGATGTATTTAAAATCCCATACTTATACGCATCTACAACCTTCTTTTTGAAGGGGTTAAATAAGACAGGCTGTTTTTTTTTCATTTATGCATTTTATCTATTTTATCTCTGCGCGCAAATTACATTTCCATTAGATATATATAAAAAAAAATCGTAATTTTTAAATTTACATTTCTATGTTTTAATTTGTTTAGTTACATTACTTCAATCTTGCAATATCGATAAAATAAAGAACAAATGCCTATAAATGTTACATTTAGTAAAAAAAAGATCAGATTTTCATTGGGTGTACATTTGTTTTCTCATTTCAGTATATGGGATATAAAGTATGCATAACTGTTTCCCCTATGTCTGTCCCTTACACTGTAACAATGGACCAATAGAAACTCTTCAAAATGACCTGAAATAAACCATTCTCTCCTGTAAAGTTGCTGTTTTTGAGATACTTATTTTTATTGGACAGCATTGCTATGTGAATGTGTGTATGTGGAGATGAGCAAAGAAAAGTAGATATTGTCATTTCTATGAAGTTTGATCCTACACTTTACTCTCAGAATTAGTTCACAGATCTCTGCCTGGTACTGATACTGAACATCCTCCTCCTCTCTCTCTCTCTCTCCCCTCTTTCATTCCATCTCTTTTAACTTTTCGTTTATCTCACCCTCCTCTCACTGGCACTTTAAAAATCTCTATTTACAGAAACCCAACATTCCACAAGTACACTCGATCTTCAGGGCGTGTTTGGTGGTTGAATACCTTCTTAATCTGTGCTGTAGGTAGACTCAGGTTTAGGCCTATGTGGGTGCACCACTGATTGCAATGTGTAGGCAGACTGCAGGATTAACTCAGGATAGTTCTGGTCTAAAATCCCCACACTGGGCACTAAATAAAGAAGCGTAATTGCAGACATGTGCGGATACTGCTTCCTGCTGTGTCATTTCTGTGTTTTAAAGCATCCAGAGGTTGACCATGTTCTAGGTTTGACATCAACTGAGTAATGCCATCCACTCTTAAAAATAAAGAAGCCGAAGGGGTAATTCAACAGAGGAACCACTTTAGGCTTTATAAAGAGCTTTTACTGTATGTGTATGGTTCTTTGAAGGAAATCTGAAAGAGGTTCTTTAATTTGAGACTGTGGAGGAACCTCTTGAGGTGTTTTAAAGACCATTTAAGAAAATATTTAAAGATTTAATGCACCTCCAGAGAAGTATCTCCAAAAGTTCTTTGTAATTTTAACAATTTAAAGTGTAGAGAAGTACTTGGGGTCATACCGGAGATGGTGATGGTGTGAGAGGAGCAATACTGCAGTCATTTCTTGATGGAGAAGGAGAACTGGATGGAGATGTGGACACAGATCTGTCATTGCCTGAGAACAGAGAATACAATACTCACTTCAAACAAGTGCATGACCTGTGCTTCTGAATGCAACCACAGTTCACAGTGAGGTCACATCTCTGGTTAAGGAGAGTAACACATCATTACACGGCTCCACGGAGATCTGCGTCTGGAATGTTTCAGACTTCTTCTCGAGGCATTTTTATTGAGGGAGTCCAGGTTTGGTCAAATTTCTTTAAAGGGAAAATGTGAACATAAGCAAAAAAACAGCAGTGCAATAATGTTAGTAGATACTCTGTACAGAGGGTTTTAATGTAATTTAAGATTTCTTTGTTGGTCTGTTTGGTTTTATTTACTATTGGATGTTTGACAGTCCTGCTGTAGATACTGTATACAGTAATATACAGGAAGATAACAATATTTATCTGAATAATAAGTGAGTGGTTTTCTGCCTGTGAAATACTACAGGGCTATGAACAATTTGGGCACCCCTAATTAGAAAAAAATACTTGATTTCCATAAGGCAATATTTAAAGTTAATGTTAATTAGTTTCAGTTAAAAATGACCCATTTTTTATATTGTAATGAATGCTACTTTTTATTTTTTTTGCATAATTTTATTTCATTTTTTCCCCATTTTCTCGCTAATTTTTGCTTAGCCAATTACCCAACCCACTCATTAGGACTCCCCCTATCACTAGTAATGCCCCAACACCAGGAGGGTGAAGACTAGCACATTCCTCCTCCGATACATGCAAAGCCAGCCACCGCCTCTTTTTGAACTGCTGCTGATGCAGCATTGCTGAGTAACATCAGAGCGCACTCGGAGGAAAGCGCAGCGACTCGGTTCCGGAACATCAGCCCTATGCTGATCAACATCGCCCTTTAATGATTTGGGGAGAGAGTGCCATCTACCCACCCGGAGGGAGCAAGGCCAATTTTGCTCCCTCTGAGCAAAAAAAAAAGGAATAGAGTCTGAAGCAAAAGTTTAGGAACCAACTTATTCCTTTCTTACTTTCTTGCTTATTTTCAAGATATTCTGCACCATTTTTCTCTATTTAAGTTCTATTTAACTTTATCTGTCCACAGGGTTTGTTTCCAAAATTTCTTCTTATGGTTCCTCTATGAAGGTCTATACAGCTGCACAGTAGAACAGTGCACCACCAATACAGTTGGAATAAGTATTAGGAATGTCATTTTTCATGGATTGTGGCAAATGGATTGTTAATAAGTACACCAACATGGCAAAATTATAGAACAGGAACAGGAGAGATACTATCATGTCCCATGATTTTTGTCATGTCCAATGAAAGATCAAGAACATCATGCACTTGATCTGCAGAATGTATGTGTGTGTGGTCTCCTACACTGAATGTGGTTGTGATTTATGTTTGTATGGACAATTCTAGCTAGATGCCGCTGGTCACAATTACTACCATCTACTGCACTGTCCACTGTGAGTTGTAATGCCTTCTCTGATGTATTGCCAGTACACACTGCTAAACTATGAACAATTTCATTTTCTTTGATAAAACATTATATAGCAGTATACATTAATATAAGAGAATATAAAAAATACAACATAATTAATGACACATCTAAAACACTTCATTTTTCATCTAAAACACATTCCAGTCCCTCTATGAGATGTGCACTGGCTCTGATGATGTTTCACACCTGCACATGAGGAGATTAGCACTTCTCCATCACTCCATTCTAGCTTCAAGCATCTGACGACTATCAGAGAGGTCCAGTTATGGCTGAGGGCCTCAGAGCTGTCAGTGTGTAGCCTAATCCTGGGAAAGCTTTCAGCACTTTCAAACTGAGGAGACGCGTATCAGTCTCGAGCACAAGAGAAAAATCCAGACTACAGCATTCCAAGAGTTCTGGAATTCCAGTGCTCCTAAAAGGCTACAGCAGGGAATGACCTGTTATCAGACGCCCTCAGTCAGCCTGCTGATTACGCTATCGTCATCAAGACCACCCATGCATGTAGTCTTTGGAAACATTTGTGGATACACACACACACACGCACACACACACACTTACATAAGATGGAAAGCTCACTCATGGGCATTACTGGAATGCTATCAGACTCAAACACACACACACACACACACAGAAATACACACACAGATATTTCCTGGAGAGGAGAAAGTGTGGATGAGAAAGGGCCACACCCATATCCGCCATAGCCACAGAAAAGGAAGGAATGACCACGTAATTCCTAGATAGCTACAATACCAACATATTTTCCAAATATTTCATGACGGAATGTCACTTGACTTCACATTCTCACTTCCATCATTCCAAACAACAGGTTCAATTCACTCAAATACTGAACCAAATGGGCCCTTAAAATTAATTAAACCTCATAAATAAGAAACATTGGTAAATTTATTAATGTTTAAAAGCCCATATAGAAAAAGTATATTGAATTAAAGTTCAGAAGAAAGTATCTTCAAATGCAGTCACAAAGTATTTTAGTTTGTTTAACACTTGTAAGTTACTCCATAATTCCTTATATGTTCTGTAATAGTCTGGATGGCTTCAGTATTAATTACAATGCAGGAAAAAATATGTATAGTGTATACTGTATGTATAGTGTAATAATGTATAGCTTATACTGTAATATAGCGTATACCGTGAATGATTCTAATTGCTAAAACTTAACCTTTGAATGCACACTGAACAGAATGACACTGGAAAAATGGGAAAAAAAAAGAGTTTCTTTGATTTTACCAAATTTAAAACATCTGGAATATAATCAAGAGGAAGCTGGATGATCACAAGCCATTAAACCAAGCTGCTTGAGGAGTGGCATAAAGTTATCCGAAAGCAGTGTGTAAGACTGGTGGAGGAGAACATTCCAAGATGCATGAAAACTGTGATTAAAACCAGGGTTATTCCACCAAATATTGATTTCTGAACTCTAAAAATGAACTTGTTTTCTTTGCATCGTCTGAAGACTAAAAGCTCTGCTTTTTCTTTTGTTATTTTGGCCATTTCTCATTTTCTGCAAATAAATGTTCTAAATGACAATGTTGTCTGTATTTTATAGAATAAAACATTAATGTTGATTTACTTAAACATATCACATAAATATTAAAATCAGAGAAACTGATTCAGAAACTGGAGTGGTCTCTTTTTTTTGCCAGAGCTGAATGTTACATTTACATATTACATATTACATGCTTTTTGTAAGTTTTGGCTAGATCTGTACTAATGTAATGTATTTTGCTACTTTGCAACTAGGTATGTAGATTTAAAGACCCTTATTATCAGTGAACATGGATCACTCTAGTCAGAAGGACAGTCTTTATAACACATGTTTAAAAAGTTTACAAAAGGGTAGAAAAAATAGTACCTGGGACCTGCAGGCTGTTGGTGCTGGGCTGCAGGATCTCTGCCATTCTGGAGGTGACAGGGCCTTCACAGCCTACAGGACACACACAGAACATATTATTCAAGATTAATGGCTCTCATATCACTCATCTTTCAACTTGAAAGTGATTTTTAACAAGAACACACACATAAACACACACTCATACATACTGTTACCATGTGTCTTCTCCGGAAGACATCTGATGTGAAGATAAAAATGCTGAACTCTGCAATTTCAGTGTCCAGAATTATATGAATATAATTCTGCAGTATCCACCAGTACTTAAAACTAGTTTTACCCTCTACTACTACTCTACTCAGGTTATATGTTTGTTCCTGTTTGATAATTAACAACAATGTTACAAAAATAATAAAATATTGAAGAATATTATGGTTAAATTAGTTGTAAGGTAAAGTTTTCCAGGTTAAATTCTGAAACATCAAAAAGAAACTTAATAAAAAAAAAACATGAACTCTAATTTAATTTTCTATTTTCAGTGTTACTTCAGGTCACTTTTCTTCTCTCTATCCTCTCTCTGTGTTTTTCCATTGCTTGTGGAGCTGTATGGTGGGGATGTAAGGATATAGAATAATAGAAAAAGATAATAATAGGAGAGACAGAGGGGGGGGGGGACAAAAATGAGCGATGATCTCTATACTGCTCATCTGCTTTTACAGTAAATGGATATATGAATCTCCAGCTGGTCTGAGCTAGCTCTGTGCTTCTCTGGATCATCTATCACAATAGTTAATTACATTCCACATCTGCCTCCCTGTTATTCCACAGTCACTTCAGAGATGCTGTCATATGGAGCATATGGAAGATTAAGTGTGTGTTGTAGCATGCAGGTGTGGTACGTCAGTATGGTATAAACTATTATATATTACTAGTATTTTAAATAATAAAAGTGTATAACTATGGTACATAATAATGTTACATAATAATGGTATTTACTGCAATTCACAACATTGTCAATATGCACTGTCAGTATGCAATGTTTTTAATCAATATCTGTAATATATGAAAGTTCTATTTTTCTATATTTTATAACTGTAATAACTTTTTTTATATTGTATAACACTGTCAATATGGTATTCAATGTTATTACTAAATATATGGTAATACATAACACAGTTGATGTATAAACTGGTAAAATGGTATTATGCTTTTTTGATTTGGCATATAGCTTTAATATATATCATTTCTGATGTATATGAATAGAGTATATAACTTTTTATGTTAAATAGCTATAATGCATGGCTTTTGGATATAGAAAACCACTATGGTATATTAAGTTGTTGTTAAATTATATAACTTTCATACATATTAATTCTGATGTATATAACTAGAGTACAACTCTTTTCTATGTTAAACAACTATAATACATAACAGTTTTGGTACGGTATATTACTTTGGTAACGTTCTGACATATAGAATATTTAACTTTGATGCATAATATTTCTGATGTACGCAGCACATGCCATATAACTTCTTTCTACATTACAAAACTAGAATAACAGTTTTAGTATGGCTTATTATTTAACATAAATTATTTACTTTTTTCGATATATAGATTAAATAAATTATGTTTTGATGCATTTAACTATGGAGTATAACTTTTTCCGTGTTCTATAAGTGCAATATGTAAAATTTTTGGTATGTTATATACCTATGGCATATATCTTTTTGCTGTGCTATATAACTGTAATACATAGCATTTCATTACAGTATGTGATAATATAGTATATATATTATAATAATAATAAAATGACTTTTTTTTATAAGTGTGATACACAATATTTTTCATGTAATATATATATATATATATATATATATATATATATATATATATAATTTTTGCTATGCTATATAACTGTACTGCATAACATATACAGTGTATATCTAGGGTAAATATCTTTTTGCTATGCTACATGATCTTGCTGAAATACAAACCATTTTTGATATGATGTATAGTTCTAGTATATATTTGTATCATATATACTGCAAAACTGCCTTATTTAATAAGTACATATATTTGTAATCAGCATATCATAAATCCAGCTATAAGGGCTCCACCCATTATACAGACAATCAGGAGTAGCATCACTCAAGCATAAGGAAATGCTGCAAGCTGCTGTATGTCCTCCAAAAACAGCATGGAGTTCTAAATATGGCTCAACACAGTGGCAGAAATTAGACAAGCTATTGGTGGAAGTGCTCCACCTTACTCTCTCTCCTCCCATCTCACAATTCCCAGATTATCTGCACACACACACACACACACACACACACACACACACACACACACACACAAACCTACTATAGATTCCCTCTTAACATCTTACACCATATTTCTAACAACACCTAATCACATCCATCACATCTCACAACTCCCTGAAACATAAAGGTTCCTACACTCATTTTATGGAATATGAAGTTCTTGGAAATGTTTCAATCTGTGCAGAATCTGTACATTATATGCCATTATTGCTAATATATCTCATGTTGTTCTTTTGTGAACATTCATTGAAAGGTGATTAGTGGAATTAATAGTGGTTTGTTTGTGCACTGACTGCATAACTCTGGGCTCTAATATATGTATTGATATTCAATTATTCAATCATCATAATCTGCACTGGACGCTTTTACTTTACTATATTAATTTATTATATTAATAAATCAGCTTTATTTGCATATTAAGTTCTCTCTTGCGCACACAAAACTGTACTGTATTTATATTTATGTATGTATATTATTGTTGTTGATACCTGTACCTCATTCAAATCTGTTCTCACTGCACATATATATATATATATGTATATATATACATATATACATATATATATATAATACTATAACTTTTAATAAACTACCTTAAACACCTTGTCCAATTAAAAACACGTATCTTCAAAACTGCAACTTTTAATGATGGAGATAAACCTTTTAATGTAAGTCAATGTAAAAAGAGTTAATTTCATGTAATTTATTTCAGAAAATTTGCAAGTGTTAAGAACAGTTTGTGTGTTCAAATTATGTAGAAAACTAAAAAAAATAAGAATCTTGTTTTTCATTGTACAGTAATGATATGCTGGTATAAGAAAATTATATTTTTTATTTTATTCTTTTTTTATATTCTCTTATATTTTTATGTGTCTGTGTGTGCGCTTATAGAACACTTATTATTTTCTTATTTTCCTCCCTCAATAAATAATAAAGTGTCATCTTATCTATATCTTCTGCATCAAGAACCACTCTGCTAAAAAAAAAAAAACTGACTGTACATGAACCGAACCCACACAGTGATGTCATACTCTATCATCCAGAGCCATCCAAGAACATCCAATTCTTCTTCAGCCCAAAATTAAAGCTTTCAAACAATATCAACTCACCCTGGTGTTGATGACACAATGCTCTGCTCCTGCTTGACCAGCAATTTCCAGCTCTGTTTAAAGTCCTGCAGAAGTCCAGAGACCACAGAAGAGGAGAAACTTCCAGAGATGATGCTTCTGTGGCTACTGGAGGCTTTAGAGTGACGAAATTCCCAAACTCCCAAAGCCGGAGATTTCTGCAGAGCAGACAAAAGAAGAAGAGGAATGAGTGTGAGCTCTGAATGCTTTAGGAGCAGCAAAAAGTTCCAAACTAAAGTTTCCAAACTAAAGTCCAGCCCAGAGAGAATTCCTCTTACTCTTTCCCTCTCCCTCTCTCTCTCTCTCTCTCTCTCTCTCTTTCACTCTTTCACAGTCTGTCTCTCTCTCCCTGTCTCCCTTTCTCTGTGTTCCCTCCTGCGCCTGTATCCAAGCACTCAATCCCTCAACTGCACTGGAATGTCAGGGAGGAAAGGGTGATAGAGTGGGAGCCACACTCTCTCTCTATTTCTCTCTCTCTCTCTCTCTCTCTCTCTTTATCTCACACACACTAGTTGGCTCTGGAGGCTGTTGTAGTTCAGGAGAGCAGGGAGGGGAAAGTGACTTCATAGGGGAACTTATTCAATGACCGCATGTGTGTGTGTGTGTGTGGAAGAGGGAGGAGTGTAGCTGGAGTGACAGTACACTAATTAAGTCATCTGAGCTCCTTCCACTTCTCTTCCTTCCACCACACCCCTGCATCCAACTCTCTGTTTTTGTCTTCTTCCTTATCCTCCTCCTGATTCTCTTTATTCTGCTCTCCTTTATTTATTTTTTTATTAGTTACCCTCTTTCTTCCCTTCTCTCTTCATGGTTTACTTCTCTTGTAGCCGTGTTGCCTTTCCATCGTACCAAGCTGTAACTATGAAAGCTACAAATCTTCCCTTCTTTTGTTAAGTATAGACAACCTGATGCATTTTAAGATTTGTAGCAATGGCTGTGCCAAAAATACAATTATTTAATCCAGCCAATCATGTTGCAGCAGTGCAATGCATACATACAGATATGGGCCAACAGCTCCAGGTAATGTTCACAGGTGAGTTTCACCCAAAAACTTTGTATTGCCTATGGTAAATGCCCAGGTGAATGTAATCATGATTTGGTACATAAAAAAGAGATGCAGTATCCCTGAGTTATTGGGCCAAAAAGGACAAAGGATTAGCAGAATTTTAAATATTTCATCCATCTACAGTGCATAATATTATACAACCATTCAAGGAAACAGGAGGAACTTCAGTGCATAAAGGCACAAATCTTAGCTGAACACCCAAGATCACTGAACCATCTTTCAGCTGATCAACCTAATCATAACCATTGTTAAGCACTACAATGAGGAGTGACATGGGATGTGCCATCACACAGTTGAAACATGTATTGTGATCTATTTTTGGAAGAAGTAGACGCTCTGTGCACTGGACAGAAAAAGAAAAGGACCAAACAGACAGTCATGAACAACAATTTCAAAAGCCAAAGACTGTTGCTGGTATATAGTTGTTTCAGTACACATTTTTGGAATTCTTTCCACAAAGTCTTGGATTTACTCAGCACTCAATGAGTGTAAACACAAACATAACGTAAATCCAAGTGGGCATCTATCTATAGTACTAGGCTGAGAGAACAAACTGTTGTAACTGCTGCAACTACTTTAGCCATGTAACAGAAGAACACTTATCCACTTGTGAAAACATTGTTCTAGGATTGGTTGTACAGTTCAATAATAGTTTAAGAAGAACTGTTATGGAGACTTCATGTCCTTTTCTTTACAAATACACACAGCGTCACTACTGAGAAGCACCAAAAAGCTATTCAAGTGAGTAAGCGTGTTTAAAGGCAAAACTTCACATTTTGAAACATGTCTTTTAATAGTGTAATTATCTGAAAACAGTCATAATAATTTACATTTTCACTTAAATTAAATTCAGCTCAGTCAAGATAGTGACAAAGCAGCTTTCCTGAGAGGAACTGAGAGGTAAAGGCATATGGAGAACGTTAATTGTTGATTAGAAGGTAATGTTGATTTGAAGACATTGAAGTTGGAGAACCATTAGAGCTGTTGACCAGGAGTTGGGGAGGTAAGTAAACGGTAATCCAGAACATGGAAAGTGTGGAATCAATTTAATCTGGCGGCAATTACAGCATGGAACAGCACAGCAGTGCCCAGTTCAGGTGCTGGAGTTCAACACCCTGTAGAAATTGAATATCCTGGTGTGTTAGATTAGAGCTAGAGCTCTCTGATTCCTAGGACCAGGGTGGGCACCCCAAGATCTAGAACAATACAATACAATTTTCTCCTAGTGTTTACAATAAACACACACACACACACACACACCTATGCAAAGTTTTGTAAAAGTGCAGAATGGACTTACTACCTAAATGGAAGACATTGCCAGGCTTATATATACACATGCATGCACACATACACATACTGCCAAATGAGAAAAGGCCCTTGTGGATTCCTGGTTTTGTCATATTTCCAAATCAATTTATTTTGGCCGAGTCTGGAAGCCATTACTGATGGCATTGTGAAAGACGAGGCCTCAGTGAGGGGCCCCTGTACCCCCTACACGTCTACCCAGCTCTCTTACACTTCTTTTTCAAACACATCCAGACCTGCCTCTTTTTTCTTTCCTTTCAAAGCCATTTTGCTGGAAATGCATAAAGAACCAATGTAAAAACTATTCTAGTATATTCTATTCAGTCCTCTATATGTCTTAATGTTCACAAATATGATGTATATACTTCAATATGGTGTACATATACACTACATGATGAAATGATCCAGATACTCCTGAAAGAGTAAGAAATTAGCATTGCTAATAGACTGGGGTGCTTTGAAGTACCTGCACATGAGCCTAAGTCACAATGCCCAATGCTAAGCATCAGCTAGACAGGGATAATGCTCCCCAGCTTCTGGCCTCAGAGCAATGCAATGCTATAGTTCATTGCAGTAATGGAACAGCATTGATAAGTGATCCAAAACTAATCATAAATGTGTCTGTGGCTGACTACAATGAAATCCTTACAGAAGTGTTGCTACATTTAAAGAAAATCTTTCCCCAGAGAAGAATCCCTTTACAAAAATAGCCTGGCCAGCTCAGGGGAACCAAGCTGGGTATACTGGTTGACCAACCAAGCTCTTGATTAGCATTGGGTATTTTTTTATTTTATTCTATTTTTATATTAATTTGATGGTTTAGCTGGTTATCAAGCATTATCAACCTGACCAAGCATGGTAACAAAACTACTCTGGTCAATCAGCATGACCAGCAAGACCAAGCTGATCGACCACTATGACCATACGATTGATCGGCATGACCAGCAACAGAAACTGGTCAAACAAAAGCTGGTCATGCTGATTGACCACCTTGGTCGTGCTGGTTGACCAGCTAAGAACGGAGTGATTGAAACCTCAGTTAAATTATTTGGATTAGTAAACAAATGCTTTTTGGCAATATAGTGTATATTGCGATATTAAAAAATATAAAAAAACAAATAGACCACATTTGGCCAGCAGTCAATGGTCCAATATAATGCATCTGTGTGTTAATGATTTGAGTAAAATAAATGCTATTGGTTAGATATTAATGTTAATCTCATAGATATTGCCATGTACAATGAGAACAATATGAATTTTTATGTTTATCAAGCAGAAAAAAAGCTTTTTAAATATTCACTTGAAAACTTGGTCTTTAGCTCGACTTGTTATCAGGGTACCCAGTCAACAAATTTTAGTTTAGTATAATGTTTTCTGAACTTCTTAAAACATTCAATCTTTCTGGATGTTCTTGCAACATTTTCATTTAAAATTTTAATTATTCTGGTAATGTCGCTGCAACATCTCTTAATTTTTTGTTTTGAGAACGTTATTTTTTAACGTTTCCATAATGTTAGTATTAGTTAAGCCGGTTCAACACACACACACACACACACACACCCTGCAACATAACAGTTTTGCCAAAACTCACTTTAATGGAAGCTTCGCTTCACTTTTGGGACTTGTTCTAAGTGTGCGGCTGCAGCTCCAAGCGTTTCTTCAAATTTGACGTTGTGTTTTTGAAGCCAGAGTGCTAGTTTTATCCTGTTAGCTTGTTAGCTTGCTAGCCTGTTGTTATTTTGGTGTGGTTGCGGCCGACAGCAACCACTGTAAGTTCCAGCAATAAAGAAATGACTGTAAACAGATTTCTCACCCATCCTTTCAATGCGTCCAGCCGGACAGTACAATATCTTTTACTAAGAAAAATGAGAAAGTAATGCACAGTGACTTGGATAAGTAAATTACTGGGTTGGAAATAGTAATGCGTTAGATTATTTGGTACTGGAAAAAAAATTCAGATTACAGTAACACTAAGGTATTCATGACATCACTGGTCAAATCTCATATTAACACCCTTGACTGTAGAACAAATCTTTGGAAATTTAGGATCAGTTTCCCAGACAAGTACTAAACCTTGTCCTGAACTACACAGCATTGTGAATGGAGATCCTGCACTGAAAGTAAAACATGGTCTGGCATTGGGTTTTGTATTTATCATTTACAAACAAAATCCAACCCAAATACTCCAAAAGCCAATACTCCATTATTAGCCTTGTGAGAATAATAAAACACTGCCTTTGTCTATTTCAGTGTACAGAAGTCACTTTCCACTCTGCTGCAGCCGTTTACAACTATAAACACTCTCACTCCCACAGACCCAGCCTCAGACAGGAAGTCAGTGGGTCAGCTGACAGGAAGGTCTCCCCCTAGCCCCCTACTAGACTTGTGCAGTGCACGCTAAACCAGGAACTGTTTTGGCTCTGACCCCAAACACACCCGAAAGCCTTCCTGTATTGTTCACCACCCTTCCGCTATCGGATGGTCCACGCCCGTGATACAGCTGTCTGGAACATGTTCTCCTCTGTGTATGGGAAAACAGTACAATACATGGCAGCCTGTTTTGTGTTTTTTCACTATTCGACTCAGTGGCTGAAAGACTGCTAAATCTAAGATGATCTGATTGTGGAGTGGTCTGTCCAGTTATCCACTAGTTTTGACCTGTTTTTTTTCCACACATTTCTTGTGTAGTCCTTAAAAACCTAAATAAACAAATAAACACTGATTAATGAGAAGATCACAACTTTAATTAAGTTATGATTTAACTAATGACTAAATAAGAAGACCATGCTTGCAGATCCTCAATCTGATGTCCTTCACATTTCCCCCTCCACCTTCTGTTTCCTGTGATAAAGTTTTGACGCCCAGCCACTACCTCATCTCCTGCATGTTCCTCAGGACTTTCTTAGCCATGTTTGGGCCAAACTAGAGGGAGGGGAGGTTCAAAGCTGCAAAGATCTCTAGCCCAAGTTCTTAGAGTTCCCTCCGCATGATGAGGATATTGTTCAAACTAGCAATAAGAAGTTAGACGTGGTGGCTTCATATTATTTTTGTTATTATTGTATATTTAACCTTTACAAAATATTAATAAAAAGTTTTGCTATTGTTAAAGCTTGAAACTATTTACTGCTGGAAGTGCATGCACTTGTTTGTGCTAAGTTCTCAATTATTCAAATTATTGTTTGGTTTTTAAACTCTCTTGTTTGGTTGCTTTATTCCCCAATAATGGTATTAAGTAAATGTACAAAGTATTATAATCATCAATATACATACCACAGTATACTTTACCAGTGGTAAACTGCTGCAACCCTTGTGACCACTGTTCTAATGTTTGTGTGAGTTGGTTTGATATGTGCATTCATCATTAGTTCCTTCACATTTCCTTCTCCACCTTCTGTTTCCTCATTAAATGCATGCACAATGTAAACTGTTGCTGGTCTTCACAGTTTTGGCATGATACTAACAGTGATGTGTGTGTGCACTTGTTTGTGTGAATACACATTTAAGGAAGTCAATTGTCTACAGATTTACTTCTACTCTAATTTGCTCCTTCCTGAAAAGGCATGCATGTACTGTATGCCTGTTATTGTATCCAAATGTGCACTTGTCCTATATTGTGTGTGTGTGTGTGTGTGTGTGTGTGTGTGTGTATGTGCGTGCGTGCGTGTGTGTGTGTGTGTTGCATGTGTGTCTTGGCCTCCACCCCTGCCCTTCCTGAATAAAATCTCCACCCGGTAAAGAGGTATGACAACCTTCTACATGCGTACAGCACACTATACTGTTCCCACCACTAACCCGAAAATTGTGGACAAGTGCCAATATCCATTATTTCTGATGTACAATCACTATATGTATTATTCAAAACTATTGGGACACATGCACATTCATTGTTTCTTCTGAAATCAAGGGTATTAAGGGTATGCTGTGTGGATTTGATTGCATTCATTATTGCGTTGATTAGCAAATTAGTGAGATCAGGGTGTTGGACGTTTCACCATTCAGAAACTTTATTATAATCCCCACCCTCCTCTTCTTCTTCACAGCAGAGTCTATACAAAAACAGTAGGCACATGACAGGAATACATCCTGGACATGTGACTTTGCATTTCCAAATTACTAGCATGTTTTTGGAGGGCCACGAAGCACAGACACAAAAAGAACAAATTTACTACCTGTGGCACCCACCACCATGCCGGCAGCAGAGAAATTACCATTACTATACGTAAAACATATAGGTTCCATTGAGTATTGTGCAGAAGTCTTAACAAAGTCAGTAAATAAAATTTCCTGTGAATTGATGTAGGTCCAACATGTGGTCTCTGCAATCCAATGATGTCTGTTTTAACTGTTTTAATTCTAACTGTAACTCCAACTTTTTACAGTATAGCAGAATATTTTTTTTTCATCTTTTCTGGGGGAAAATTACAAAATGTATCAAAAGGAATGCACGGGAATTAGACACTGTAAATGGAAAGACAGATTAGAGGAGAAAAATAAGATAGAAAACAGGTTTTATCATTCAGTACTGCAACCAGTATAAGTAATGGAAAAATCTACTCTTAATGAAGGTGGTCTGAGACACTTGTTTTTGGAGAAGGGGGCCAGTCTGGCTCTGCCTTTTGTCACTACTGCGCAGACTCACAAATTCGACAACATGACATAGAGCTTTGACATCATTTCTATAGAACAGAAGGGAATGAAAGCAAGATAAACCAAACCATTATTGCATGATGACTATAAGAAATATTTGCCATCTTTTGAGAGAGTTTTGGAAATTGTTCAATGAACAGTGATGCACATATTAATGCTGCTTGCTGTGTTAAAGTTACTTGAACGATGAGTTTAGCTGAACAGTACAGCTTTGAGCAATGAGATACTACACTTTGTGTCGGTACCTTTAAATCAATTTCTGGTATTTTGACAACCCTTATCCGAATCCACATGTTTCTTTCTTTGAGGAATTCCAGTCTCTGTTTTGCCCATCTACTGTATATGCTGTGAGCATATACTTTTACTGGACTATTGGTGGAGAGTTGCTGGCTCACCGCCATTGACTGCCTGGGGCCTCCTCTTTCCCCTTCCCCCAACCTGCCAAAAAGAAATGACTTGCAGGATGGTGTTGTTGACAGATCAAATGCAATTTTACCGCGTGTGTGTGTATGTATGTGTAAGTGTGCCCAGGAATATGTGGTGGCTTTTGTTTTTTCTTGGTGTACTGGCTGGATATGTGTGGGGGTTGCAGCAAGGGGTTTTGCATTGTACGTTTTGTGTGGTCAGGGTGTGCTGGATACACACACACACACACACACATACACATACACCCACACATGGTTTGCTTACTAAGAATGAGTATGAAAAATAGCTGAAGGGGGAGAGAGGGGCACCTTCAGAGATTATGAAATTTACCACCTTCACTGGGGAGCACACTGGGCCCCCACGGCAGAGACAGAATAAATCAGCACAAATCATAAACCTCCGTCTTTCAACACCCACCCGACAACAGTAAGAAGCATCTGGTTTGCAATTACATCTGAGGTTTCTTTCACAGCAGATTCCACTTTACTGGGTTACATCCCAAAGAGTGATAATTTATCAGGGGTCAAATGATGTGTGGATCTTCTGGGAGGCATTTCTGCAGGGTGGCTGCCCCACAGTGGCCCAAACACACACTGTCAGAAATAAAATCATAAATACTCCTCTCAAAGGAGGAATAAGGAAGGCGTCTAAGATTAGCAAGCCTTTCTCTGTGTCGATTCTCTAGGCCTTTTGTTTTCTGCACTCTGACAAGTAGTAATTCCAGCAGAAACTACACCTTTTCCATTATTGACACAAAGAGATTATATTGTATGTGTTGCAATTCTGTCACTTATGCTCTAAAAACAAAATCTTCAAGTGAGCATAAGAACATCAAAGGGGGAAAAAGCAGAAAAAAAGATTTCTGACCCCTCCGACCTCTCTCTAGATGCTTTAATAGTCGCATACGCACTGCGCCCCCTGTTAGACCACTAAAAGTAATGCACAGAAGTGGTTAATAGGTCATTTACCTGTCTGTCCAGTTGAGGTTTGTCAAAAAGAAGCATTCAGCACAGCATTTTGGGTCAGGTCTGTTTTATCCTAGCATTCTGTAGAATCATAGAATCATAGAAGATGATAATTCAAACAAAGACAGAGCCTAGGCAAATTGTTGAGTAAAGAGCCATACTACCCTGGCAAAAAAATATTAATATTAAAACTTAAAAATAGAAAAGATTAGGACTAATAATGAATATACCTAAAAATACACATTTATTAATAAAACAACAGTAAATAATATACATCCATCAATGTTCTAATTATCTACATGATTTTTGTGGTAACAAAGTATTTTTAATGTAAATAGTTTTCATTGGTTCACTATAAAGATCAGTTTGCTTTTATGTGTTTTTCCATACTATTAAATATAGAGATTACATGTATTTATGCTTTATCTACGAATACATAACTCAGTTTAAACTTTCATTTGATTTATTTTTTACATTAGACAAATTTTCAAAGAAAGGGAAAATCCACCAATTTGAGAAATCGGGCAATAGTCGGGAAATGTATCTACTCCGATGTCTGTACAGTGGTTGCAATGGGAATGCAAAGTCTTAATAGTTAATGTGTAATGCTGATATCATTAAGATGGTGGCAGAGTAATTAAATATTTTTAAAACTTTCTCAGGGTTATGTGGGTCATTTGTGAAAAATGTATTCAAATGGCATTTGGTAAGAGGGGAAGGAAGCCAACCCTTAAGACATCCTGTGCCAATATATCATCATGATTCTGATTCATAATAATGCACATAAAAAAAACAAACATTTGGAATGACTGTTTAACCATTAAACCATTTAAAAATGTAAACATTTTGGAATCTGGAATGGAATTCACTTTGCTGAAAGTGCTGTTTTGTTACTTCGCCATTTGGAGGGGCTGCTGCAGCACTGCAAGTCCCAGCTCACTCCCTCCAAAAGGTTTTGTACAGTCGTTGCTCTCTTCTATCAAGGGAGGTTTCTGAGGTTGGACGTCTCCACTGGCCCTTGTATTTTTAGCTCTCTGCATAACATTACTTACAAAACCTTTGGAGGACATTCTATGTTATGAAATTTTGTAAAAGGATTATTTGTAAAAAAAAAAAAAAAAAAAAAAAGCCCTTTAAGACTATTTAAGTCATGCTGTAACCAGTATAAGCAATAGAAATTTCTACTCAATAAAGGTGGTCTGAGACACACATGGTCTCGAAGAAAGAACTATGTGACTACTTGTTGTATTAAGCTTACTTTAATAACCAAGTTTATATTAGTTTAGTTCAGTTTTGAGCATTATGATACTAAACTTGATGTCAGTATCTTTAAATCATATTCTAATATTTTGACAACACTTACCCGCATCAATTTGGCTTTTTTTTCTGCAGTGCCGTGTGAGGGCCAGAAGATAACCAGCATCCAGTATTCACCATCAGCCTTGTCCCTTGTGGACAAGATGTTCAGATATCCAAAGCCTTTGTGTTACGCAGCTAAGGTGACATCATGTTTAAAAATAAATAATGCGTGGCCACAACTTATTAAGGCATGGTAATGAGATCTTAAGGCGTGGCCACGACTTATTAAGGCATACGAACAACATAATTAAGTCGTAGCCAGAGAATAATTAAACTTGCTTTTCTGTAAATTATTACCCTTTAAAAAACTGAATATTACATCAAAGCTCCAATGATAATCTTTTGTAAGAAAATGGAGAGTGAATTGTTTCTTTTTATTTTCATCTCGGAATGAATTATGGTGAGATTTTGGAGTCTCTTGCAGTGAGACATGGCATAATTCTAAATAGAAGACAGTTATTTCACATACTATTGTGCACAACCCCTAAGAGCTGCTTGTTTTGTTAGCTGTGACACTAAATGACTTTGTGGCCACACCTTGGCTAAGATTTAAATAACTTGTTCCCACGGCATAATTATCTCGTTCCCATGCCTTAATAACTCGTGGGCATGCCTTAATAAGTAGTGGCCACGCATTATTTTTTTTAACACGATGTCACAGTGCCTTTGCAATTTCACACTCAAGAACATTTTCTGAAACAGATGCACAATTTTTAGATGCAGTTTTTGTACATTAGTACAAAAACAAGTCTATGAGAATCTGTCTCTCTAAAATGCCTTTTCTATATCCAGTCATGCACCACTTTTTGGTGTTTAGTTTCCAGCGTTTGTACCCTTACCACCTTCTTAACAATTAAGGTAATTGACAGGTCCAATCCCAACAAACAAGATGAGAAGTAGGGTAATTTCAGGAACGTTTTGAAAACGTTAAAAAAGACATTCATTTAATATTGTGTAGCTAAAGTTGTTTGGAGGATTCCACGTGATTTTAATAACTGGGTTTGGAGTTCTCTCTGCTTCTTTGTGTACAATTCTGGTATTTTAAAACAACGTGTGTTTTGTTTGCTATGCATTCGCAAGCAAAGCTGAAAAACGACACTCGGAGGCGTGTCGGTTCAGTTCTTCCAAACGATTCGTTCAAAGATAAGGAATCACTCATTCGAGACAGTTCTCTCAAAACTTTTCTCAAAACACTGAAACAAACGACGTTTTTCACTGCGGGATCTTAGAATTCCCAATTTACCCCAATAACAATATACTCCAAAACTTCTTTAACCTAGTTAGTTTACACAGATATTTCGCCTGTTAGTTAAGCTAAGTTGTTTGAGAACCAGGGGAGCCTGGCTGAGGTGAGCAAACTGTCTTATGTATACATTTATTACTTTTTATAGATGCATGATAAAATTTGCTACCAAGGCTGTTTTTTATATAATAAGAGCCGCGTAAAGTTGGAGTTGTTTTGGTGGTTCCACCTTAATTAGTAGTACGGCTGCAGGAGTAGATTCGCTGCATTACTTAAGGTGGAATTAGAAGTTACCCTCTCTCGAACTTTGTTTCCCGAACCAAATGTTAGGTTTTAACCTTTGGTGAAATGTCTCATAATTCCTAGCGTTTTTTCTTGATGCAACAGTTTCCTTGCGAACAGTTTAGGATGCAAAATAAATCAGATTTACCGCGTCAAGTTATAGTTGAACTGGTACTTCCACCTTAAAAAGTAGCTACAGTCTCAGAGTTTTGTAGCTTTATTTAAGGTGGAATTTCCCAAACATTGGTGGAATTATCCCGTCACACCCAGCATTTTTCCTTGCTCTATCTTCATGAGAAAGCATTTCCATTTCCAACTTTAGCTATCTAAAAGCTAAATGTTCAATAACATTGGTTACTGCTTACTGTAGCACATACGTACTGGGGAACCTCCTATATTCTGATTTATTTTTAGATACATATTTGTAGATCTATATTTTAGTATTGTTCTCTTGTATTTTCTGTATGTACATATTTTTATTTATTTATTTTTTACCTTATATTGTTGTATATTCTGACACTTGCAATCCTGTTACCATGCAAATTTCCCCGCTGTGGGATTAATAAAGGCTTATCTTATCTTATTTTATGGAATAAAGGAACGGTCTGAATGTGTGGATTTAATTTATGTGCACCTATATAGCTAGCTAGGTTTCATATTGTTCTTATTTCTCCATTGTTATTTATCTGTCTTTTGTATGTATTCAACAAACAAATATACTAATTACATCAGACAAACAACAATATCCAAGTTATTGGTAGGTACAGACTTAATTATTCATGCATTCAACATGCTCACATGGACAGGAAAACAGGAAAATCCACAGATATAGACAACATATAACAATATGAGAGATAAAACACATTTACAAATAAAAACAATAAAACATTAATTGAGGAAGGCTAATGGATAAATTAATACACGATAGATCATCATTATTATAAAACGAATTATAATAGAAGAACTTAATATTTATTGTCGTGATTATATTTAAAGATTAGAGAAGTGAATTAAACTCAATTAAATAGATAGGAAAGCTCAGATTTTTTTGTTTGTGAATAAAATATTTTGCTAGTAGAATATAAATGTTTAAACATTAATTTTAAAGGTTTATTTGATGTATTGTTATAATAAATTATATACTAAACAAAGAGACGTTGAAACGACGTCTTTTCTAGGTCATTTTTGCACGTCCAATTTTGGTCTCCTGAAGGTGCAGACTGTGACGCCAGACGACGTCTTTTTTCTGACGTCTTCTGCACGTCCAGTATTGACGTCCCCCAGACCTCCGGATAAGGGCTAATTCTAGTTTAATTTAAGTCGTTGTGGACGTCTTTTCTACGTGAAATTTACATGTATACGTTTTTATAGACCAACTACTTTGAGGCTCCCTGCATAACTGTAGTGCCATTTCAGACGGTGGCAACTGTTACATTGTTCCAGCTTCAGCAGATAACTGGAAACGCATACAAAGCTAAGGCAAACGATTAGGTTCACAACCTTCTGGAACTAGTTATGCACGTTAGTTATACACAATATGCTTTACAAATAAATTGCATTTCAACCCTCTCACTTTTTCCAAAACATGTCAACCTGCAAAGAACCAGTAAAAGCAAGGAATAAATTAATTACCCCCATCTTACCACTATTGATTTTAAATGGACCATTTCTGTTTGGGGAAACATTAATATAATAATAAAAAAAATGAGTAAATCTCATTTGGGGTTAATGCCTTTATTTTACATCAACATAACATACACCTTAGATTCACACCATAACAATTTCACTAAACATTTACCTTCCCTTAAAACTATTACAGCTTTACATTACACCTTCCCTTAACAATATTATACCTTCCCTCAACACTATTACACCTTTAACATTACACCTTCCCTCAACACTATTACACCTTCCCTCAAAACTATTACACCATTACACCTTCCCTTAACAATATTATACCTTCCCTTTAAACTATTACACCTTTACATTATACCTTCCCTTAACAATATTACACCTTCCCTTTAAACTATTACACCTTTACATTATACCTTCCATCAACACTATTACACCTTTAACATTACACCTTCCCTTAACAATATTATACCTTCCCTCAACACTATTACACATTTACATTACACCTTCCCTCAACACTATTACACCTTCCCTTAACAATATTACACCTTCCCTCAACACTATTACACCTTCCCTCAACACTATTACACCTTCCCTCAACACTATTACACCTTCCCTCAACACTATTACACCTTCCCTCAACACTATTACACCTTCCCTCAACACTATTACACCTTCCCTCAACACTATTACACCTTTAACATTACACCTTCCCTCGAAACTATTACACCTTTAACATTATCCCTTCCCTTAACAATATTATATCTTCCCTTTAAACTATTACACCTTTACATTATACCTTCCATCAACACTATTACACCTTTACATTATACCTTCCATTAACACTATTACACCTTTAACATTACACCTTCCCTTAACAATATTATACCTTCCCTCAACACTATTACACCTTTAACATTATACCTTCCCTTAACAATATTATACCTTCCCTCAACACTATTACACCTTTACATTACACCTTCCCTCAACACTATTACACCTTTAACATTACACCTTCCCTTAACAATATTATACCTTCCCTCAACACTATTACACCTTCCCTCAACACTATTACACCTTTAACAATACACCTTCCCTCAACACTATTACACCTTCCCTCAAAACTATTACACCTTTAAGATTACACCTTCCCTTAACAATATTATACCTTCCCTCAACACTATTACACCTTTAACATTACACCTTCCCTCAACACTATTACACCTTCCCTCAAAACTATTACACCTTTAACATTACACCTTCCCTTAACACTATTACACCTTTAACATTACACCTTCCCTCAAAACTATTACACCTTTAACATTATCCCTTCCCTTAACAATATTATATCTTCCCTTTAAACTATTACACCTTTACATTATACCTTCCATCAACACTATTACACCTTTACATTATACCTTCCATTAACACTATTACACCTTTAACATTACACCTTCCCTTAACAATATTATACCTTCCCTCAACACTATTACACCTTTAACATTACACCTTCCCTTAACAATATTATACCTTCCCTCAACACTATTACACCTTCCCTCAACACTATTACACCTTTAACAATACACCTTCCCTCAACACTATTACACCTTCCCTCAAAACTATTACACCTTTAAGATTACACCTTCCCTTAACAATATTATACCTTCCCTCAACACTATTACACCTTCCCTCAACACTATTACACCTTCCCTCAAAACTATTACACCTTTAACATTACACCTTCCCTTAACACTATTACACCTTTTAACATTACACCTTCCCTTAACAATATTATACCTTCCCTTTAAACTATTACACCTTTACATTATACCTTCCATCAACACTATTACACCTTTACATTATACCTTCCCTCAACACTATTACACCTTTAACATTACACCTTCCCTTAACAATATTAAACCTTCCCTCAACACTATTACACCTTCCCTCAACACTATTACACCTTTAACAATACACCTTCCCTCAAAACTATTACACCTTTAAGATTACACCTTCCCTTAACAATATTATACCTTCCCTTAACACTATTACACCTTTAACATTACCCCTTCCCTCAACACTATTACACCTTCCCTCAACACTATTACACCTTCCCTCAACACTATTACCCCTTCCCTCAACACTATTACACCTTCCCTCAACACTATTACACCTTCCCTCAACACTATCACACCTTTCCACGACACCTTCCCTTAACACCATTACAACTTTACATTACACCTTTCCATTACACCTTCCCTTAACATCATTATACTTTCATTAAGATTCTAGGTCCTGAGAGACAGCGGTGTGTCCTCCACGTCTTTGTGGTGCATGTTTGAGATGCTCCGAAGTACACATCTGTATGAAGTCCTCGGTGGCTGTCCCGTCACATTTCATGACTCCATCTGCACAAGTAGAAAAAGACAAATTAGAAATCTCAGCTAAGCTAGCTAACGCTAAGCTAACGGCGGGAATACACATTTAACACCTGACGAGAATTATCGTCCGTTTTAATTCTCACACATCATATTAAGCTATTTTAATTTATTTTTGTCCCACAACAAACTATATTTTAAATTGCCTTATTTATGTAATATTCACATAAACTTACAGTTGGGGTTGGATCTTTGCCTGCCGGGAGACGGGCGGCAGTGGTGGGTCTGCGTGACGTCACCCGCCAGCCACTTTTTCATCGACCCGGCAGTGCCAGGCAAGTACCCGGCAGTACTAAAAACTGACAAGGGGCTTGCTGACAGTATGCCGCCAGTTTTAAAAACTGTCAGGGAGCTTCCTGACAGTACGCCGGCAGTTTTAAAAACTGTCAGGGAGCTTCCTGACAGTACGCCGGCACTACTAAAAACTGTCAGGGGGCTAGCTGACAGTACGCCGGCACTACTAAAAACTGTCAGGGGGCTAGCTGACAGTACGCCGGCACTACTAAAAACTGTCAGGGAGCTTCCTGACAGTACGCCGGCACTACTAAAAACTGTCAGGGGGCTAGCTGACAGTACGCCGGCACTACTAAAAACTGTCAGGGGGCTAGCTGACAGTACGCCGCCAGTTTTAAAAACTGTCAGGGAGCTTCCTGACAGTACGCTGCCAGTTTTAAAAACTGTCAGAGAGCTTCCTGACAGTACGCCGGCAGTATTAAAAACTGCCAGGGAGCTTCCTGACAGTAGGGGGCTTTCTCACAGTACGCCGGCACTATTAAAAACTGTCAGGGAGCTAGCTGACAGTATGCCGGCAGTTTTAAAAACTGTCAGGTAGCTTCCTGACAGTATGCCGGCACTACTAAAAACTGTCAGGGAGCTTCCTGACAGTACGCCGGCAGTATTAAAAACTGCCAGGGAGCTTGCTGACAGTACGCAGGCACTATTAAAAACTGTCAGGGAGCTTGCTGACAGTACGCCGGCAGTATTAAAAACTGTCAGGGAGCTTGCTGACAGTACGCCGGCAGTATTAAAAACTGTCAGGGAGCTTGCTGACAGTACGCCGGCAGTATTAAAAACTGTCAGGGAGCTTGCTCACAGTACGCCGGCACTATTAAAAACTGTCATGGAGCTTGCTGGCAGTATGCCGGCAGTTTTAAAAACTGTCAGGTAGCTTCCTGACAGTACGCCGGCAGTTTTAAAAACTGTCAGGGAGCTTGCTGACAGTAAGCCGGCAGTTTTAAAAACTGTCAGGGAGCTTGCTGACAGTACGCCGGCAGTTTTAAAAACTGTCAGGGAGCTTGCTGACAGTAAGCCGGCAGTTTTAAAAACTGTCAGGGAGCCTGCTGACAGTACGCCGGCAGTTTTAAAAACTGTCAAGGAGCTAGCCTAGGATGGACTCTTTCAAATGGGAGTGGACCTGTTTTGGCATTATGGAAAAATCATGAGAAATTTAATTTTAAGCATGAATAATAAAAATAAATAAATAATATAAAATAAACAATACAGTGAATTTTTCCCAAACTTGCAGGAGTCATAGCCTAGGACAGACTCTTTCAAATTGTAGAGATCATGAGATCATGAGAAATTTAATTTTAAACATGAATAAAATAATAATAATAATAATAATAATATAAAATAAACAATACAGTGAAATTTGCCGAAACTTGCAGAGGTGATAGCCTATGTTTTGGCATCAAATGCTAACAGTGGAACTGTTTTGGCATTAAGGGAAAATCATGAGAAATTAAATTTTAAGCATAAAAAATAAATAAATTAATATAAAATAAACAATACAGTGAAATTTGCCCAAACTTGCAGGAGTCAAAGCCTAGGACAGACTCTTTCAAATGGTAATGGAACTGTGTTGGCATTATGGGAAAATGATGAGAAATGTCATTTTAAGCATAAAAAAAAAAAAAAAAAAATTATATAAAATAAACAAAACAGTGAAATTTGCCCAAATTTGCAGGAGTCATAGCCTAGGATGGACTCTTTCAAATGGTAGTGGACCTGGTTTGGCATTATGGGAAAATCACAAGAAATTTAATTTTAAATATGCATATACTATATATATGTTTATATCTATATATTTTTGTAATTAATATAAAATAAACAAAACTGTGAAATTTGCCCAAACTCGCAGGAGTCATGGCCTAGGACATACTCTTTCAAATGGCAGTGGACCTGTTTTGGCATTATGGGAAAATCATGAAAAAAACATATTTTAAGTATAAATAAAAAATAATAAAATTTATATAAAATAAACAAAACTGTGAAATTTGCCCAAACTCGCAGGAGTCATAGCATAGGACAGATTCTTTCAAATGGTAGTGGATCTATTTTGGCATTATGGGAAAATCATGAGAAATTTAATTTTAAACATGAATAAAAAAAACAACAATAATAATAATAATAATAATAATATAAAATAAAAAATACAGTGAAATTTGCCCAAACTTGCAGAGGTGACAGCCTATGTTGTATTCTTTCAAATGGTAGTGGACCAGTTTTGGCATTATGGGAAAATCATGAAAAATTTAATTTTAAACACGCATACAATTTTTTTATTAATATAAAATAAACCATACAGTGAAAATTGCCCACACTTGCAGAAGTGATAGTCTAGGATGGACTCTTTTACGAGGTACTGGATCTGTTTTGGTTTTTTGGGAAACTCATGAGAAATTTAATTTGAAGCATGGATTGAAAAAAGTAATATTAATATAAAACTCTCTCTCTCTCTCGCTCTCTCTCTCTCTCTTAAACACTGATGGGATATTATATCAAATAGATAATGTACTGCACAAAATATACAGTGAGGTGAGTTATTTTAATCCGTTTTTTCTCGTTTCTGGACTTAATGTATGTCTGAATTAATATAATAGACTGAAACGTGTCGGTCTCCCGTTCTCTGTGTTTTTTGAGCGTGCTCTCCGCCTGCGCGGCTGTTTACCGTAAAATCGCACGTATACGCGCATCTAAATTTAAAGCGGGGATGACTTGACTGAGAATTTCCGAAGCGCGGATAGCTTGACTCCGGTCTTACTGTCAGCAAGCTCCATGACAGTTTTTAAAACTGCTGGCGTACAGTCAGGAAGCTACCTGACAGTTTTTAATACTACCGGTGTACTGTCAGCTAGCCCCCTGACAGTTTTTAGTAGTGCCGGCGTACTGTCAGGAAGCTACCTGACAGTTTTTAGTACTGCCGGGTACGTGCCTGACACTGCCGGGTCGATGAAAAAGTGGCTGGCGGGTGACGTCACGAAGACCCACCACTGCCGCCCGTCTCCCGTCAGGCAGAGATCCAACCCCCTCTCTAAACTTACTTCTTCACACTATGGCTTAGCTAACGCTAAGCTAACGGCGGGAATACACATTTAGGCTAACACCTGACGAGAATTATCGTGCCGTTTTAATTCTCACACATCATATTAAGCTATTTAATTTATTTTTGTCCCACAACAAACTATTTTAAATTGCCTTATTTATGTAATATTAACATAAACTTACTTCTTCATGCTATGGCTTAGCTAACGCTAAGCTAACGATAAGCTAAAGGCGGGAATACACATTTAACACCTGACGAGAATTATCTGCTGTTTTAATTCTCACACATCATATTAAGGTATTTTAATATTTTTTTCCCACAACAAACTATTTTAAATTGCCTTATTTATGTAATATTAACATAAACTTACTTCTTCACACTATGGCTTAGCTAACGCTAAGCTAACGGTGGGAATACACATTTAACACCTGACGAGAATTATCCTGCCGTTTTAATTCTCACACATCATATTAAGCTATTTTAATATTTTTTTCCCCACAACAAACTATTTTAAATTGCCTTATTTATGTAATATTAACATAAACTTACTTCTTCACGCTATTCATAATGCACTTGATATTGCCCCCAGTTGCCTTGGTTAATTGTGGGCGCCACAAACTTATATAACTTAAGGCTAGCTTAGCGAATTTAGCCAAAGACGGTTCTTTGATTTAGCTTAGATTGGCTTATCAGCTTAGCTCTGGTTAGTGCATTGACTTAATGACCGGACAATGCTTCTACGTTAAAGCTTCGGTTACAGTAAATATTATTGGCAATACGGTCGTTCTCAAAAGTAATTCCAATTCCATTTTAACTGGCCACTGTTTAGCTATCGTTAGCTAGCTAGCTAACTGCCTGGGAAGAGAGGCAACGCCAGCAGGTTCAGATGATTTAAGACTACAGAGCTAAAACAACTAACACTACAAATACATTAACTTATACATATCGTCTTACCTTATAGCTTAGTGGCAGCAGAGTCCGGTCCGGAGCGGAGCTGAGCTGAGCGAGCTGAACTGAACGAGCTGAGCTGAGCTACTGTAGCAGCCAAAAAATGTTGAGCGTGTTTTGCCTCGGCATATCAGAGTTGAGTTTATGATGACGTGCGGTCTCAGCAAATCAGAGTGGCATTGACTGGTTGAAATCAACTTAACAATTTTCCACATAAATTGCATTTCCAAATAAAAATAAAAACATACGTAAATAAATACCTACATTCGTTAATTAATTAAATAGATAAAAAATATAATACTCAAATAAATAATTAGAAATAAATGATGCTTAATCATAAATAATCTATATTCATAGTGATTAACAATATTGATAACAACAATGTTGACATACATTTAAAAATAAATATATTCTTAAATAACGTTAATTTCCTGCACCTGTATTAGACGTCCCCATGACGTCCAAAAAAGTGACCTAGTCCGACGTTCAAATGTTTAACTGCATATTGACGTCCAAGTGGGGTCATAGTTAGACGTCCAAATAGTGGACCTAGTTTGCACGTCGTGTAGACGTACAGAATTGGTCTTGGACCGACCGACGCAATATAGACATGATCTGCACGTCCACAAGACGTCTAATGTTTAGTGGTGAGTAAAAGAGCTTCTCCGTCTTGTTTACAAGTTTTGTTTTGACTGCGCGGAGAGCCCGTTAGCTGGCCGCCGGTGCGCATGCGCGGGAGGAGGGGCCGTGTGGCTGTTTGTTTAAGCGCACACAGACCACGTGACCGCGCTGCTCCGCTGCTCCTAATGTATTTAGCTAAGAGCCGCTAGCCCCCTCAGCTCACTGCGAGTGAAGGAATTAGCTACCTGTGGGCGCCTTGTGCTGGAGTTTAACCGTGCTCTTGGGTGGAATTTGAGGGGTGACCGGAGGGAACGAGATGCCAGGTATAACGTCTGAAGTGTGCTCGGTCTTTTTGTGTGGTTTTGGTGGATTTATTAGATGGGGGATTTAATGTTTTGGTCGATTCTGTGCTGTGTGTGTGTTTGTAGGTTAACTGTGCCTTTGACTGGACTTCATCAACTCCAGCTTTGACTGCTTGTTTTGCTTGTTCTGCTGTTGTTTTCAGTGAATTGTAGCTAGTTAGATAGCTAGCACATATCGGCCATAGCTAGGTTAGCTAAGTAGTCTAATTTTATGGCATGTTGTATAAGAAAATGTGCATTTAACTAGCTAAATTTTAGCACAAACACCCCAGCTGTTGGCTAACCTAACAGCTAGCTAACTAGCTAGTAGATGACTGACTGACTGTCTGGCTTATCTCTGCACACAGCCAGCCAACTAAACATAGCATAGCTAGCCTAGATATTACTCATCTTGTCCCAAATGTTTGTGTTCCGTTTTGTTTTTTTTGTTTTTTTATATGTGTGTTTTTAGCTAGGTTACTTTATTTTTAGTTCACTTGACTCGACCTTTTGTCAGGTTCACCTTGTATTCTATTATAGCTAAGGGTCATAAAGTGCTGAGTGCTTTTCTTGTTTATAAACATTTATAAACATTAGTTTTCTTATCGAGCACTCGTTTTATATGCTAGTAAAGCTAGTTAAAACAAACCCTCTCTTGCATAACAGCAGCAGCAGTGTCCTCCTCCTCCTTCATGTGAGAAAACAACATGGAGAGAGGAGAACATTATCCATCTCCCTCTTTGTTTTGGTGGTGGTGAGGCATGTTTTGGCCGAGTGGACAGTGCGCTTCTTCCCCACTGCGCCATGTTTAGCTGGATGCGTCGACACTGGTGTTGATAAAGAGCTGAAAACGTGGGTTTTGAGACTTCTCTGACGTTTTGGACGTTTTGGACTTTCTGTGAGGGTCTCTGGTGCCCCGGCTGACGCTCTGCTTTCGTGTTTAATGCCATGATTCTCCAGCCTGTGTATGTTTCAGCCCTCCTTGTCTTTATTGTCCTCCTACAGTATTGTAGACACGCTTGATTTATCTATCCCCTCATCCCGCTTTCATGGCTGCCGTCTGTAACACGGGGAAATGCGGCTTCCCTTTGTTACATAAGCTGTGTTGGACGTGGGGGAACACGCTCAGTGTGAATAGTCGTGTCCTGCTGTGTGCTGGAAGAAATTAGGCCTTGCAGTGTTTGCCCTGCTTAGGAAAGCCTGTGATGTAGTGCTGCAACTAATCGTTTTTTTAACTAGTCGTCTAATATGTCAATTATTGCTTCGTTTAATCGATTAGTCAGTGGTTATCTGTCCTTCTCTGTGTTGTCAGTGTGTTAATCTGTCTAGATTTAATTATACTTTGTGTGATTGTGTAATTATATTTGCTCTGAGTGGTCCAGCTGGCTAAGCGCTGGCACTATGATTAGGAGATCACCGGTTCGAATCCTGCTTATGCAGCTTGCCCCGGCTACCGGAGCTTTGAGAGAGCGCAGTTGGCCTTGCTCTCTCCCGATATCACTCCAAGGGGTGATGTCGCTCAGCAGGCGTCTGTGAGCTGATGTATCAGAATCGAGTCACTGTGATGCTACCTGGCAATGCTGTTCGAAAATAGGCGGAGTATGACTTCACATGTATCAGAGGAGGCATGTGCTAATCTTCACCCTCCTAGGCATTAATAGTGATTGGGGGGGGGGGTTCTTTAGAGCTTTTCTCATGGTCCCGTTACACACAAACGAGCTATTGTTAAAATAAGATAAATATAAAGATAAAAACAAAATGTAATTAAACAGATATCAAAATAAATACCCAAAATATAAAGGAGAGTAGAAAAGTAGCATGAACATAACAAGAAGCCCAGAGTGCAAATTTGCTATAGCAGCATGGAGCATAAGTGTAAGTGGAGTTCAGTAACATTTTGTCTTAGTGCAGGTAAAGTGTCATTGTTTTGTGTTGGTGTATATCTAATAAATCAAAAAATACACATTTAGTTTGTATTAGTGTAAGTAAGCATTCAAATGAACATTATGTACAAACTGTATTACAGAGGATTTTAAGATTTTGGCTACGGCTTTTCCTTGTTTTTATTTTATCCTGAAATTTTAACTACTCCTGTAACTGTACTATTTAAAGTGAAACAACTAGTGCAACTAAAACTTAAAGCTGTGACTCTTATTCTTTTGCAACAAGAAAACTGTTGTATTGGAACAAAAAAATATGTGAATGATGTTTTTAGGAATCACAGCAAAGAGTAATGTAGAAGAGACGGAAGGGACACAGGGTGGACGGTAAATCCAGAGTTTGCCTTCTATATTGCTTTTAAACGATTGAAACAGAAATGTGGGTGTTAAGTGCCCTTCAATGCCAAGTCTGTACTACAATTAAGGATTAGTCCACACTTTTTTTTAGAATCGACATTGCTGATTGTGTCAACTAAGCGTTGCAGTGTAACTATACATTTCTCTGGAAACGCAGCATCCAAGAGTGAAATTCCTCCTATTCAGGCTAGTTTACACACAGTTCTTATATACTTGCAGTACTGCTATTAGAAATACACTTTTTATGATTGTACAATTAAAGTGATGTTATTGTGATGGGATCGGTGGATATATTTGGCCTAGTTCACGTTGGTTTGTTTCAATGGAGCTCAGGCTTAGATTTTTTTATGGGCCATATCCAAGAAGAGTCTTGATCCCTTCTTCCCCTTGTATTTGTTACGCCTACTGCACATGATTGAAATAATAATAGAGCACGTTGGAACAAAAGTGAACTGAACTGGCCTTCCAAGAGAAATGATTTGTTTATCCCATGCCTCCCTTTCTGTATTGTTCCACAACACCTAACAAAACCATAATTCAGTCCATATATGGCCATTTTACTACACTCACTGTCCCTAAGCCCTATTTATTGCTGCTTTTCCAGGTAGCTGATATGTAGTTTAGAGCATTTTACTGCTTACCACAGATTTCACTGCTACAGACAGATGAGCAGACTACTGCACAAGTGTACAGGCTGTTCTCAGCACTCTGGTTGCAGTTCCATCCCCGCTGAAAGCAGAAAGGTGAGCTGTGTGTTTGACCACTTGGTTTCCTTTACCCCCACCCTCTTCCTGCATGTCTGTCACCCGTCGATGGTTCTGGACAGGCACAGGCAGAGCAGGATTCTTGGCAGGGACAAGCAGATTGTTCATGGCCAAAAGTTCCCCTGGCAGACGCTGTGCTACAACTGACAGACTGACCTTAACTTAACAGCATGTGTCGTTGTGAGCTTCTTGGGTAATGCACAAGGCATTATTTAGTGGTGGAATACTTACTTTTTCCCTTCTCTGGTTCCGTTGGGCAACTGTAAACCAAGGATTAAGAGGTTGTAAGGTAATTATAGGTTATTGGTTGCTGAATGTCAGCCCTGGGAGCAAGAGTGCAGAGTACTGCCAAATAATGCCCTTAAGGTGTGCACTGAAAGCTAACCTGGAATGAATATTGCATTGTGGTTTGGTAGTGTTCATGTGTAGCAACAAGCCATTGGTAGACAACTGCAGTTCCAATGTTACACAGTAAAAAACACCTATGGTGTGATTTTGACATGTATATTTTACAATGTAAAACATGATCTGATTATATGATACTGCGTATTGCTGCATTTGGTGGTGTCCTACTTGGAGACCAATTATATGACCGTGACTAACAAGGAAAATAGTGTACAGCCCTGAGTTAATGGGGTGGAACTCATGGACAGTAAGCAAGGAGACTAACAAATGTCTGTGACTTGGACACAGTTGTAATGCATGCATGAATCAGGCCTTGTTTATTCTATGATGAGAATGGTAGTGATCCACCTTGATTTATTGTTGCTCTTTTTTATTGTGGTTTAATAGGTAAAAAAATAATTAAAGCTCAGAACCCCATATTTTACCTCAAGTTGTCATTGTTTGCCCAGGCAGAATAACAGAAATTGTTTTGTCTCCAAAAAAAAACAATGTCTATCTAAAGCCAAGAAGGAGCCACGGAAAAGGGATTAGCTCGGGCTCACATGGCTTAACCCTAAGTGTGGAAATGGGTCATCTTCACACATCTGATCTGCCTTGAAGTGGTGGAAGCTGAATAGTTTACTTCCTGTAGCACTATTAAAAAAGATTAGCATGACTAGTTAAAGCATTTCAGCTGTATTATGTAAAGCAGTCTCAAACATGACTGGATGGTTGTAGATCTTGCCTGTTTTGTCGTTTACTAATATAAAATATATATTTTTTTGCTTCTTTGTGTTTATTTTTGTTTATGCACCTACAATCCAGGCATTCTGAACAGATCACAGATTATACGTGAAATCCATCCATCATCTTCACATCCCAGAAATCATCAGGCCCCACTAATACATGGTGACATAGCCCTCTCCTCAATTCCAGCAGATTAGCCCATTGGTTTTGTTTAGTCATACTTTTCCCAGACCAGTTCAGTAATGTTCCTCAAGTCTGGAACTTTTTGTGACTTTTTGGTTACAGAATGTACATGGTAACAGAGTGTACAGGACCTGTGTTTCAATGTCCACGCAGCTGTAGTGATTGCATCACCTGCATGCAGAGACCAGAAATGTGCTCTAAACCCATGGTTTGAATGAAGAGCCCATGGTTTTGGACTTAACACGCACTATTCATTTTGTTATCTAGTAAATCTTTATCTGCTGAGGTTTTGTGATTGGCTCAAGCGGTTGTGGTTTGAGAGGAATTTTATTTGGCAGTGTTACAGGTGGAATACGTGAGGGTAAAAGGATCAGATGTACTGCCTGTTTAAACATGGTGTGACTGCTGTTGGAAACCTCAGCTCTAACCACTGAAGCCTGGCCACAAATCAAGTCTTTAGAATGATTTAATTATTACTAACTTAGTTTAAAAACTGGCCCATAATAGACGCTGTTTTAGCTATAACTTGAGCAATAGAAGACATGATTGTTCCTCACTAAAGAAATAAATGTGCAACAAGAAGAGTGCCGATGAAAATACGATGTTGGTAATGGAGATAAGTATAAATTAGCTTTTAAGTTGGAAAATAATCTTTACCTTTACTTCTAACATTCTCCACACATACAGAAACATGTCATAATTCATGGAATAGCAGTATGTAATAAGGCGGCTTGGGAATGCCCACACCTGTGTAAGATGTGAGGTGGTATCTTGTAAGTAAGGTTGAACACAGGTCACTGTGCTCATGGCAAGTCTACATTAATCATTGGAATTCTAGTGATACCTGATTGCAGATGCCAGTTGTGTCCCAGGCATTAAACGCTTTTTAATTTCACAATGTTGTTCGTGTACCAAGAATACATCACACCAGGACCAGCCGTGTCTGTCAGTAATTGTCTGTGCGAACAATAAATGACAATGGCATTTAATGAGGGAGGCCCCACATGCATATCCTGCAGGTCACTGTTGCCTCCTTTAGTTTACATGGGACATGGAAAAGGGCATGCAGCATGTCTGTGTACATCTAACTTAAAAACGTATTTCATATAATTACTTAAAGAAGCTTGTGTAGTGCCTTTTTTATAGTGAAGCTTATATCCACAGTTATGAAGTCCTTGGTATTTGGGCTTAGAAAACCTTAGAAAATTGATTTTACTGACATATAAAATCTGATCGTTGAAATTGAGGCTCTGTTAAATCCACAGTAGTAATGTAAGAATGGACACCTATTTGAAAATTTAGACTATATTAAAGTTTTTCCACACTATGGATTTTGTTGTCAGTTAAAGTTCAAAGTGTTTTATCTACATATGCTGTTCATAACTATTTAGAGCTATTCGTAATCCAATGCTGCTCTTTTTATTGTCTCATTAAATTAGTAGTACACACTGGACTGAGGAATATGTATCCATGGTGTTTGGATGATAAATTTGCACATCTTTATCAACTGACTTTGCTAAAACAGCTGGGACATATTTTGGGGACACATTTTAATTGCAATTACAGTAAAAAGCAGGTAAAGAGTCATAGTAAAGGATTGACAGTATTTTAAAGTGCACAATTATTTGAAGGTATAGTTGGAATGCTTGGTGTGACATCGTTCTCTGACATCAGAGGTCAATAGAATACATCTAACATGCAAGTACTAGAGTGGTTACTAGCAAGTAACCACTCTTAAAAAAAAAAAAAAAAAAAAGATCAAGGGTGGTTCTTTAGGGTGTTCTTTGGTAGAAACAATGGTGTAGCATAGAACTTGAACCATTTGGATTGCTTAAATGTTGCTGGATTAAGTATTAGGCTAATAGAATAGTTACCATTTGTCTTTACTAAAAAACAAACAAAAAACAATTTTGACAGTAGTTGCTTATCTGACATGGAGGAAAAGCTAGTTTCAAAGCAGTGCAACAGACAGCCCAAACAAGATGATAACAGTATCAACACGAAAATGTTGTTTACAATTGTTTTATCAATATTATCCCTGCAATTTGTATGATTTTTAGAATTATTTCTATTATGTATGCCAGTTTTTAATATTTATCAGCATTCTCTGTCGTGTTTAACTCTTTGTCAGTATGTTCTGTTCAGTTGCTAATGCAGAATTCAGAAATGTATACTGAAACTGTATTGTAGTCTACACAGATTCTATTCTAAATAATCATACATTTCTTTTAGTCTGGTCATTATGAAATTATGATAATTTAAGAAAATGAAGCTGGCAGTTTTTATTTGCACAAAGTAAAAAAAACATCAAACATGGAGAGAGGTTTTTTTCCCTGACCACAAGGACACTGTTATGCCACGTCCTGCATAAAAGAAAGTAGATGCCGTGAAGCTTGGTACTTTCCTACTCTGACATTTATCTGCCTCTAAGCAACTGAGCAGAGGAGATTCCTCATCCCCCAGTGAACACTTGTCTATCTCTGAGTCTGGCAGCTGAGATCCCCCTCTGGATACTGGCACGGTTTCAGCAGCATGCTTCAGATTGATTTCGGATAAGTTCTTGCTTTTAGTATCTGTGTGAATGCAGCTCTGTTTTGAAAGGGGATCTGATCCTAAAGCAACACTTGCTAAGAGATGCGATTTGGACCCGGGGCTCATGTGATGGTTCAGCCCCCCGAGGCTGTGACCGTTTGCCCTCTCGCTGTGCAGCAACAGAGAGACAGTGTTTTCTGATATGTTACTGCAGCGATCATTTGTCTGAACACAAACATGGATTCAGCATTGGGGATTTTATGGTGGTTTGTTTGTAAGAAGTGTATTGGAACCTGTTTGCATTCACAGTGGCTGTGTGCCAGCTGGAGGTGGGCGGTATGCTGTGTAACCGATGGGGAACAGTATATGGATCACTGTATGGTTCCTTTTACAATCCAGGAGCCAGCGGGAATCAGAGCAGAAAGAAGCTGTGAAATCAGTATGATTTGTTAAAGTATTGTTTTGTTTTTTTCCATTTTAGTGTTTATCTTGACCATGATATTTTTGTTTAAATTGTAATTGGTTACTTTGACTTATGAATAGCTTTTCACACTGAACCCCAACACAGCACTGTTATTATCAGCATGTTTATGAATATAGGAACCGGTTTTAATTCTGAGTGCATGAACTTAACCTTTCTGGGTTTTTTTTGAAAGCTATATACAGCTCTGGAAAAAATAAGAGACCACTTCAGTTTCTGAATCAGTTTCTCTGATTTTGCTATTTATAGGCATATGTATGAGTAAAATAAAAATTGTTGTTTTATTCCATAAACTGCGGACAACATTTCTCCCAAATCCCAAATAAAAAATATTGGCATTTAGAGCATTTATTTGCAGAAAATGATAAATGGCTGAAATAATAAAAAAGAAGCAGAGCTTTTAGACCCCAAATAATACAAAGAAAACAAGTTCATATTCATAAAGTTTTAAGAGTTCAGAAACCAATATTTGGTGGAATAACCCTGTTTTTTGTGCATCTTGGCATGTTCTCCTCCCCCAGTCTTACTCACTGCTTTTGGATAACTTTATGCCACTCCTGGTGCAAACCAGTTGATGTTTGATTACTTGTCATCATCCATCTTCCTCTTGATTTATATTCCAGAGGTTTTCAATTTGGTAAAATCAAAGAAACTCATCATTTTTAAGTGGTCTAATTTTTTTGAGAGCTGTAGGTTATTGGATGAGTGAAAATGGAAAAAATAAATGTCTATCATAAACACAATATTTTCAATGTTACAATATTCTTATTCTTATTCTTCAGCATTAAAATTAATGCTATTTGATTTAATTTTATATTGTGATATGGAAATAATAACTACTTACAATATTACACGTCATTTATTCATTTTAGGTAATTCTGTTAATACTTAAAAAAAAAACTCTTAATACTTCTTCTGATAAACTGCATATTTAATTGCATATTTCTACATGTGTCATGTCTTAGTCTGATCCAGTTTGCAACATGTAAGCAAACCTTCAGCAACAGCTGACATTGCCTTTGTTTCTGCATGGTTTCATGTATTGTTATGGATTTTTTTGTGTTTTTTTTCTGTTTGTATAAGAGACACTGCATGTGGTTAGCTCCTCTTTGGATTAGCAGGTTTGGTTATTTGGGCCACGTGCACCACTGCTTCTGACAGGTGCAAACAATCAGTATAGAAAATGCAAGCCTTGACCTGCCTTTACAGAACCCTCACCTCAATGCCATTCAACACCTTTAGAATAAGCTCTATGTGCTAGGTGCCCCACGTCACTGCTGGACCTGACTAGAGCTTCTGTGACTGAATAATGCTATCCTTTTGGATATCCCGATTTTGATGTTTGAGTATTTATGTTAAATGCAATAAATTAAAATCCTAAAAGCTTCTCAAAGGTTAGTTGCCCACTTGGCTTGGATGTGCATTTACTGTTTACTGCTACCTCACTCTACCTCCAGCCTCATTAGATCACATTAGCAAAATCTGGAGCTCTCTCTGTTGCCACTAGCTCAGCAACGATTAGTTGATATATTTGACAATGTTGATTTATGTAAATTTACAAATGACTACAAATGACTACAAATTTCGTTATCAACTAATCGTTAATTCGTAACAGTACTGCATTACACAAAGTGCTGGGGAAAGAAGTGCAATAGGAGATGAGTGAATGGCTCACTCACACAGTTTACACTCAACTTAGTCTGTTTACCCAAAAATGCCCAAACACAACAGATTACATATTTACTCACTAAATATCAGTAATTTTCATGTTTAAACAATATTCTTTTAAATCTCATGTTTAGCTGTTTCTATCATTTTTAGAGATGGAGGACATGGCAGAAATAATCTTTGACTAGCAACTGGGGCTGCAACTAATGATTATTTTCGATTGGTCAACTACCAAAATAATTATTAGTTGCAGCCCCAGTTGCTACTCACAAGTGATACATTCATCAGTTCTAGTACAATGTGTTGTTTTATATAAACCCAGATCACCGTAACAATAAAAATACAATTAATCACACATCATGTGTGGCTAACCTTTCTTGAATATTCCAAGATTACACAGATTACCCTTTCCAAACGGACTTGCACTACACACCCAATACCTGCACTACTGCTATATTGCACTGTCAATACACACTTTAATTCCCCAAAAACTGTACTTTACGCACTCATTCACTTTACCAGCTAGATACCATATTTGCACTACCATTATACGGGTTCTATTTATACTGACATTCCATCTCAATCACCATCAATATTGCACTATTGTCTTCTGTCTTACGTATGTTTATTGTGTCTTGTTGTATTGTACATATAGTGTCTCCCACTCTTTTAGATTATGTATCTTATTTCTTTTTACTTATATAAATATATCCATTTCACCCCCACCACTACTGCACCTTGTTTTTGTCTCATGTATGTCTATTTGTGTCCCTGCTGTATTGTACACAGTGTCTCCCATTCTTTCTTTTATTATATCTATTATCTGTACTTGCTGTAAAATTGGGAAGGAAAGTAACGTTTCAATTCTCTATGTCCTGTACATATGCAGTATTGACAATAAAACTACTTGATTTGACTTTATTTGAATGGCTTAATATTGTTTTTCATTACTGTTTATTTATGTCAATCTGGTTTATTTTCTTCATTAAGGAGATTTATTAAAATTTTCTAACATTTTAATATATTCAATAAATTGGTATTGCTGACATTGACCCAGGAAAAGGTGACCTGAATACATCTAATCTGATAAGTTCATATCTGTTGTCTCTCGGAGGACTGACTTGTTAAATGTGGCCTGTGTGTCGTGCAGTGTGCTGGAGCATGGATGTTCTGCTGGCCATGTCAATAATTGATGAATCCCAGGCAAAGATGATTCGAAGGATGTTGATAATAAGGCTGTAAATATCGGTGCCTCAGTTGTGTGCAGCAGACTGGCTGGTTTTAATCAGGAATGCTCCAGATTTCCAAGATTTTTCTATTCTTTATTTCCTGTAGTTGAGGGATCAGATTTGGTACGCACGTGGCATATTGGATGCCAAGTGTGCGGGTTAATGGGCCGTTTCTGAACAGTTCAGATTATTGTCTTTGTGAATTTCAAAAGGAGTATGCTTAATTTTTTCCAGGTCAGGCAGATTGCACTGAATGAGTAATAACACCAAAAAAAAATCCATTCCGTCTTTAGATCAGACAAATAAAGTACAACGTGTTAATCAATTATGACTGTAGCTTCAGGCATGCAACACCTAGAAGGAATTCCTGTTCATCTTCTGTTTCATTTAGTTTGGCTCTGTAGAGACAGGTGGAAAGTGTGTATGTGTTTGTAATGGTACAGTCTGCTCTGCTTTTTTTTAATCTGTCTGTCTGCTTATGCAACAAGCGCTACTCACCACTCCTGACGTCATGACACACATAAGAGACAGGAAGAGTTGTCAGGTACCTTGGTATGTAAGTCTGTGTGTGTGCATGAGGAATATTTCTACCCAGCCGATAACTATTTGGCTCACTGTCTTTCAATGACTAAGGTCTTCTTAATTACTGAATTTATTGATCCAGTCATTCAATAGTTTGTTCTTTGACACTTTGTTTTACTTTTTACTGGTTTGTATTAGTATATATGCTAGGATATTTTAGCAGTATGTGTACAGTAGTAGTTCTGGATAATATAGTAAAGGTCATTACTAAAGTTTTTAATCGCAGCAGGGTAGCTCTGATTGGAGTAGAAACACACCAGAATTGATTTGGCTTCTAACTCAATTTGCATGAAAAAACAAGAGTCTTAAGATTATCATGAATTGCAATTTAGATATTGAAAGATTGATCGGCTGTGTATCGTATCAGACAATTTTCAGCCAAAATATGCAATCGGCAATTGTCATATATATTTCTCCAAGTAACTGATCTTGAGTTATCTCGGGAGTAGGGGTTTACAGCAGAGTCATTTATGCAGTATTGGCATATTAGGTTGTGTTGTACATAGGGTTGCAGCGGTAACCGGTTTCACGGTATACCATGGTATTAAAATGCACGGTTATCATACCGTGTGTGTTTGCTTATTACCGGTAAAACGCAAGCCAGCGGAGAAACTCACCCGCGCATGCGCAACTCTGCTCCGCTTCAGCTGCTCAGCACACAGCGGTGAGAACAGCAGAAAGTGCATCAGACTAAACAAATCTCCGTCCGCCTAAAAAAAGGCTAAACTAAAATCAGCAGTGTGGGACTATTTCGGAGACCCGCCGAACGCACCCGAGGATGGTTATCCGATTTGTAATCAATGTGGCCCTAAAGTCACAGCTAAAGGTGGACATACGTCAAACCTGTTCTCCCATCTCCGAGAACAGCACCCCGCCGTGCAGCGCAAAGTATGTGTTTAATTTATAATTTTAATCTGAACCTAAATAAAACCTCTTTGTAGTCGTGCACAACCCACAACCCAAGCGCTGAGTTATCCGAAATTTGGGCACGCAGGTACAGGCGTGAAGTGCGTGCTACGATGGATTCACATGTCCGTGTAAAGGTCCTGGCCGGACTGGATGTGAAAGACGCCATTCATTTACATGCGTTCATTTTCAAATTCTGACGTGCCTGTTTTTCATATGTTAAAACCAGACTCGGTGTGAAAGCCTTAAAATAGAAATCTCTATTGTGAGGATCATGTCAGAAATAAATCCCCTCTTTCTGCAGTATCTGGTTATATACCAACTTGGCAGTAAAACGGACGTTTACAACAGTTGTTGATCAGACACTGACCCAGGCTCAGTTTATCAGATATTAAATAATTTAAACTTAAATAATTTCACTGAATATTTTAAATACAGGATCTTTACTTCTTAGAGGACATGTAATGTGTGTGTGTGTGTGTGTGTGTGTGTATATATATATATATATATATATATATATATATATTATATATATTTATATATATATATATATATATATTTTTTTTTTTATATATATACACTCTAAATGCCCTTAAGAGTAATGGAAAAACCTGGTTTCCTTCACCTGATGGTGTACAGCTTATTTTTTTAAGGAGACATTATCTATATAGTTGTTCCAGGTTTCTACAATAAATAGTTAATTGAACAAAAAACCTTTGTTGTAATTTCTTTAAGGGTCAGTTTAATAATATATGTAACAAACTGTGATACCATGATAACCGTGATACCGCGGTATTTTCTGAGACGCTTATCATACCGTGAAAATCTCATACCGTTGCAACCCTAGTTGTACATTTAGTGCCTATCATTATTTTATTATGTATAATTTTATTTTGCTGTAACTTTGGGAAAGAGAGTAATGTAATTTCAATATTCTGTATGTCCTGTACATATGCAGTATCGAAAATATAACTACTTGAATTGACGAAACATTGTGATTTTATATAATAAAAAAGAAAATATAATATTGGATATTAATATACATAGACATCTATTCTGAAAACAATTTTATTTGGGTGAGTAAAGCCCTTTTGTTTATTCATAGCCATCTTAAATTCTCAGTGATTATGAGGTTGCCACAATTGGGCAAAATTACAAAATTATCCCAAAAAGGATAATGTGACATTCAGTATCAGTACAGGTGATCAGTGATCTGCCTGAAAAAACACTGATCGTTCAGTCTCTGTTGAAACTCATAAATCATTTTTCTTGTGTATGTTGCATGTTTCTGTAAGCAGTGTAGAAGGAACTTTTTTTATTATTATTATATACATATTTCCATGGTGTGAGTTGCAGTAACCATCTGTGGTCTTCTTCTATGGTTTGCAAACTTGTTTTCTTATACTGGACCCACCAGTGTGAAACAAACAGCTAATTTAGCTCAGTTCATTTGGATTTATGTTTTTACTGGCATTGATGCTTCATTAGTACTCATGCTAAGAAAATAACAACAACAGACTCCAGACTCCTGATGTGAATACCGCATCTTGGAATGAGCTCCAGGCCTTTTACTAGCTGTGTGCATGAACAAATGATTCAGCTACACCAAGCTGGATGGGAAATCTCTGAGAAAGTGTCCAGTGATGCCTTTTGATGTTCTGAAAAGTGCTTTATAAAACTCCTGCTTTACCCTACATGGACATGGTTTTTAAATTACAGCTTATATTCTTCAGTTTACGGTCGCAATCATTGTTGCCTTCCAGATTTAGTATGCTTGAGAACAAAGGCTGCACTGTACTGCAGTGCTGTTTGTTTTCCTGCGCAGGTAGTGAAGTCAGGCTTTGGTTAATTGCTCATGTCGTAATTGTTTCATTGTTTTGTATGGAGCTGTAATATTAATCCTCTCTTTTTCTATTCCAGAGCCAGCAGATATGAGTGGGCCTGATGTAGCGAAGACGCCGGGAGGCGGGGCTCCAGGGAAAGAAGGCAAAGACTCGGTAACCAATGGCCATGCAGAAGGAGAGGCTAACCCTTTCGCAGAGTATATGTGGATGGAGAATGAAGAGGAGTACAACCGACAGGTTTGTATATGCTTGTTCACCTACGTAATGCTTGGTGATGCCAAAAGTTATGGGATAGCAAAATGTTCCCTTGAGGGAGGGCTTGTGAATGCCCATACCTGAATGAATTGTGATTTTCTATCTTGTGAGTGAGTTTGTGCTCTGGCCATTCTGCTCAGGGCAAGACAACATGAATTATCAGAGTTTGAGCAAGACATGATAGTGGGGGCAAGATTGAGGGGACATCAGTTCTAAAGTTGTGAGGGGGATTTTAACCACAGTGGGTGGTAATGACTGGAACTGGTGACATCTGGCAACTCCAGCAGATATCACATTCATACGTAGTTCAGTAGCCTTATTCAGCAAGCTAGCTACCCATAGAGCCATCCTCTCCCTTCATCCATGCTTCATTTTCCTCCAAACCTTTAAGACAGCATCACAGAGCGAAAGACTCTGAGTCTCACACTACCTAGCTCTCACTCTACCCTGACGCATTATAATACAGTAAAAAGTATGCCAAACCTACATCACACTACACGTTATTTTAATATTGTTTTAGTTTGTTTCAAGTAAATAAAAAATTGTCTTAAATATATATTTTGATTTAATTTGTTAAGCAACCAGTTATTTTTCTTTGAGAAGCTTAGTCCAGTACAATATAATTTTAACAGTTTAATAACACATTTTTGTTATTTAAATTTAAAAGTCCATCCTACATATGTCCTGACAAACAAACACTAAGTAACACTCAACCAAACGCATAAGGTACCACAGAATCTCTTTTGGCAACAACTAATCAACCACATGGGATACCAAAGCAAGTGGCTAGCAACCACTAAGTAACTCTTTAGCAAACCCCCTAAAATGCCATTGCAGCCACTTTACCACACTAGCAGGAAATGCACTTGTGCTAGTAGAGCAGAGCGATTTGAAAATAGGAGGTGCTGCCTCACCTCCACCTCCCGCTAAGGAGGAAATAAATTTATGTATAATGTGCCACCCCACCCTGTTCACATTTGCTGATAAAAGCTGTGCACCTGCATGTTCGTGGCAGAGTGGACATGCTCTACTGCTCCTCCTCTGTCTGGTGCCACTGTTTTGGTTAGTTAGCTTTTAGCTGATTTTTCTGACATGCAGTGGCTTGTTTATAATATTTTGACTCACATGTGCTCAGTTATGAAAATGCACCTACAAAGACCAACTCAGACTCACCCAGGCAGATGGGTAATCCTTAATCTTTTATGGAAAGGTTCTCCTGTTCATTCCTATTGTCTTGTCTTTCAGGTGGAGGAGGAGTTATTGGAACAGGAGTTTCTGGAGCGCTGTTTCCAAGAAATGTTGGATGAGGAGGACCAGGATTGGTTCATTCCAGCAAGGGACCTCCCTCCAGGGGTCGGGCAGCTTCAGCAGCAGCTCAATGGCCTGTCAGTCAACGACAGTATTGCTGAGGATATTGTGGTAAGCTTTGAAACAATAACAATGGAGAAGCGCTTTGCTTTACTTTTTTACTTATTTAATCTTTATATTGTACAGTGTTGAGTCAGGGGGTTTTGTGGTGCAGGCAATAATATGAGTATTATTAGTAATGTCTCAAAATAAGTGCCATGAAGCTTCAATTTTCATTATTTCTGTAGATTTAATGTGACCACTTTAAACAAGAGATTGAGGTGCATTATATATGAACCAGGCTCTTTTTTTCTCCTTTCTCCAGAACTGTGTATAATTATTATTTTTTTTTTTTGTCTTCCAAAATGAAGATTTGAAAAAAGATTTGATTTAAAATGATCTTTAGCCTTACAGTCTTCTCTCTCTCTTTCTTTTCTTTTCCCAGCGCAAGAGCAGCTTAAACCCCGAAGCCAAGGAATTTGTCCCGGGAGTGAAATACTAGGGATCAGCCTCACCCTCTGGAGTTGCCCTTTCACAAGCACATACACAAACCCACACATACAGAGACTTTTTTGGCTGTAATTACGACAGTCATGTTCACACACTCATAAATATGTACACTCACACACATGTACACACACTGCTGTGAAGGGCTGGAAATGCAGAGGAGGGTGAGGTTTTTCTGAGGAGGGGAGGGATGGGGGGGGTTGCTCATCTATAAGCTTTTTATTTACATTCGTTACATATAAACCAAGGGCAGGGAGTTTAGATGTGGCCTCTAGGAGGCGCTGTGGCAGCCTAATGTCATACTCGATACAAAGCCGTTTTATTTTCTTCTGTCCATAAGGTGACTGACTGATCATGTCAGCTCTCATTTAGAAATTTGTGCCTCATCAGGTATTTACTTTTTTCCTTGCCTGTCTTTTTTTTTTTTGTTTGTTTGTTTTTGTTTCATTTCTTTTTCTTGCAGTGGGAGGTTTGTGTCTGTCTTGTGTAACCATGCCCTGTGATTGAGGGTGGTAGGGGCCAAAAGGGGCTTTGGGGTGTGACTGGATGTACAGTGGTTGACTGAATGGGGTGGGAGGGGAGGGGAAGGGAAAGGAGGGGGCAGTTTGGGTACAATAAGAAGAGGCTTTGGATGAATTCACATGAAAACATAATTTGATTTTGAGTAGAACCTCTTACATGCAAAAATGGAATTCATTTGAAAAAGGAAGAAAAAAAGTAAATAAAAGTCAAAAGTTGGTAACTGGTTGAGACATTTTTGTATTTTTTACAACTATGCTTCTAATAATGCTACTGCCATTTAAAAGAAATACAAATTAAGGAAACTGGACCTGCTCCCAGTATTAACACAACTGTCTGGATGAAACAAACATTTCGAGACATTGCTTTTAACAGGTGGTACTGTTTGGAGTCAGAAGTTAGTGCTTTGATTTTGCAGAAATGCTACAAGGCTAACATATAATAACAGGCTTTGTTTGAAAAAAAGTGTAAAACCAAAGCAGGGGGATTTTGTTTTTATTCACTATTCATTTGATTTGTTGGGTGAACTTTATATAACCGTATTTTTTTGCACTTTAAGGTGCACCGGATTTTAAGGTGCATTATATGCGACATTAGTAACTAGTAGTAGGAACAGAGGGGTGTTGCCATGTTTTCCTTGTTTGTTTTCACCTCAGGACGGCCAAAGAGCTAGTGCTAATGCTAATACTGCTGGAGAACTAAACTGAAACTCCTGTACAATGCTGTACTTCAGCAAATTGGCTTTTTACTGCTTCTTAATTCCTGACTGGTACATTTCATATATAAAGGTGCACCGGATTAAAAGGCTCACTGATTTATTTTTGGGAAAAGTAAAGGATTTTAAATGTGCATTACAGTGCAAAAAATACATATGTATATATTATAAGAGGAAAAGAGAGGAGGAAAGAAAGAAATAGAATAAGAGGGAACATTGATAAGATAAAAGAAAAGTAAAAAAAGTAAAGTAGGCATGGACTCAACAATACTTGAGCTGTGAAACTGTGTTCTCTGGAATGATTGTGCTCCATTCAGTACTTTTGGGATCATTTAGGGAGTTAGGGATTATGAGTTGTAGTGGTGATCATATAACATCCTGACCTTACCAAAGCTTTTGTGACTGAATGTAAGCAAATCACACATTGTAGGACGCTAAATGGTTCTTGATTAATTGATCTAGATATGTGAATTTTTTTTATTTTTTTTATTAAATCAATGGAAAGTGGCTTTTCTATGGCATTGCTTTTAAGTGTTGAATGTTATTTATCATGGTAAGCATTTACATTACTGTTTTTATTACCTTTTTTATGGAGATTGTTTAATTAGAAGTTGCTCATTTGTGTTTCTACATCCTCAGTACCTTTACTGGAGGATGTGGACTGGGGACTGCAAGATACTATCATAAGAGCTACACAATTTTACTCCCCTTCTCACTCTTGGAGCACTGCCCACTTCCTGTACGACCACCGATAACTGTTAGAGTCAGAACAATGCCAGATTTCTATACTATCATGAATTATTACTCCATCTCTCTTTCCTGTTGTTCCTTTGGGAGATTTGATCAAGGATATTGCACAACTTCAAAAGGGTACAGTGTTTTTCAGTTATTTCACATAGATCACTTTCATACTGACCCTCAGTTCATTTTTAGTACGGACCTGGTCTAGAGTTCATTTGGATTCAGTTTGGTTTAACATTCTGCCTGCAAATGCAGCTCAGACCTGCAGTTGAATTTAAAACCTGCAGAAGCCAAGAGAGCATTTAAGTTCATCTCTTACATCTTAAGTAGAATATTGAAGCTAGACCTTAACCTTCACACAACAATGCATTTTAAATGAGGGTTCTGTATGTGGGTTTTGGTGTGTGATTCGGGTCATGCTATAACTGTTGAAAGTACTATATTTTTCAATTATAAGGCACCCTATCAATAAACATCTATTTTCATACATAAGGCACACTGGATTATAAGGTGCATTATGCAACTCTAGTAAGGAACAGGGGTGTTCCCATGTTTTCCCTCGATTTCAGCAGGTCTCGCCACTAGGTGGTGGTGGTGTTCGGTAAATAAGTTAAATAAAGCTAAACTAAGTAAACAAAACTGTAATTATTAAAAAATTTCAAACAAGCGCTGGATGTTAATTTACACAGATTTCTCTCCTTTATTTGAGTGAGTGAAGTGCTTCAGTTTAGTATTTACAGTAAGCATAGGTTTCCAGATTTCGCCTAAGGCAGGTTGCAGCAGCATTAGCATTAGCACTAACAGTGTAGCCTGACAGCACAACACTGAAGAACCCTGAGTGTTCCAGTAACCCAGGGTGGTGATAGTTAGTGGTTCATCCCACATATCGCACCAGATTATAAGGCACACTGACAATTTTTTGAGAAATTAAAATATTTTAAGTGTGCCGTATAGTGCAAACAATACAGTAGCCTCAGTTTTCTGTTATTGGCTGATAGAAGTGGAAGTTGACATAGTCCTCTGCTGTTTTATCCCATCCATCCTAAGTTGGGACGTATTGGAAATCTTTCTCAGCTCACTACTACAATCGTACAGTACAAAGCGGATAGCTGAGCTGTCATAATAGCCTTTATGTCAGCTTAAATCAGCCAGGCAGTTTTTTTTTATATTAATAATCTCTCTCTTTAATCAAGACATTTCCGTCCTTAGCACTGATGCTCACTTTTACCACACCATTCTGAGTAAAGTTTATTGCGATTATTGTGCAGTTAATTATCATAATCAACAATCATGCAATGCCAATAATTAGTTGGAAAATCATTACAACAATATACATTTGTATATTGTATGTTTTTCTAGGTGTAAATAAAGAAACATCCTTTACAGGAATGTTAAGGCCATATCCATATCCATAATCATTCATTTTTTAATTTTACGTACTGAAAAAAAACCCTCTACATACAGCTCTGAAAAAATGAACACTTAAAAATGAGTGTCTTTAATTTTATCAAATTGAAAATCTCTGGAATAGAATCAAGAGGAAGATGGATGATCACAAGCCATTAAACCAAGCTGAACTGCTTGACCTGTTGCACCAGAAGTGGCACAAAGTTATCCAAAAGCAGTGTGTAAGACTGGTGGAGGAGAACATGCCAAGATGCATGAAAACTGTGATTAAAAAACAGGGTTATTCCACTACATATTAAATTCCAAACTTTTCTTTGCATTATTTGAGGTCTGAAACCTCTGCCTCTTTTTTGTTATTTTAGCTATTTCTCATTTTCTGCAAATAAATGCTCTAAATGACTATTTCTATTTGGAATTTGGGAGAAATCTTGTCCGTAGTTTATAGATTAAAACAACTGCCTTGTATCCTCCTAATAAGGCTTTCATGTCTTAAAATGTGGATTATGCATATGTCAGTATTTTAATGTAAAAGAAAAAAAAACATCTATAGAGTTTATTTTAAGATGTATTGCTTTAGATTGAGCAGAGTAACATGATCTGGTTCAGAGGGCTAAAGTGCATGCTGGGCTGTGGTTTCATGGCCTTGAATAGCCAGATGGGGTGAAATATGACCGGGCAGTTGTTCTGTTGACGCAATGTTAGCCTTTACACTACAACTGCAGGCCACTGTTGACTTTACACTTACCTTCACCGCTTACAGACTGTGGAATTGTGGGAGCATCTGCCACAGTTTCCCTGGTGACCCGCATGGTCTCCTTGACGCTTGTGACTTCGGTCTATGCTGGCCTGCAGCTGGGTGAGCTGGACTGGCTGGAGGCAGCGGGTAAGGTCACAGTGAACGAGTCTGATTGTGGAACAGAGTCAGGGAAGGAGTCAGAATCTTTAGGAGATGTCACAAATCGGTGGTAAAATCTTGAGGTGATGTCACACACCAGCTGTAGAATCTTGAAGTGATGTCACAAACCGGCTGTAGAATCTTCAAGTGATGTCTTAAATCTGTGGTAGAATCTTGAGGTGATGTGATGTGATCACAAATCAGTTGTAGAATCTTGGTGATGTCACAAATCAGTTGTAGAATCTTGGTGATGTCACAAATCAGGTGTAGAATCTAAAGGTGATGTCAAAAATCAGTGGTATAATCTTGTGGTGATGTGATGTGATCGCAAATCAGTTGTAGAATCTTGAGGTTATGTCACACATCAGTGGTAGAATCTTGAGGTGATGTCACACACCAGCTGTAGAATCTTAGTGATGTCTCAAATCAGTTGTAAAATCTTGGTGATGTCACAAATCAGTGGTAGAATCTTGAGGTGATGTGATCGCAAATCAGTTGTAGAATCTTGGTGATGTCACAAATCAGTGGTAGAATCTTGAGGTGATGTCACAAATCTGCTGTAGAACCTTGAGGTGATGTCACAAATGTGGTAAAATCTTGGTGATGTCACAGATCAGTTGTTGAATCTTATAGTAATGGTACAAATCAGTTGATGTTACCTCAAGCTTGTACACGAGGCGATGGTTATAAATCACACACCAGTTATAGAACATTGAGGTGAGGTGACACAGATAAGCTGTGCAGTGTTTATTTTTTTTACTCAACGTTTTAATCATTTTGATGTCATAGCATACACCATATTATATTTTGAATATTTAGAATGCATAATATAGAATATTACTGCTGAATATTACTGGCCTTTGTGTGAATGAGCAGAATGCAGTGGAGATGAATGCATGGTTAATTCTAATCAGTAATGACGTTAGGCTTCACTGCTCTGTGACTCACAGATAATTACTATGGCTCAGTGGCTCAGCTGACCTTTCAGTGTATACAGGAGTTTATTAGGATGCAGTATATTTCTGTGCCTATAATTGAACGATACCATGATTACGCTGAAGGGCTCTGTAATACACTTTAATGCACTGTATGAGTAAACTACAGATAAGTATTAGCATTAATCCCTCTAGTGGTTGAAGTCTGCGCCTGCAGCCTGTCATGATTATATGTGATGCATTTGGTACATACACTTGCATCATACCATAGTATGGAGCTAAAGGCTTAAGCTGATCTTATTCAGTAGTATAAACCCTCAGAATAATGTCACATAGATAGATACAAGAAACAGCTACCCAGAGTGACGTATATACATATTCATTACCCCTAAAAATAATTTCCCCACTCATGAATCTTTACATTTATTTTAAAAATCAGAAGGGTGGAGAACAAGTGATACTGCAAGGTGGAGAATCGTTTTAAATGCTTTAAAAGTGCAAAGACTAACAATAATACAACTGCTCCTATTCTGAATCTTGAAATGACATCACAAGTCAACTGTAGAATCTTTAGTTGATGTCACAGATCACCTGTAGAATCCTAATGTAATGTCACAAATAAACTGTAGAATGTTAATGTGAAGTCACAGATCACTCATAGAATCTTAATGTGATGTCACAGATCACCTGTAGAATCTTGAGATGACACCACAAATCAACTGTAGAATGTTAATGTGAAGTCACAGATCACTGGGAGAAACTTAACGTGAAGTCAGAGATCACATGTAGAATCTTGAGATGACACCACACATCACCTGTAGAATCTTGGGGTGATGTCACAGATCAGTTGTAGAACCTTGAGATGAAATCACAAATCAACTGTAGAATCTTAATGTGAAGTCACAGATCACCTGTAGAATCTTGGGGTGATGTCACAGATCACCTGTAGAATCTTAATGTGATGTCACAGATCACTTGTAGAATATTGAGGTGATGTCACAAATCAACTGTACAATCTTAATGTGAAGTCACAGAACACTTGTAGAATCTTAATGTGATATCACAGATCACTTGTAGAATCTTGAGATGACACCACAAATCACTTGTAGATTCTTAATGTGATGTCACAAATCACTTGTAGAATCTTAATGTGATGCCACAGAACACTTGTAGAATCTTAATGTGATATCACAGATCACTTGTAGAATCTTGAGATGACATCACAAATCACTTGTAGAATCTTAATGTGATGTCACAGATCACTTGTAGTATCTTGAGATGACACCACAAATCACTTGTAGAATCTTAATGTGATGTCACAGATCACCTGTAGAATCTTGGGGTGATGTCACAGATCAACTGTAGAATCTTGAGATGACATCACAAGTCAACTGTATAATCTTAAGATGTCACAGATCACCTGTAGAATCTTAATGTGATGTCACAGATCACTTGTAGAATATTGAGGTGATGTCATAGATCACCTGTAGAATCTTAATTTGATGTCACAAATCAACTGTACAATCTTAATGTGAAGTCACAAATTACTTGTAGAATCTTGAGATGACACCACAAATCACCTGTAAAATCTTAATGTGATGTCACAGATCACTTGTAGAATCTTAATGTGATGTCACAGATCACTCGTAGAATCTTAGGTAAAGTCACAGATCAGTTGTAGAATCTTGAGATGACATCACAAATCAACTGTAGAATCTTGAGATGACATCACAAGTCAACTGTAGAATCTTAAGGTGATGTCACAGATCACTTGTAGAATCTTAATGTGATGTCACAGCTCAACTGTAGAATCTCAGCGTGATGTCACAGATTACTGGTAGAATAATTAACGTGAAGTCAAAGATCATGTGTAGAATCTTGAGATGACATAACAAATCACTTGTAGAATCTTAAGGTGAGGTCACAGATCAACTGAAGAATCTTGATATGACATTACAATGATACAGTAGTGTTTTGTAGTACCTTTCATGGCATACACCATATAAATATTTTTAACCATAACTGCGAATCTTTTTTTATTGATTCATTATGACTCAAAACTGCCATAACTTTAGCTAGAGTCTCGTGTTTTTACTGATTTAAATCCTTAAAAAATGTCACCTAAAAAAAAATCACACACACACTATGTATTTTATGCCCCAAAGTGGTTCGTGCAGAGGTTTATTGTAAGAATAGGTTTACATACTGTATAAAAATATAAAACATACACAGCATTTTAGTTAGAGCTCTGGAAGACAGATGCATCTCAGCCCTGTGACAGGCCAGGCCTTTTTTTTTTTTACAACTTCTGTTTCCTGAAGTGTTTTTATGTCCTCTAGTTATTGTATTGTTAATGCATTGAACTATATAGGCTCAAACAAAAGGCATATTTAATAGGCACGTCATTAAGAAGTTAACTGTGCATTCTGACTACATGGATTTTCCTAAGTGGAAGTGACTAGGGGAACTTTTAAGGGATTTTACTGAACTGTAACAACAGGGCTGGAGATGCATCTGCAAAACAAGAACAATGGTCCCACCATGATTTCTGATTGAAGTCATGTTTCTTTAATAGTCTTCTATGATGCATATTCATCCCGGTCACTGATTGGTGAAAGAGTTGCTGAAGAACACATTGGCGCTTGTGGAGTAGTCCAGGGGGAGTGTGGCCCCTGCATTCTGAGCCCCCAGCTTGGCACCACCCAAAGCAGACGACTGACACAAGGTAAGAAGGCTGTATTTGTGGAAATGGCTGTAGTGAGCTTGGTTCTGAGACAGCACCTGAGTGAAACCTGTACAACAAATAAACCACAAGCTCAGACCACAGTATATACTGTAAGACGTGTGTGTAGTTTCAGAGCCTTTGATCTCTGATTGCACAGGTCATCTGCATTTAATCCCACATGCATGAAGTTTCAATAAGTAAAGTAAAGAACTATGAGTTTATATAATATCCTAATAATATTGTGTGAATATGCAGTGTGCTTTTGGGCTGTTTCGGGGCTTTCCAGCTGTTGCTAAAGAGAAATATCCTGCAACTTGTTAAATAAACAGAAAGTGGAAGTGGCTTGTTCTGTCTTGTGACCTGTTTTGACAACACTCACCATCCTTTAGCAGCTCCCAGCTTTTCCATACAGACCCCACACACAGAATAGGCAAACCCAACTCCCCTGAGAAAAGCTCCTTCAACAGAGACGAGACAGACAGAGTCAGAGAGTGAGTCAGACAGACACTGAATCAGACATCAGAATGCTGATTGGCTCAGTCATGCAATAGGTCTAACCTGGTGTGCTTTTGGAAGAACTGCTACAATGTGCTGTGCCAGGACTTTACCAGCCTGGGTAAACACATAACGACAGAGGGCATCACCTGCATTGGCACCTGAAACATATAACATATATGTACTGTACTAGTGCATCTCAAAAACATTAGAATATCATTAAAAATATACTTTATTTCAGTCATTAAGTTCAAAATGAGAAACTCATATTATATAGATGTATAACACACAGTGTCATCTATTTGAAGTTTTTATTATTTGTATTTTATTGATGATTATTATGGCTTGCAGCCAATGAAAGCTCAAAAAGTTGAATATTATATAAGACCAATTGGTACTTTTGGCAGTGTGGGCAGTGTGCCAAGTCCTGCTGGAAAATAAAATCCACATATCCATGAAATATGTCAGCAGAGAAAAGCATGAAATGCTGTAAGATTTTCTGGGAAAACACTGCACTGACTTTGGACTTGATAAAACACAGTGGGTCAACACCAGCAGATGACATGTCTCTCCAAACCATCACTGATCATCAGTAAATTTTACATTTCATTTGTAAATGAAGGGATCAGAGACTGGAGGAAGAGTGGAGAGACACACAGTCCAAGCTGCTTGAGGTCTAGTGTGAAGTTTCTACAATCAGTGATGGTTTGGAGAGACATGTCATCTGCTGGTGTTTATCCACTCTGTGTTTTATCAACTCCAAAGTCAGTGCAGTGTTTTCCCGAAACAACACTTCACACTGAGAGACAACTCTGCTGACAACTTTCATGGAGATGCGGATTTTATTTTCCAGCAGAAGTATATCTTTTTAATATTTCTTATGTTTTTTCACATTGGCAAGAGTATCGTTATAGCAAAAATACCATGAAATGTGGTATTATTTTAGGTGCACAATTTTATCATCGCTCAAAATTAATTTAGTCTTGTACTTATAATCTTTAAGCAATACCTTCAGCAAGTTTTCTACAGAATCCGGCAAAGTGTGATTTCTGGAAGTTTCTGTACAGGTGAGGAAGCATGCCCATCAGATCCGACACCTGTGGGTGAAGTTTGAGAGCATCATGGGTCAGATTCATACAAAATAAACAACTTCTTGGTAATAATTGCAGTGAAGTGGGGCCTACAAAGTAATATATTAATCTGGTGCATTAAGGTTGCAAATGTATTAGGTTTTTATCCTTATTTATACAAATTTATTCCTGGTGCACACAACATTTAGGCTATTTATTATTTGATCATTAAAAAAGCTTAGTGTCATATGTACTGTATATACTCCTTTACTCATGTTCCAAAGTGAAAATTCAATGTAATGCATGAGAATACTGATCACAAACCTGGAAGTACTCTTCCATGGCCTTTTTAACATAGGTGATATCATGTGGGGGCTTCGCCAGGTTATCTTTGGCATCAAACACTGTTTTTACAGCAAGATGAGAGATCCAAAATGCTAAAGAAATAGAGAATTAACTGATTGGGATTAATTAAGAGAGACAATCTGAATTCGAATAAGAACCAAAAACCCTCTAGTTAACAGTAATGGTGTTACAATTGGAAGCTGCTGTGGAAATTTTACCTGCCCCCTCATCACCCATCATGTGGCCCCATCCCCCACAGCCCACTTGAGTGCCATCAGGGTTCACCAGCTTGCAGTTGGAACCAGTGCCTGATATCACCACTATTCCACCTGAAGAGAGGAACACACTTCATGTTTATTGTCTTGCTATGTCACTTTGTAGGACCCTATGATTTTTTGTAAAGAGGAGAATGAGGACAGAATTACAGATTTAATGCTTAATATGGATTTTAAATATAAAAACAAAAAATGTGACAAAAATACAATAATGCCTTAATATGAAAAACTTTTAAGGGAATTATGAGAAAAGACAGTTTTCACAGGGCCTTATATAATCATTTGCCGAATGTGTGGATTGTGTAGAATCGAAAGAATTAATAAAATTCCCTGTTGAGTTTCGTCAGTGCTAATATACTATACCTAGATGCTGATACATTACCATGATCAGTTGCTGTTGCTATGGCACCAATAGCATCAGTGGTAATGTAATAACTTTTGCTTAGTTTGGGAAATCTCTCTGCCATGTCATCAATCAGTTTCTGAATGGCTGCCTTCTGCTCCCCACCACTCAGTGACATGCCCTACAGACAGGACACACATACATACCATCCTTTTAGTTTAAGAACAATCTGAAATATTTGACAAAATCTAAGGAATTGGCAAAATTGTGATTACAGCTGGAGTTCAGTTAACACTTACCAGAGAATGAATGGGCGAGTCCGGGTCCAACCCTGCACTGATCTTTGCCTTCTGAATCATGTCATTGATGCCCTCAATACACTTATCAACACCAACCAACTGAAAAGAACACAACAGAGATTATTTGTTTTATAGAAGCAATGAAACACACACATAAATTAATGCATTTACTACCAAAGGAACCACTTTTCTTTATTCTCTATATGTTCTCACTCACCCAGTGGTTGGTGCATGGTCCATCTGTCTCAGCGAGGATGTCTCCTGTAGCAGAGAGCAGGACTGCTTTGGAGTGAGTCCCACCCCTGTTAAAAAAGACATTAATTAACAATTAATCAATTAATGCAACATTATTATCAAGCATTTTAAGACAAATTAGTATAGGAATAGCAAACATTTACGGCAAATTAGGACAATCAGGATCAGTAAAAATCTAAATTCAAATCAGAACAGGATCAGTACAGAAGTAAACCCAAGTTATTAGAAAAGCATTTATTTAATTTAGTAAAATAAATAAATCAGAATTAAACTCAGTAAAGAATAACATCCAATTTAGGACAGGATTAGTAAAAATCTAAATCCAAATCAGAACAGGAACAGTAAAGAAGTAACCCCAAGTTATTAGAAAATCATTTATTTAATTGAGTAAAATAAATAAATCAGGATGATAAATGAATGATATATTAATTAAAGCAGAGTGAGGATTTATTAAATAAGGATCAGAGATTAGTTAAAGCCCAGATATCTCACTGATTCAGTTTACTCTACTTTCTCTATGGCTTCCTCCACTCTCTCAGTGTAAAATCACCCGTCAGCCCGTCTTAACTAATATACTACACTCTCACACACTGTGCTGAAGATAATCTATTATTATTAATAGTAATAATGTATTTATTCAGTAATAACTCACCCTTCCACTCCACCATACACCGCACTCATCTCTGCTGCTTCCTGTTTCTGTCATGTGACATCGCCGTGCACAACCCGGCTCGACCAATCAGATGGTGGCATAGTCATAGTGAGCGCCGGGGCTGCAGACTTTGGATCGTTTCAGTTTTATTGCTCTGTTTTATTCTCTTCCTCCTCCTCTTATCGCTTTAGTTAACAACCAGCAATTCAGAAAATCTGCATTTTTATCTTTTACATTATGGAATCCACCCACAAGTTATTGTCATGGACCTAAAATAATAATTTTTAAAAAACATTTTAAGAAATGTTTAGATTACAAGCTAAATACTGATAAGTTAAAGTAGGCGTTAGAGCCACATATTGTTTGTAGTATTTTAATGTATTTTTACCTTTGTTTGACTTTTTTACTACGTTTCCCCCAGTTTAATAATTTTGGACATTAATATTTTGATTTTCTACATTTATGGTTATGGTCCACTTTTCACTGTTATACTACGCACACCCAATTACCTCCCTATCCCAACACAAAGTACACCTACAGACCTACCCACACCTCAACACCCAACAGTGGCTTTACAAGTATTGTATGAAAAGAATAAAATGGAAAAAATAACTAAAATAAAAATAAATAAATGCATAAAATTTAATAAATATATAAGAAAACACAGGACATATTTGTTAGTAGACTATTCAATATTGTTTTTAGATTTAAGGTTATAATTTTTCCCATATTGTACTGTAATGATTGAGCTAATTTAAATAAAAAGGAAAAAATTAAAAGGGCAACATAACACTAATTTATTCGTTTCTTTTTTTGTTTCTATTTTTTTTATGTATTTTCACTAAGTTATTAATTTTATTATTAAAAATGGTTTCAGGTTTTGTGGTTAAAACACCACTAGATGGAGCAATGCACATTTAAATTAGACTAGGCTGTAGCAGGAAGGCCTCATCTCACCTTAAAATTTAAGATGACTAGTGAATGATAATGAAGCCTTGCTGCAAAAACATTTCAAACAATTAATTTTCTTTCTTTTTTTGTCATAAAATTGGTGTTTTCTCCAGTGTAGACAATGATTTATTTTACATTATGCAATAAACTCAAGTTGCTTGGAAAACACATTAATAGACATTAATGTGAATATATTAATGTTCAGCTACTTTAAGGAGCACACATTATTAATCCTCTATTTCTTTACACACAAATTGTATATATCGTCAAAGAAAGCTCTACTGAACAACACAACATCTTTTCCTTTGAGAAGTGGGTGGTGTAGATGATCTACCAGCTAGTAGAACCATCTTAACCAAAATGGTCAGCCAGCTTTACCAGAATGGACAAACAGTAAAACTAGCTTGGTCAGGTCAGTCATGCTGATAGAGCAGCTGCACTGATGGAACAATGGGTGAGCAGCCAGGTGTACATAATTTGAATACAGGTATTTGAATATACAGTGCATGCCCTGGCTCTACTGTTATACTGTACATGGGAATTTAGGTAACAAAATGGCTGAATCCAAACCACAGGATTTCACTGTAAAGTATGTTGGATGTCAGATTGGCCATTTCAGTTTTACTCTAAAACTAACTGTATAGCCGTCACATGGGATATCCTTTTACCTTAATGGGGGAAGACTTTTTTCCTGCTTGAGTCTGACTTTTGCTTTCACCTGCTGTGCTCAAATTGCCTGAAGTGTTTGAAGGCAGCGGTGCAGAGGCATTTAAAGATTTAATGTGGTAGTTCCCTGCCACCCACCGTGGCTCTGAACTAGGCCCACACTGTCTGACTCTCCGCTAGCAGGCCTGTCTGGTGGGCGTGAGTGAGGGGAGAATCTTTTTCCGTCAGCATTATGCATAATTGCTTTCGTTATGTATGTACAAAATAATACACAAACACTCCCACTGCTCAGCTAAAGTCATTAGATGATCTCTTACATACATAAGAGGACACTGTGTACCAGACTGGAGTCAGTAGTACACAGTTCAGCTGCACAGGGTCAACTTGACCTTGTATACTAATATAAATGTGTGTGTGTGTGTGTTTGTGTAGGAGAGAGAGAGAGCATCACTGTATCTGCATTTTAGTGTCCCAACAGTATCCCAAGTTACAGAACCCAAATTCAAATTAAATACATAAAAAATAAAATAAATCAATTTACAATCAATTTTAAAGTGCACACTATAGCACAAATTATATACGCAAACTAGGAACGTATAGTACACACATTTTGCAAATTATATTGCAGCATTATATTTATTTAATATAATTTTAATGAGAAATATATTGCTTTTATAAGACACAATAAATAATAACCTAACATATTTAAACTGCTCAATACAAAAGAAAAAAAACAAGAAAGTCAGATATAAAAAACACATGCACAAAATATATAATTTTAGTTTGTACAGAGTGAAAAACTGAGCGTTTAGTTATAGATGGTTGAATGTGATAATGTGAGTGAAAAGAGCACGTGCGCTCTGAGTGGAAATTCTACATATGAATGTACTTTTCACCACACTGGTGCACAGACCACACCAAACGGGTAATGAGGACAAGAGCATGTGTGTGTGTTTGTGAGAGAAAGTGACACTTTCCTTTTTTCTTTACATTTTTTATATATATATATATATTCATTTATATATATATATATATATATATATATATATATATATATATATATATATATAATTCATAAATTCATTGTCCAACCCCTGTGTGTGTATATGTGTGTGTTTGTGTGTGTGTATATATATATATATAGTTTAGTAAGCAAACAGTCTTTACTTTAATTATTGATTTATTTATTCATTACTAATGTCACCTTTTAGATTTTTGTTGACTCATTGTAATGCTTTGGTAATATTATTTGCAGCTGCTTTGAATCGTGAATCTTAAGAAGGAGAGAAATATAGAGAAAGAGAGAGAGAGAGAGAGAAGAGAGAGAGATATAAGAACAGAGATACACAGAGAGACAGAGAGTGATACAGAGACACAAAGTGATGAACATTGTTGTTTTATTCTATAAACTACCCACAACACTTATCCTAAATTGCAAATAAAAATATTGTCATTTAGAGCATTTATTTGCAGAAAATGAGAAATGGCTGAAATAACAACAAAAAAATGCAGAGCTTTCAGACCTCAAATAATGCAAAGAAAACAAGTTCATATTCATAAAGTTTTAAGAGTTCAGAAATCAATATTTGGTAGAATAACCCTGGATTCTCCACCAGTCTCACACACTTTATGCCACTCCTGGTGCAAAAATTCAGGCAGTTTAGCTTGGTTTGATGGCTTGTGATCATCCTTCCAGAGAGAAAGACAGAGAGAGAGAGGGAGGTATAAGGAGCAGATACACAGTGCACAGAAAGAGAGAGAGAGAGAGGTGGGTGGAGAGAGGCAGGGAATAGCAGTGTGATAGAGCTCCTCGTGCGCGCGCGTGAACCCTACCTCCAGAGCGTGAACGAGCCTCAGAGAGATAACACTGAGCTTCTCCGCTTCCTCTTAGATTAATATCGCTCTCATTCCTTCATATTAGTACCTGTAGCTTTAACCAGGCTTTAAATGAGCTGTCTGAGAGTCGCTGGAGGAGTTTGGGGAGCGGAAGTTCTTGCTGAAGGAAGGAGGAGCCGCTCGCTGCAGCCTGTAGGAAGGCGGAGTTGGACATCCAACCCCGCCCACATCCAACTCCGCCCATGTCCAACTCCGCCTTACGTCTAAAGCAACACCCACCTTACGTCCGTCACGAACGCCTACATTTACTCCAGGTAAACAGGAATTGTAGCCGAGAAAGCAGCTAAAGCATCTATCTGATTTATATCTCCGGTTATGGCGGTAAGTACAAATATTGAGTTATTTTTTAAGTTAACAGAGCTATTTTTATAATGTCCTCTTGTTTTTCTATATTATATTTTATGAATAAACGGTGAGTCGTTGATACGCACATGAAGGTTCTACATCGGCGCGTGTACCATGTGGTTTGTTTGCTTCTAATCATATTGCCGTTTTTTTTTTGATGGATTCTAATGCAGAATTGCACCCAGTCTTGTCTAATTCAAACTTTAGTTATCTTACCTTCTGTTTTATGGGCTAAAATGCTACCAATTAATGGTATCACAGATAAACTCTCATAGCTAGTAGTGAGCTAGGCATCAGTTTTGTTTTAGGCATAGCTAGGGGTCATAGTCAGCTAACCTAAAAAACTGTTTAAACTGTCTATACAAGAAGTTAATTGGCTAACAAGATAGCAAGATAATCTAGCTAACTAAAATTGGTTCAAAGTCTTAGTCATACAAATAAATATTTGAAGATATCAATGCTTAATCCTCCTATTTAATTTGTCAGGAATAGCAATGGTATTCCCGGGTTAATTTGACCTGGTTCATTTTTAATTATCCAAAATATTTCTGAAACCAAAATAATCCTAACCAGAAGAGTAAATATTTAATAACTAACTCCATTGCTGATTGTTCTATCAACATTTAGTACAATAGTGTACAATAGAGGTAATAGTTCAATTAGGATAATTCACTTGTTTTTCCATTTTAAAAAATCTTACTTTTTTTTTTTGTTTTACTACTTTGTTACTTTTAAACGACCAACACAATATTTTTACATATAAATGAAACATAACATTACAATTTCGTTTTAGTTTTTGCAGGGGGTTGTTGCAAATATGAAATTAACCATTTTCATGTTATATGTTAATTATACAAATAAAGGCAAGCTGAAGACGTTTCATACAGAAAAAATACTTTTACTATCTTTCTAAATGGATCAATTTGACCCGTAACGTAACAGGAGGGTTAAGTCGATGCACATTTATTACCTTTGTACTGAATGTAGTTACAATTAATGTGCACCGATATAGTAATTGTAAGCTCATGTTGTGTTTTGTTGCTTTCTGTTTTACAGCATCCAACACATGTCCAGGCCACTCCTGACCCTTCACGGTTTGGCCAGTGTGGTGTTTTCAAATGCCCCTGCTTACAGTTTCCTTCATCTCTAAACTGCACACCTACAGCACACTTTTATTGTGTCTATTGCAGCCATACAATACTATGCAAAGACCAGTTCAGACATCATGTATCTCTGTGCAGCAGTGCAACCAAGACCATTATAGCAGAAGTGTTTAATCCACAGACTGTTGCTACTTCTGATGCACGTCCAGCTCCCCCTCTGCCAGCTACTCCTGATACACCTTCTCCCAGTTCTGGTCTTGCTTCCTCTGTGCATGGTATTAATTATATTAATTATTATATTTTCCCTCAGGAAAGTTCAGCGTGTTGAACGTGTGACTGATGAAGGAGATAGAATGGGCAACGTCTCCTTTGAACAGGTGTGAGGGTGTGGATGTGTGTTTTTTTTTTATTTCGGGTTAATTTAACTGGGCCATTTAAAATGTTTTACTGTTGTGGTTTGTTTTCAAAAGTCTGAATTGGGCTGAAAAGATAAGTTGACATTATTTGAAATTTCAACTTGACCTAGTGTTGACTAGTCATTTCAAGGACATTTGAAGCCCATAAGCTATTGGAGTGCTATCATTTTAAAGGGATAGAAAAGCAGAGAGCTGTTTTGTTACGTTAAGGCAGAGATTAGTCAACAGAATGAGGCTGACTACAGTCTTCAGGCAAAAATGCTAGCCATTCCTACAGTAATCAGAGATTGGGGATATGATTGAAATAATAAGTGCCAACTCAGATTAATAGAATACCAAAATAGTAATTGGTTGCAGCCTTAGAATGTTATCTGGTCATTTTTTTCAATTACTATAATTTTCATGAATCAAAATCTACATGCTTCTATAATGTTTTTCACAGATGCCCCTTATTCTCATAGATACAGTTCTGGATGAGGGTGACAAAGCTTTTTTAAAGCTGTCACTGGTTTGTCGTCTCTTCCGGGACATTGTTTGGACAACAATCATTCCGGGCCCGGGCACATTTCGAGTGGCTTGACAGTAAGCATGATATTTCAGTACAGTTAAGATGTTTGTTTTCCCTTAGAAAAGGAATTACACTCACTGATTTTGAAATCATTTTAAAATTCTTGATTTTTTTAAACCTACAGGTGTAGTGCCATGAAAACATCACAGTGCTGCATGTAAAGACGAGTTTCGCAGGATGTACGAACTGCAGTGCTGCCAGAACTGTCAAGAAACTTATAAAGACTACATACTGGGTATGTTTGTTCTAAATAAATTTTGATAATTTTTTCCTGAGGTCAGAAATTGGTAAGTCAATATATTTAAGGTATTGGGGCTTGGGAGATTGTTACTTTGTGAAAGTGTGTGTTTTTACTTATATTACAGGCTACGTTGGGCATGGGAGACGAGGGGAGCTTGTGGCATTTTACAGCGAAAACGAGCACCCTGGATTCTGCAGCCAGCTTCATGAATGGCTGGGTGTGTGAGTGGCTGGGTGTGTGAGTGGCTGAGTGTGAGTGGCTGGGTGTTGCATTTTTAAATAAAGACTTCTGTATTTGTTTGACCAAAGCATGTAACCAAACATTTTAAAGGCTAGTGTGCCAATAAATGCCAATAAAGATATTGTATTAGCTTGGACAAAGTGTTTGTAAATGGAGTTAATTTCCCTGGGAACTACTGTCAGCCATACAAAATTGGGAGAGGAGAAGCAGGAGAGGGATATCATTATTATTATTATTATTATTATTATTATTATTATTATTATTGACAAAATAGCTATGTATACATATATTTTAATTTCTGAAACCACAGCATTTGATATATTGTACTCTATCGTTATACACTATCCAGCATACCATTATTACCACCTGCTTGTTTCTGCTTCTATTATTCTTTTTTTAGCTCCAATTAGCATCTAGGACACTTTAGTTGCATAATGGTTTACTGGTGTATAATATACAATAGGTATAAAACACTGTTCACTCTATTAGACACTTCTACCAACAGCTGCTTTACATTGTGAGTGAAAAGTCAGAGACAGAATCTTTAAATCTGTTGCTGCACAGTTTGTTGCAAATCTGCAAATTCTTCATCAGTGCCCATGGGATGCTGCCTACTTGATGCTGAATACAGGACGCTGCCCACATGATGCTGGTTGATGGAGCATTTCCTGTCCAGTAGTGACAATGAGGTGTTTAAATTCTCCAGAGGCACTACTTTGTCGGATCCACTCATACCAACACAGCTCTTAACACCACTATGTCAGTGTCACTGTAGTGTTGTGAATAACCAACAAGCCACATAATAGCTGCTCTGTGGTGGTCCTAAATTGTATGCTATACAGTGCAGCTGTGTCATTCTCATCTGTAATATTTTCAGCACCCTGTTGACAGTGAAGATGCAGAATTACTTCTAATATCATTATTATATATTAGCTATGCCTATGACACAAATAGCCTTCCCCCTGCTGAGTGGTGATAAGAAGCACTGTCTATCTGTAATATGAAGTATAGAGCATTACAGTACAGAGAACAGGTGTGATCTAACAATCAAACACTTTAATAATCAGATGCACCCTTTGACCAGCCTCTACCAGTGCAAAGCCATGATTGATAATGTGCTCTTTATTTCATATGGAACATAACCAAAAACTGTATATCGTAAGTTTTAACTTTATATAATAAGTAAATAATGATTCCTATGATAGCTAATCAATAATTCTGGAGATATTTACCAGTCTAAAATAAATTTATAAAATCTACACACTCTGGCAACTAGTTTAACAAATTTAAATGTAAGGATTAATGCAGTGAAATAATGGCTTACTCTGCTGGTGAGTGGGACAGATTAATGTATTGTGATATACAGGACAGAGGCAATTGATCTTTTGGAAACAGCAAATCGTTGTATGCAATTATTTGCTTATTGTATAAAATAAAGGAGAAATGGCACACGTGATGAAAAAGAAGAGTTCCCTCTGTTACACAGAATGAGTTACCAGCCTCATAAACCACAAGTTAGCAGCATGCCATATAAGAAAAACAATAAAATCATACACTTTTAAGTTCACATGATTCCTTATGTATTACTTTATTTACAATGTTAAACCAAAAATGAATGAGAAAGTGTTTCCAAACTTTTGGCTGGTACTGTATATATAGCCTATTTTTTGTGATATCTGTGCATTACACTACAGCATGTGTTGTGCTGTAGCCAAGGCTACGTGGTGGAACTACTCACAAGATATGCGTAAATTTAGCGCAACATCGGCGTTATATGCGTATTTCACGTGGCACACAGTGCTTCTTGAACAAAAAAGTAGGGGGGTTGGCGTACAAGAGCACATGTGGGCGGAGTTGGATGTGGGCGGAGTTGGATGTCCAACTCCGCCTTCCTACAGGCTGCAGCGAGACGTACTTGGAAGGAAGTGTGAAGAAGTGAGAGAGAGAGAGAGAGAGAGAGGGGGGGGGGAGGAGGAGGAGAGGAGGGGGACTCGCGTGTTGACTAGAGTCTGGGTTTTATTTCAAAGGAGCGACTCCAGCACTCGCTACAAGATGGACACTCTCGTCAAAGAGGGGCAACTTTATGTCCAGCACCAGAAGTTCGGCAAGGTAAGCTGCTCTGTTCTTCCCTCCAGACTTCAGCCTCCCCCCACACTCTCCGTCTGCTGCTCCAAACACCGCGTTGGCTGAGGTTATTTACATCTTAGATAGTCTCAGACACACTTCCACACACTCTCTCAGTAAACTTGAACTAGAACTGTGGTAATAATGGAAGTTCACCAGAACTAAGCTAAACTGCGTGTTATTTACATCTAGATAGTCTTAGACACACTCTCTTAATAGAGTTAAAGAGCTGTGGCAATAATGTAAGGGCACCAGAACTGAGGTAAACTGCGTGTTGCTGCAAACACCAAAGACATTGTCTTAAGTTATTTACATCTAGATAGTCTCAGACACTCTCTCAGTAATTTTAAAGAGCTGTGGTAATAATTTAACAGCACCGGAACTGAGGTGAACTGCGTGTTGCTGCAAACACCAAGGACATTGTCTTAAGTTATTTAGTATTTACATCAGGATTGTCTCAGACACAGTTTTGTTCACTCTCTCAGTAGTGTTATAGAGCTGTGGTAATAATGTAAGATCAGATAGATAGATAGATAGATAGATAGATACTGTGGTAATAATGTAACAGCACCAGAACTTAGATGAACCATGTGTTGCTGTAAACATCGAGGACATTGTCTGAGGTTATTTACATCCAGACTGTCTCAGACTCACTTCTATTAAGGGTGGATATTTACAGAGTTAGCAGAGTTGGACAAATTCATATCCATCTGATGTCACTTACAAGTAAATAAAGCTACATCTCTAAAAGCAAGGGTGTATGAATATATAAAAGTATCACAGTATATTGACACCAATATATGGTATGTATCGTATCGCCAAGTTCTTCCCAAAAAACTGCTCTACTAAAAACAAGCACCAAAACACTACATTAGTACTGAGAAACTTATAGCACTGTACTTTTATTAGTACATTTCTGTATCTCTCAGCACAGACGCTGACGTTCATAAGGTGCACTTGTGGTCTAAATAAAAAAAATAAATTGTAAATCAGTACAAACAACCTGGCATGAATCTGACGACTAATGTGTTAAACACAAGTAAAATAATTTAATCACAAGAGTACTTCTGTTAAAGTAGCATTATTTAAAAATACTCAAGAATTTATAAAAATTAACACTTGAGTACATATAGCTAAGTAAACATTCCTGAGTAAATGTAGAGCTAGGTTAGTCACAGTATTTGGGTTATTGATTCATCATTATACAGTACGTAATGTAATGTACACAATGAATATCTCTACCTGCAAATCACTTCATGCACCGTGTTCTAAAATGAACATCAGTTGGGGAAAAATTTGAAAGCTGTTTCTTGAAGTAAAATTTTGTTAAAAATACAAAAGTAAAAGTACAAATCCATTAAATTCATATTAGAAAACGTGTATCTGCGTAAATTTAACAAGTTGCTACACACTTCTATTTATGTGTAACGTTTGACTGAATAATTCCACTCATTAAAAAAAAAAAACAGAAGTTCAAGAACTCATATCAGTTAATCATAACACATATCTGTAACCATGAGGTCTCGCTCCATTCTTCTCTTTCCTGTGACATGAGATAGTCACATGAATGAGCAGCACAGTCAGACACACACCACCAGCACGACTGCCCTCTGTTTTGGACGTTGCTGTTTACAAAAGGAAGCTTGCATGCTCGAACACAGCGTTCAGGAAAAGCAGTTATTTTCACTGTCGGATATTTAGGTGTAGTTCTACAAAAAAAATTGTATCCAACAGACACACACACATAACTCTTTTCTCACGCTCTGCAATCTATTAATTCACTTACACTAAATTTACAAACGTTTGAAAATGTGTTGCCTTATCTTTTCACCAGAAGCACAAATAAAAAGTGTAAAAATGCTACATCACCTAAACATCTCAGTTCATGCAGGCTAAGCACACTGTGTTAAGCCAGTTTGCTTTTACCAGTATTTCACACTGACATGAATCATGTGACACTCAAATCTCAAGTCTCTAAAATCATAGCCAGTGGCTCTACTTCAGGCTTAGTATCTATTCTTATAGCTTCCTTAATGTGTCTCTTGAAACTATTCTCCCTATTTGGCAAAGGAAAAGTATGAGCAAACAATTTCACATTAGTAACCCTGAGGCAACAGATAAGAGTCATAGCTGCTGTGAAGACCTGTGGATATCGACGTTGTCACACAACAAGCTTTTATTTTCAAAACCTGACAGGAGAAAATAAAATCAAATTTAAAAGTTATTTTTTTATGTGTTTCTTTATGGAACATTTTGCCTTTTGTTTTCTTTAACTTTTTAGCAATTAATTGGCTTTGTTGGATGAGCAAGAGAACAGTTGTGAGTTTGGAACTGCTTACTAGACTCTGCTTTAGGCCAGTCACTGACCTCCTGTGTTGGGTCTTCTGAATTCAGTCAATGTGGATGATATTTCTGCCAGAGTTCTGTTCGCATGGACAGTTTACTTAGTAACCAGTCATTACTTTCTATATGATATATTCCTGATGTGGGTCAGGGAATGTAAAATGCCTGTACAACTTCAGAAATGCAATGTGCCATCTATTTGGCACCCACTATTAGACCTTGCTCAATATCAGACTGATCAAATACATATGTGTGTTGCATTTGTAAGTTTCCCTATTTGATATGATGAGTTATCTTACCAATTTACGTCAGACTGAGTGTAAACAGCAATATTATTTGGCTCAGAGCGGTGACGATTTTAGGAATGGTTAATTCTTGCTTTTAGCTAGTGGAGATGGTACAGTTTTGCATTTTAGTGAACAACGGTTCCTTATTTGTTTGTGAAAAATGTATGTAAAAATGTTAATGTATATTTCTTTGAAATAACAATTTTCGTTTGTGTTGTTCCCATTTTGTTTTTGGGACATTGGCCTATATTTAGTCTATATTTGGTCCCATCCTATCACCCTTAGACTCTGGGTCCAGATAAAGCTGCTTTATGACAATGTGCATTGTAAAAAAGTTTTCTACAAATGAAAGCTGATTTGAAATGAATTGATATATACCGATACGTAGGCTGAGAAAAAATGCCTGCTTAGCTGCTAAGCTGGGACAGAGGAAGTTGACTTTGCGTCTGAGGTGACAGGAGTGTGAACATGCAGGACAAAATTATTTTAATACTGCAGAATGTGGAGCGGTTTGCTTTCAAGGTTGGCTCATATGTGTAGGTGGGGTTGGAGGTGTTTGGGTAGTTTCACAGTGTCGCTTGTAGGATATCACCTATTGAGCTGAACCCAGTTCTGTTAACAGTCATCCTCAGTATATAAGACATTATAACATATATTGATAGCTGCTGTTCGACTTTGACTAACATAATTATCTTCAGAAAGTCACTTGAAAGTGCCTGACGGTATTGAGAGTTCATTTACACAGTGTAATATTTACACAGTATAAAAATTTCAGTTTTACAATAATGACTATTGACCAAAATGGCACCACAGAAATGCAAATAATCTGAGCACTTTTTATTTACTGTATGCTGTCAGTGTATTTGCCTATCTTAGCTCTAAATAAGTGGTGCTGAGTTTTAGTGACTTAAAATGACGTAAGACATGTCCCTTTTTTGATTCTCCAAAGTGATTTAAAGCAGGGGTGTCCAAACTTTTTTGTTGGGGGCCAGAAGGAAAAATATATTTAAAGTGCAGGCCACAGACTCTGTAATAAAACAAATAATGAAATATACCACTTTAAATAATTCATTTTCCTGATTACTTTCATTTACACACCATTTTACTTTGACAGTGTTGTGTAAACTAAGATTTTTCAAATTGATGTTTCATTATGACAACTTTTAGACTCTTTGGCCTGTTTTTCTGCGCTACAACTGCGCACTCTCTCCGCTTTTAGACTCTTTGGCCCGTTTTTCTGCGCTACAACTGCACACCCTCTCCGCTTTTAGACTCTTTGGCCCGTTTTTCTGCGCTACAACTGCACACCCTCTCCGCTTTTAGACTCTTTGGCCCATTTTTCTGCGCTACAACTGCACACCCTCTCCGCTTTTAGACTCTTTGGCCCGTTTTTCTGCGTTACAACCAAGCACCCTCTCCGCTTTTAGACTCTGCGCTACAACTGAACACTCTTGCCCCTTTTAGATTCTTTGGCCTTTTTTCTGCGTTAAAACTGAACATACTTGCCACTTTTAGACTCTTTGGCCCGTTTTTCTGCGCTACAACTGCGCATCCTCTCCGCTTTTAGACTCTTTGGCCCGTTTCTGACACCTAGCGTTCAAACTTTGGATCTCACATTATAAAAACCTGCTTAGCAGAGGGCCAACTTTCATTCTATTTCTAAAATACCAAGCGGGCCGATCCAAAAAAGGAAACGGGCCGCAGTTTGGACACCCCTGATTTAAAGCATATTGACACATCACCATCAAAATATTTATCCCTAAATTTCATTGACTCAAAAGGAGTAATTAATTAATCACTAAGGTATTTCATGGCTGTAGGGGTGTATATAATATTTGGACCAGGGATTTGGGTAAAAAAACATCAGAAATTTTGTGTGACTTGGGACATGCTCTAAGGCATGACAAAGTTTACCCTCACTAAACGCTGGACTGTAGAGGGATATTATATATTGTCTTTTGCTGTGCCCCCTGGGCCTGTGTTCACTGCAGGGGCTGCTGCATCTACAGGAATGTGATCAGTGATTGCACAAAGCTCTATGGTAGACAAGAGACTGCCTGTATGGTCTTTAACTATAGAATATAAAACGATCGGATCAGATGTGGGTCCTGCATTTTTCCATGTTGTTTTTGAAATATGAGTTTGATGTTGTATGTAAAGTATGTTACTTTCATATTGCCCAATTTCTAAAACAATAAACATTTTATTAACTCATATAAAATATTTATATTTTATGCTCACTTTCACACTGAAGTTATGAGAAGTACCCTAGCATGGATTGCTTTAAAAAAAAGTTTTGGCACCATACAGGCCTGCCAATTGAAGCAGAGGTTATTTAAATATGCAAATTTACATATGTCTTGTAAAATAAAACACATTTACAAAAGCATTCTGTTAAACTAGCGCTCTACATTGACATATTCACACGTGGTACAGCTAATTAAATGGTTCTATAACTGGTCTTGTGAAACAAGACAACAAGGACAATAATGATGGAATGTATGTATAAATAAAGATAAAATAAAACATAAAGATACAAATATATAGAAATCAAATATAGTAAAAACAGTTTAATAGATAGTAATTGCAATATTTTATTGCAGTCACACACAAACCCTGTATGCATGAAAATACTCTTTGACAATGTTTTAATGTGACATTGTGAAGGTTTCTGTAAGACAGTGAGGGAAGATACACTATATGGACAAAAGTATTGGGATTCCTACAGGAGCTTTTGGCATCTTAATTAAAATCCATAGACATTAATATGGAGTTGGAGCTCCCTTTGCTGTTTTTGCGCTGTTTGACCACATATACATCTACACAAAACTGTCTTGTATTTACAGAGGTATCTAGTTTTAATGTTTTAAAGAGAAAATTAATTTTCAATCAACTTTTTATGTCTGATTTGTCTTTATTTACGATTATTATTATATTAATATATTATTAATATATTTCTCAGTAAAAGGTATAAGATGTCTGTTCAAGTTTACTTAAACCGCCAACTTTATATAAAACAACAACATGAAGTGGACAAAACTTTCTTTTACCTTTACCCTCAGTTATTTATTACATGCATATTTAAATGCTATGCTAATACAGAGACAGTGTGAAAAGTGTGGTTGTCTAGAGCTTAGTTAATGTTTCATCTATGAAAATGGGAAATAACCAGTGAAAACCTCTGTCTAAATAGAAATAACTGGTTGTGAAGGTTTCTTTATGACAGTGAGACAATATACACTATATAGACAGAAGTACTGGAATGCCTACAGGAGCTTTTGACATGCCAATTAAAATCCTTAGGCATTAATATTGAGTTGGACCTTCCTTTGGGTCTCTAACAGCATTTCCTCTTCTGGAAAAGGCTTTAATGTCATGCTGTTCTAATACTTGTATCCATATTGAGTATGTGTATGTACATATATGTGTACTTACTTATTAGCACTGCTAACAGGTGATGCCAAACTGTATGATTATCTTGATCTACAGTGGTCTCTGTTATACAGTTGTGGTCAAAAGTTTACATACACTTGTAAAAAAACATAATGTTATGGCTGTCTTGAGTTTTCAATAAGTTCTACAACTCTTATTTTTCTGTGATAGAGTGATCGGAACACATACATGTTTGTCACAAAAAACAGTCATAAAATTTGGTTCTTTCATAAATTTATTATGGGTCTGCTGAAAATGTCACCAAATCTGCTGGGTCAAAAATATACATACAGCAACAAAATTTGTCAATTTTGGTGATGTAGCGAGTTGTGTCAATCAAATTAGCTTCATGTCATGGCCTCTTCACTTCTTGTAAGTGATTCTGATTGACTACAGCTGTTGACTTCTCATGAGCCCATTTAAATAGGGCTCATTTGACCCAGTGATTAGACTCAGCTACAAAAGCTACAATGGGAAAGTCAAAGGAACTCAGTGTGGATCTGAAAAAGCGAATTATTGACTTGAACAAGTCAGGGAAGTCACTTGGAGCCATTTCAAAGCAGCTACAGGTCCCAAGAGCAACTGTGCAGACAATTATACGCAAGTATAAAGTGCATGGAACAGTTGTGTCACTGCCACGATCAGGAAGAAAACGCAAGCTATCACATGCTGCCGAGAGGAGATTGGTCAGGATGGTCAAGAGTCAACCAAGAATCACCAAGAAGCAGGTCTGCAAGGATTTGGAAGCTGATGGAACACAGGTGTCAGTCTCCACAGTCAAGCGTGTTTTACATCGCCATGGACTGAGAGGCTGCCGTGCAAGAAAGAAGCCCTTGCTCCAGAAAAGGCACCTTAAGACTCGGCTGAAGTTTGCTGCTGATCACATGGACAAAGATAAAACCTTCTGGAGGAAAGTTCTCTGGTCAGACGAAACAAAAATTGAGCTGTTTGGCCACAACACCCAGCAATATGTTTGGAGGAGAAAAGGTGAGGCCTTTAATCCCAGGAACACCATGCCTACTGTCAAGCATGGTGGTGGTAGTATTATGCTCTGGGGATGTTTTGCTGCCAGTGGAACTGGTTCTTTGCAGAAAGTAAATGGGATAATGAAGAAGGAGGATTACCTCCAAATTCTGCAGGAAAACTTAAAACCATCAGCCCGAAGGTTGGGTCTTGGGCGCAGTTGGGTGTTCCAACAAGACAATGACCCAAAACACACATCAAAAGTGGTAAAGGAATGGCTAAACCAGGCTAGAATTAAGGTTTTAGAATGGCCTTCCCAAAGTCCTGACTTAAACCCCATTGAGAACATGTGGACAGTGCTAAAGAAACGGGTTCATGCAAGAAAACCATCACATTTAGCTGAACTGCACCAATTCTGTCAAGAAGAGTGGTCAAACATTCGACCTGAAGCTTGCCAGGAGCTTGTGGATGGCTACCAAAAGCGCCTAGTTGCCGTGAAAATGGCCAAGGGACATGTAACCAAATACTAATGTTGCTGTATGTATATTTTTGACCCAGCAGATTTGGTGACATTTTCAGCAGACCCATAATAAATTTATGAAAGAACCTAATTTTATGACTGTTTTTTGTGACAAACATGTATGTGTTCCGATCACTCTATCACAGAAAAATAAGAGTTGTAGAACTTATTGAAAACTCAAGACAGCCATAACATTATGTTTTTTTACAAGTGTATGTAAACTTTTGACCACAACTGTAAGTGGGGAGATATATTAGGCAGTGAGTGATCAGTCAGTTCTATCAGTCTTGATAGATCAGTCAAGTTTACGTGAAACGTAAAAGCAGGAACAATTCACGAGTGTAAGGATATGAGGCATTTTGACATAAACTAAACCATGATGGCTAGATGACTATGTAAGTACTTTTCCAACCCATCAGGCAGGTGCTGTGTGGTATTCTGGTATGCAGTGGTCAGTACTTTACCAAAAGTATTTCAAGAAAGGGCAATCAGAGGCCAGAGACAGGCTCATGGGCAATTACAGATCATTGATGCTTTACCTACATAAACCCACACAAATGCTCAAAATGGGCCTTAAAGTGTCTGTGTCGGTGAGTGTGTAAATTTATGGTAAATGTGTGTAGACTGTACAAATGTTCACACGCTCACTATTTAAAGCTTTGAGGTATAGAACTGACAACAAGCTATTTTAGAATAGAATGTGTTATCTTTCCACTTGAGTAACACTGGGCCCTGTAAACACACTAACAGACTCGAGAACTAAAGTGGAAAAAGCTATTTTTGGGCTGTAGAGGAACCTATAAATGTTTTATAACATTTGCCATAGTTATAATATTTATAAAATATTATTTTTATTGTTGCTTTTACGTTATTTACGATCACTTTAACTTACCTAATTGAAATGTTTAACACGTCTGTTCAAGTTTAATCAAACCAACAACTTTATTTAAAGCAACAACCTGGACTAAACCTTCTTTCATCTTTGCCCTCAGTTATTTATTACATACAAACACGTTATTTAAATGCTATTTTAATACAGACACAGTGTGAAAAGTGTGGTTGTCTAGAGCTTAGTTAATGTTTCATCTATGAAAATGGGAAATAAACAGTGAACACCTCTGTCTAAAGAGAACTGAGCTCTCAGAATAGTTTATAACACTGTCTCTCCTGTGGATAAACATTAAGCCAGAAAGCTGAACATGAGGGTACAGCTCACAATAGAAGTATCAGAGAGTTGATGCAGGTATCGTGATATATTGAGTGTTTATACGAAATAAACATAAAATCCTGTAAAGTTGATATTTTAAAAATATGTGGTATATATGGTATTTACAGATCTGGTAAAAATGAAGAGACAATTTCAATTTCTGAATCAGTTTTTCTGAATTTGATATTTATTTAGGTATATGTTTGATGTACATTTCTCCCAAATTCCCCCCCCAAAAAAACAAAAAACTTTTTTATCTAATGCTCTCAACAGGCTTACAATGCAGTAATATAAGCATAGCATTGCCCATGCAAAAAAAAAAAAAAAAAGATTTTTACACCATTAACAAGCTCAAAGTAGCTCTACACTTCATTGGTAGAATTGAGGTTCCTGACATTTATTAGAGGCATATGTAGTTTATTAAAAACACTGTTTATACACACAATACCTTGAGGTAGTCAAGTCACGATAATTGATGGGCATGAACAAATAGGTAGGATAGGATTTCCACAGAATTAAATTTGCAGTCTGTTTCCCTATACTATCTATTCGTTCGCACTCGTCAGTCGACTTATTGTGACTTAATTTCAATTAAGTGCCTGGACTTAATTTCTGCCTATTGTGACTTAATTTCAATTAAGTGCCTCCAGTGCCTGGAGAACTACCTAAAGGTACCTCAAGATAATGTGTATATAAACAAAATGTGTTTTTTATTTAATAACTACCTGTGCACTTTTAAAAAGCAGGGCCTCAGTGTGGAGCTATCCATCTATCTATGTTTCATATAGAAACTTTGTAGAATATTGAGTTAATATTTGATTTTTCAACAAAGTGAAAAGAAGCATAGTGACAGAAGACAAGACTGAAACCTGTGGGGAGAAAAGTGTGTGTATATTACACCAGAGTTAACTCTGATAATGCTGGAACACAGATTTGAGGAAGTGGCTGTCTCTTGGCTTATTTGAATAAGTTCCATACTGTGTAATATATTTCACAAACTCACTCTTACCTTATATGGATTCGGTGGGGTAACTGTGCTGAAATCACTTCTGACATAACCTTTGTCATTAAAATGCAGCTGCTTGGAAATCAGTGAGTGAGATTTAATGATGAATTGGGTTTGATTTAGTAAGAAACCGCTAATGATTTGGGGATCTTGTGTCATTCTTTGCAAACAATGTGTCTGCACACAACCTCACACACACACAATTGTACAGAAAGGTGTGTAGGCATTATGGCTAGGTTTAAATCCTCCACTATGGACTGGCCAGCATCTATTTTCCCAGAAATATCACTGCACACAGGTGCACACTGGGCTGTAGAGGAAGTGCCGTGCTCTGATCACTTTCAAAGTGTTAAAATAGTCTCTACTGAGGAGCTGCTGGAAAGAAGGCGCAGAGCAAACTTGCAAATGGAACAGTCATAATGTACACCTGCAGTGTGTTGGAGGAAGCATAGCACATTGGGGATCCCACACATTTCCTCTTTACTGAACTGATGAGGCGCAGACGCATTAGATTTTAATGATGACGGCCTTTATTGTTATACTGTTTTCTGGCATCACTATAATATTTTTATCATTTTATGGCACTGAGAGAGAACAAAAGCTTTAGGTTAAATACAATGTATCATTTACTGAGTGTTTCATTTGTGATTGCTGAGAGATTATAACTAAATTAATATTAAGTTGGCATTATTATTAGCATTAGCTTATGTAGAATAATCTATAAATGTGGCGGTTAAACAAGAAAACTTTTTTCATGCTTTCAGTTTTGCATCAAGCTTATTCCACTGGATTATTCTCCTGTGGTTCGGTTCTGTTTACTTACTTTTGATTTTGCTGGACATCTACTAGGTACTTTAGCTTTAGCTTAGGTTGGTACAATATGCTACCATTAGCTTCAATTGACTAATGCTTTATTTAAAGCTCTTCTTGGTAATTGTATTACTAAGTATGGTTTTGCCTGTAACCCTCTTTTAAATTTCTCCCCAACTCTGCACCTTATATCTTTACTGGTGACAGTATTCATGCTGTGGCATTATGGCCTATCTGAAATAAAGTGCATAGTTATGAAATATGGCTTTATTAAGGCTACGTATTACTGCAGCAATCTGATTAATCTAATTACTTAGCAGCATCGTTGCCATACAATTGGACAGATATTTCCAGACACACACAAGACCAGGCTCTGATCTCTATGAATTGGAAGAAACCCAAATTCTCAAAAACTAAAGGTCAAATTACAGTTCCAAAAAATATTTTAAATCACTGATAAAATCTAATTTAAACTGAAACATGAACAATTTGTAGCTTTTGGCTCAACAATGCACACAAACAAAGATTTTCCAGCTTCTGACTACTTCGACAAATGTTGACCCTCCTCCAAAGCTGATTGGCTCATTTGTTAAAGGGTGGGATTTATCTTTAAACAGATGCCATGCTGAGCATTACAGGAACTCCAATTCATATTTGAACTAGTGACTGGTCTTTTATTTTATAATGTACCCTGATGTATGCAAATAGGTCTGTAGGCTGGTGGAAGTAGTACTAGATTCTGCTGCCGTGGGAAATGTCATTTAAAAAAAAAAATCTAAACTGTTTTTCTTGTTCTGTCAAACTTCATTTTGTTGCCTTGTAAAACTAAAAGTCAGGGTTATGAATGAGCGAGCACCTTTTATTTTAACTCATATCAAATTTAAATGAACTACAATTTAATCTGCATTGTATCAAAGGTTTGTGAGGATAGGGTGTGAGCAGTGGCCAAATATCATTTAAAGAAGCAGGTACTTAATCTGGTTGTACTAAGGATGGCTAAAAAGGGCAGTATGGTGCTTGATCCTTCTTGTATTTTGACCAGTTACTCCATGAAGGAACTAACAACACTCTTTCATTGGGTTATGTGTTAACATGGTGGCACATCTGTTTTCATATTTAACAGTTTATCTGTCTAAGATGTTAATTTTTCTGTTTAGTAGTGCAACAGACTTTGTTTAATTTAACGAAATGTAAGACCTTTTAAGGCATTTCTTGTGGTGTATTTATCAGGAAATATTGCGATATATATTGTAGACAAAAAGAACATTTGCAATGTAAATTTTTTCCAATATCGTACAGCCCTAACACCTGCTCATTCAGTTGTTCCTTGTTGGTCCTTGCTTCTCCTGCTTTTGTTGGAGTAACTAATGTCCTGCAAAGGCTTGCTACTAAATTGTGGAGCATTGCTGTGAAGATTTGATTGTATTCAGTGACGAGCTTTAGTAAGGACTGGATGGATGATTCTTAAAGTACTGGTTGGAGCACCATCATTTTAGATAACCCAGTTCCACTGCTCTAAAGCTCAAAGCTAGGAGCACTAAGGTATTCCCCTCTAGCCCATGCCTGATATTAGACATAGGCCCAATTGGTTTATTGACCTGCTCCACAGTCACATTCTACTGGGAATTATTTTTTGCAACTTAATTTAGCTAAAGTTAAAGTGTCCACAAACATTCAGACATATAGTACATTTGTTTGGTCTCGGACTGGGCTAGAATAGAACTGTCAACTTCCCCACCTCAAGGTGTGGTATTTATTGTGTTTGCTCAACATAGTAACCTGCCTTTCTTATCTTAATTTCCAGATTATTTCACAGAAGTAAAAAGGGTTCTATTTCCCTGCTGTTTGAATGTTACTGACAGGTGATCATTTACTATTGTGAGCACTTTTAGTGTCATGGTACAACATAGTGACACCGACGTGCGAATTCCTGAGGCCAATGCCGATATCTGAAATTGCACATGTACATATCTGCCAATGTATATACTGAATCTGCCGATTAGAATTTACAGAGACTACACATCCTGGTATAACTTTATAACTTTAACCCTCCTGTTATGTTCTGGTCAAACTGACCCATTTTAAAGTTTGAAGATCTAGGAAAAATAGTTAAAAGTATATTTTTTTTCAGTATGAAACTACTTCTGCTTGCCTTAATTAATGGAATCAAAACATAATATGAAAACGGTTCATTTCACATATTTGCAAGCACCGCCTGCAAAAAAATAAAAATAAAATAAAAAGTAAAAACAAAATTGCAATTGTTATGTTTCAGTGTTATTTAAAACTAATGTGTTTATATGTTGGTCTTTCAAATGTAATAAAAAATTGAACATGTATTATAACAAATTGGTAAATTATCCTATTTGAACCATTACCTGTTAGAGGAAAGTAACACCATTGCACTAAATGTTGATAGAATAATTAGCAATGGAGTTAGCAATGAAATGTTTACATTGCTTGTTAGGATTTTTCTGTTTTCATACACCTTTTGGATAATTAAACATGCGTTGGGTCAAACTGACCCAGAAACACCATCGCTGTTCCTGACAAATTAACATAACAGGAGGGTTAAAACAAAATAAATATAACTTTGCTTTAATCAATTAATATTTGAAGTAGCACAGCTAGTGTCGGACAGTTGTAGTAGTTAGCCAGCATTGCATGGCCCTTTTTTTGGCTTATAATGAATACACCAGCAACTATCCATTTAATATATTGGCCAATGTCAATGATGCAAAAAAAATAAAAAATACAAACACACACTCAACAGGTGTCCTTGGCCACTCATTTTGTTTATTTCCCTGCTTATTCTCCCTGCTTTCCTTCCCTCTTTTGTGCATCTGGAGGAAGGGGAATGATATTCACTGGCAACGTAGGTTTCCTCACGGTTACCTCTCAATGGTGACCTCGATGCTAAATAAAGATTGTGATGTGACTACGATTTATGATTGTCATACAAACAGGCTTAAAGTAACAGGCTTGTGTGGTATAGAGATCTCAGTCAGAGTTTGGATATACATTACCTCTTTGTTTCTACACTCAGTTGTCCATCTAATCAGCTCCACTGAGCATTTGGGGGCACGTTGTTGTTCTATAATTATAAACTGTAGTTTATCTGTATCTCTGCATGCTCTATTATCCTCTTTTTACACTGTTTTTAATGGCCCTACAGGACCTCCACAGAGCAGATGTTAGTTGGGTGGTGGGTCATTCTCTGCACTGCAGTGACCCTGGCATGGTTTTATTATATGAGGTGTTAGGGTCTGTTTTGATGGTATTAGTGGATTGCTCTATTAGACTCTATCCTAACTAGCAGCTCCACCATGTAGCTGTAAAGTTAGAGACAGAAGCTCATCTATCGCTGCACAGTTTGTGTCGGCCATCCTCTAGTTTTCCATCTGTGGTAACAGGATGCTGCTGGCTGGATATTTTTTGTTGGTTGACAATTCTTTGTACAGCAGTGACAATGAGGTGTTTAAAAAACTCCAGCAGCACTGCTGTGTCGTACACCTCATACACCACCACCATGCCAGTGTCACTGCAGTGCTGAGAATGACCTACCACTCAAATAAAAGCTGCTCTGTGTCTAGAACAGGGTGAAAAGAGGCTAATAAGGTATGCAAGGTATACAGACTGAATACAGCCTGTAATTACAGAATTAAACAGTGGACAGTGGGTGTAGAAACAAGAAGGTAGTGTTAATGTTAAGGATAATTTATTTACTTTTTTTTGTTGTAACAACTAGCGTACAACATTTAATTTCATGTTTATTTTAAACCATTCCTATTGATCCATTTCTCATGAAAGGTATTTGACTGAATCATTTTGCCAGCAGCAACCTAAGCACTCATGACCCCGTGCCTTAGATAAGCCAGGTATTTAATCTCAGAGTCAAATACTCTACAGATAACATTCTGTGACTTCCCACTTTATCCAAACAATGACTTTTAAATACTGTCTGTTTGTTTAATCGAATGTAAAATTAAAGAAAAGTGTAGCTCTTAAAGTGTAGCTCAAGGTTGACTCTTCATGAAAGAATATCAAATAATGTTTTGCTAAAAATTCTCAATCTAACCACCTCCTTATCTCCTCCTCATCTGTTTTCAGAAATGGAAGAAGAACTGGTTTGTGCTCTATCCTGCAAGTCAGAACGGAATCGCACGGCTCGAGTTCTATGATTGCGGAGGCAGCAGCACTGAAAAACCAAGCACTAAAAAACTGGATAAAAAGATCATCCGTCTCTCAGAGTGTATCAGCATCCTTCCTGCTGTTACTGAAACCTGCCCCAAAGACAACATGGCTGCTTTCTGTGTGGAGACTAACGACAAGCTGCATGTGTTTGCAGCCGAAAAGCACATCACAACCGAGTGGGTGGAGAAGATGTGTGAGATTGCCTTTCAGGTGAGGTGTCATTGACTGAGCTGACGCATCTTTATTAACGTTACTTTTACTCAGTCGTTGGTGAGATCAGAGCAACGGATCTGTCAAGGGTATTAAACGTCACTAAATGATTCATACAAATTTCCCATTGTTTGACAAAATTTACATGATAATAATGATTTGTTTGAGCTCATACATTGAGAGACATAATGTTCTATAGCAAATTTAAACTTTTAGAAATGGATCAGCCATTACATTAACACCACCTTGTTTCTACACACATTGTCTGTTTAATCTGCTCCACTGACTATATAGAAGCACTTTGTTGGTTGTGTTAATGAGCCCCTCCAATGAATAACTAATAATATTCACATCTTTACTGTTGTTAAGTTATTTTAAGTGACTTCACGGATAAATTAATAAAAAAAAAAAAACTAAACTTCTCACCAAAAAAAAAGGAAATGGTTGATATGTTTTTTTTTTTTTTGCTGGAAGAGTTTAATTTACAGACTATAGTATAACAAATCTGTTTCTTTGAAAACTTTTAACAGTTTCCACAGTGTCATCTCATAACAGGTATTATATTTTCATATCATTCTCAGCACCAACACTGCAGTGGCATGTTAGTGTGTGCTGTGCTGGTGTGAGTAGATCAGACACAGCAGTGCTGCTGGGTTTTTTAAACATTGTAGTCACTGAACTGGACTAAGAATAGTTCACCAACCAGAAATATCCAGCCAACAGTGCCCCGTGGGCAGTGACCTGTGACCACTGATGAAAAACTAGAGGATAACATACACAAACTGAGCAGCAACAGATTCAGAGATTCTGTCTCTGACTTTACTTTTATCTACTGGTACTACGTGGATCAGCTAGGTAGGAATGTCTAATAGAAAGGACCGTAATTGAACACAGTGTTTAAAAACTCCAGCTGCACTGCTAAATGCAGGTACACAATGTCTGAACCATTCGTTCCATCACAACACTCACCATGCCAGGGTCACAGGCATGCTGAGAATGACCCAGCACCCAAATAACACCTGCTCTGTGGTGGCTTGTGGGGTTCTCACTATTAAAGAACAGGGTAACAGGAGTCTAAAAGAGTATGCAGAGAAACAGATTACAGGACTGCAGTATGTTATTATTACATAACCACAAAATGCTCCTAAATAGTCAGTAAAGCTGATTGAATGAGCACCAAGAAACTCACAGAGATGTAAACAATAATTGCTATATCTTAAACCAGGTCCACACCACACCTACTTATTACAAATCCAGTTTTTTTAATTAATAACTGTATACACATCCTGCAGATTACTGTTTAGAAAGCAATTCTAAATATATATTTTTTGTCTGCACCGCATATCTACACAAACACAGTCCATGTAGTCCAGAAGTGTTTGTGTTTGTGTACAAAATGTTGCAAATTGGAATGTCTAGGCATGTTCCGGATACATGCTGGGAATTTCCAAAGGGAAAGGGTCTTTGAGCTTTTATGGGAATTTGAAGGGCAGCTGCCTCCTTTGCACGCTCAGCATCTCTCTTATTCTTTCTCTTGCTTTCAGGGAGGGAGTGGTTCTCTTGGTATTCCAGACTCCAACGGACAACAGGAGCTTCAGATGGCTGAGAACCTGATCTATTACTCCAGAGAGGAAGGTAATAGAAAGTGCAAAAGGACTGTGAGAGGGCTTGCGCCATATTTCTGTCATATTTTGGTCATTTTATGATGTTACAAAATAGATTGTTTTTTTGTCAACTACAGCCGGTCGAGAGCTGATTTTCCTCCCATTTTCCCTTCTTGTTTTCCTCTATGGCTCTTAATCAAGAAAACTCTCATACTCTCCCTGCTGGCAAACACAAAGTCATGGCTATGCTCTGTCTGGGAGTCCTCGCTGCCACGGACAATAGATAAAGACAGGAATTACATAAATCGTATGCCTTCGGGGGCAAGTGCCGAAACAAAATGGGTCTTGTGAAATATTTTCCTGTCCGGTTGCAGCACTGGCACAGTTTTGGGTTTTTAAAAAGTTTGTCTTTTTATGTTGATTGAGGGCCCACCGTCGCTGCCAGTACCTGAACCATAACCATGGTAAAAGAAAAAACTGGCTTCACGCAATTTGGAGGCGGAAGGGTGCTTTCCCTAGTCACATGTTCGGCACACAGCCCTGGAAAAATGTGGCTGTTAATGTGTTTACACTAGACAGTATAGAGAAGAGAGCTGCTTCCTTGCTGTGACAGACATGCGGGTGCACGCGCGCACACACACACACACACACACACACACACACACACACACACACACACACACACACAGAAAAGGACATTCTGCACTGTAATACCAGTCATACTATTAAGGTTGTTAAAAGTGATTGAATTAAAGACAAAAATGTTGCTAAGCAAAACAAATGGGCTGTACAGAGACTAGGACAGAATCTCAAGCATTTTCACCCAACCTCCTCCTTCAGGACAGCCGTCCACTGCATTCAGATGAGAGAGAAAAAAGAGAGACAGAAAAAAAGAAAGAAAAAAGAGATAATAATACTTATTTTTATGGAAACAGTCAAGACAGCAGTGAGCAGTGTCTCTCACTATCTTTCTCTCTCTGAATTTAACTCCAGAATCTGAATGTTTCTAGGGAAATGGAGGTCATGAACACTTCTGTTTTTCAGAAGGGCATCATTCAGTTCCTCAAAAATCTGTGAGTGAGCACTAACATTAAGAAGCTTGTGACTTTGCAGTCTTGGAACACTCACTCATATCCTCACTTTGTCTTAAAAGTGCATGATCTGTCTGTGGGTGTGTGTCTCTATGTGTGTGTGAGCATCATATGCACTGTGGTGGTGTTGGTGGGTGTGTTCTTAAATTAAACACATCTGCAGTTCAGCGACACCAACCAAGCATGCAAAGTGACGCCATCTCACTTTGGCTGATCTGCTGCGCTGCACTACAACTGTTGACTTTACAGACCTTAATTTTCCACTGGCCTGGAGGGATTTAAAGAGCCTCTCTGAAGTGAAGCCACTGATAACAACTGCGAGCTTCTGCAGGTCCTGATAAGCCGCAGAACAAAGCTAACCTGGTCAGAAGTAAGATATGGCGGACCTACCCACTGGCCCAGCTGTGATAGATAAACATCCTGGTTATACGTGTATATATAACATACTATATATGTATGTATAGGGGTGTTGAAAAGGAAGGCACGGGAGTCTGTCGACCTCCTGTGAAATTGAGCTTTTAGTGAAATATGGAGGAATACCGGTTTTGAATTACATGCTTAAGCATCTTAAGCTTGGCCAGTTAAGCTTAGCTATGTACGACAGAGATTTGTGCAGTATTCAATCTATATGAAAATGCTTTTTCTGATTTATTATTTTTTAATTTCTTAACTTTGTGCATTGCAAAGCTTCATCTTTTTCTGGATTCTGGATTTTCACCATACTAGTCGCATTGTTTGAGATATCAACTTTAGACAGTTTGTTCTGATTGATTTGTGTGGGCTGGTATACAATTTTTGGATCTGTGCACTTGTTTACCTGCAACAATCGTTTTCATCCCTGTTTTTATTGCAATTTAATGCATACCCATCCACTGTATTTCTGCTCAGCCAATGCACACCATTTCAGATATCTAAGGTCCCCAAGAAAAAATGTGCTGTTTTATCCTGCACTTGTTTATTTGTCTTTTTTATCCTCATTACTCCCTTTCTTTGGTATTAGGGAAGGCCTCCTGTGTTCTAAATCAGTGGCATACTGATCACACTCCTCTATTTGCCATTTTTCACCCCTTCTTCCTCTCATTCAACTTCATCCATGCCCAGGGCCTAGAGTTTCATTTGTCCAAGAACCACCAAACCCCTCACAATCCTGCAGGGCAGATCCCCAAACTCTAATCCACAGTCATACTGACCACACCGCTTTTTTTGTCATTTTTTCCCCTTCTTCCTCCCTTTCAAACCGCACATACTCCTTCAGGACTACAGGTTCCCAAGCTTTAATTCCCAACCATACTGAACCACATTGATCTGTTTATTGTTATTTCATCCCTTATTGCTCCCATTGCCTCAAATTCTTTTCCGCTCCTACCAAATCCCTATCTCCCCTCTGTCCGACAGCCACCAAATGCCATGTTCTCATTCAGGGCAGGCCCCCAAGTTCTACACCACAAGCCATATTGACCCGTACTTTTCTTTATTTGCCATTTTTCATCCCTTATTACTTCTATTTACTTTCATCCATGCCACAAAGCTGCCTGAACTCCTTCAGCTCTAATCCACTGTCATACTGACCCATACACATCTGTTTAGAGTTTTTTTTTGTGAACTCTTGTTTATCCCAATCAGCTGCACTCCATTCTTCAGTTTTCTTCAGGAAATGCAGTTTTATAGTTATTTACCATTATTCATTTAATGTCAATAATGATTTCAGAGCAATGACAGAACATTCAAAACATGTCAGAATTTAATTCTGAATAACATTCTAGAATTTCCCATCACGGATCAGTAAAGTATCTATCTATGTCAGAAAAAGGCGGCCAATAACTGTGTTCCCTAAAACATTGTCTTCCCCCCTTTTTCTCTCTCTCTCTCTCTCTCTCTCTCTCTCTTACTATATCTCTGATTTCATAGTCAATGAATTCTGGGTGAGTGTCCAAAAAACAGAAGCATCTGAACGGTGTGGACTCCTGGGTAATTACTGGCTTAAAGCAGATGGAGAAAATCTGATACTGAAAGATCCTAAGACTAAACGGAACCAACTAGTGTGGCCCTACAAACTTCTGCGTCGCTACGGACGAGACAGAGTGAGTTTTAGTCCATTTTAAACTTTATTTTCTTACAGCTAACTGGGTCATAGGTTACCAGAACTGAAAATGGTGAAATGTTTCAGATATTTAATCACATCTTTTCCTGTACAGTCAGCCACATCTGATAAGGGGGTGTGTAAAATGGTATCATACATGATAAAAGTCACAATTAAAAAAAATCTATATAGTAATAATAGCAGTTTTCTATTTAAAAGCAATCTACCAGTACCCTATATTGCCAAAAGTATCTTTGTCTACATTGTGTTTGGTAATGTAAGACTTGGAATGAAGCTGCCCGGCCATGGAAACCCATTCCATAAGGCTCTACATTGTTCTTGAGCTAATCCGAAGGTCACATAAAGTTTTAAGGTCTTTAATCATTGACTTATGTAAATGTGCCTCAGCATCCACTGACTCTGCTCTAATACTGACCGAGCGAGTTGCTTTTGCTCCCAATCACTTTGAATTTGTTATCAAGCAACCACACTGGAATTTACTAAGCTCTGCATGTCTAGGTGCTTGGTTTTATATACCTGTGGATATGGAAGTGATTGGAACCGAAGTTCAATGCTTTGGTTGGGTGAGACAATACTTTTGGCAGTATAGCGTATTTTGTATTTGTATTACTTGTGGCATTTAATCTCATTTCAAACAAGACAATTATTATTATTTTTAGGGTCATATCACCCACCCATAGAACGTTTTTAATCTGTCCTTGGACCTGAACAACTATGCTGACCAGTGCGCCTAAAATAATCTTGTGGCAGTGCTCACCTTGCGTTTTCAGTGACAGCTGCCCTCTACTAAAACTGACACTTCAAGCAGGAACTTGAGGCCACCACTGTTTCCAACTCTGCTTCCTGTCGTTACCATAGAAACTAGTCTGGTACAGGAAGCTGGCCTTCCTCTCTCCCTTAAGAGTGGGCGGGAGGCAGGGTTAAGGTGGCAGATAACTGTTGAGGCATCAAACTTGTGATATCTCTCGAGGATCTGAATAAACTGCATGTGCTAATTCCCTTGCTTCATCTACATTCTTTTACAAAACATACAGTATAGGGCTGGTTTTCATGGTGTGCCCCAGTTACATACTATTGACTAATACTAACTAGTTCTTGAGTGTCAAGTTTGTAATATAGATAAATGTGTCAATATACAGTATATAGATATAGAAGTTCAGTTTTGTTTTAGATTAAAAAAGAATACATTCCATATAAAAGGGCCAAATGCATCTTAAATATACTATAGGTCCAAATGTTTGCAGACATCACTTGTAATGAATGCATTAGAGAAGAATATAACCCATGAGTATTGAGCTGTGAAGCAGTGGAACTGTGTTCTCAGTAATTTTGGGAAGAGTTGTGGAGATGGGGATAGTGTGGAGCAGAGTGGTAATCATCCAGCATCCTGACCGTTCTAAGGCTCTTGTCAGTGAATGCAATCAAATCCTCACAGCAGTGTGGAAAGCCTTCCCTAGACAGTAGATATTTACTGAAGAGTAACTCCAACAAAAGCACAATTAATCTTTTTATACTTTTGTTCATATTGTGTATGTAATCATTTAATGTGTTCATTGTGTACACAACTTTTAATTATTACATCCTGACCCAAATTGTTTATTAAAACCGAATATTAACCAATGCTCTCATTATGATCTCTTGTGTAGGTAATGTTCTCATTCGAGGCTGGACGGCGCTGTGAGTCTGGTCCAGGGAACTTCACCTTCGAAACAAAGCAAGGCAACGAGATCTTCCAGATTGTTGAGAACGCAATACGAGAACAGAAAGCCCAGGCCGAGGAACGACACCAGAGCTGTCCGTCATTTGACGGCGACTGTCCCGCCCTGCAGCAGATTCGTGCCGCCATTGCTGAGGGGAACAGTCGAGAACCAGATGGGGACTCTGGTGGCAGCAAGCCCGGATCTGCAGATGGTGTTATCGGCCGAAGGGAAGGTGAAGGCAAGAATTTAAAGGGCCGCAGCCTACCAGAGCCCCCACCACCTATTACAAGCACACCGCCACGGTCTCCTATGCCTCGTGGGCCAAAAGGTGGATCTTTAATGGAGGACCAAATTAATCTTTACTCAGAGCCTGCTGACTCCCTTCGAATTCCACCGAATCCTGGAGATGGTCTTTATTCTGACCCCATAGACAGCATCAAACCTACACCCACTCCTAACCCGAGGCTACGCCCACTCGGAGATGAAGGGGGAGGCCGTCATCCAGGCAACAAGGCTGAGCCATTCTATTCAGATATATACGACCGGGTGACTCTTGACCTAACCCCAAGAACTGGAGCTTTGGGACTTGATCCACGGGGCAGACGGCCTGCAGAAGGAACTGCAGCAGAGCACATCTATGATGAACCTGAAGGAAGAGCAGGCCATCCAGCAGGCCCGCCCGTTATTACATTGTACGATGAGGCACGACTAGAGAACCAACCCTGGAGGAGTAGAGGACTTGAAGAACTTAAGGGTCACGAGGTGCCCTATAATCCCAGTTTTGATGATTATAGCGTGCCTGCCTTTGCCAAGACAAGTCCTCCTCAGGCTATGGCCCGGCCTAAAGGTCCGAAACCCCTCACAGCACCCAAACCCAATAAGGGAGCACTTCCCCGGAAGGACCCGCCTCCACTGCCTCAAGGTAAAGCTGGAGCTAACTTAAACAACAACAATAGCAGCACCAGTAACTATTATGGTGGTGAAGAAGGGACTATAAATGGATGGGGTGTTGGCGGAAAAGTAAGCAAGCAGGTGGAGCTTTATAGTAAAATATCTAAGCACAAGCCTCCAACCAATGTTTGGCATCCTGCCATGCGAACACCAGACATCATTTACGACAACTTGGGCGACATCTGACCCAAAATAGTGACAACTCATGCCTTCTGACTGCCTGACTTCTGACTTCCAGTGGCTCTCTTACATGATATGAACTTGGTCCTAGGCAATGTCAGGCGAGTCAGGTGAGTTCTCTGGAGTCAAAAAGACGGAAAGCCTTTCTTACTTGCCAGTGACTGAGGAAACAGAGCAAGTGTGCTGTTTAGTGTCATCACAACAGACAATGAACTGCGGTTGATGATGATAAGTAACAGTGACACGGGGGAATACCTTCAAATTTGGAGGAAAGTGGAACTACATATTTTACAGAAAACAGATGTGTCTTGTTAAACACATTTTTACCTGTGGATTATCCATATGGTATAATTTCTAGAATATATCACAATTTTGCACTTATTTTTTTACCTTTTTTCTTTTTTGTGAATCAAAATAAGTCTGTGACTTGTATTTTAGAGACTGCAAAGCACTTAAATGTCAGGAAAAACTGGAAGGCAAGGGAATTTGTTGTCCTGTTGTCTTACAATGCCTGACAATTCACTCTTGGATAGTCATCGTTAATAGATTATATGGACAGTCGTTGCACACATCTACGGTACATTTTTTATTGAGATTCTAAATGTAGCAATTTACTAATCCACTGCTATGTGTGTGTTGAAGGAAGTCAGAAACAGCTGTGCTGTTTACAATATGATGGAAAATTATGATGATAACAGTAATAAAAAAAGATTCATAGGAAATCAAGTCTTCTGTTTATGAATTTTTGGTAGCATGTTTTCTGCTTCCAGGAAAATCTCAGTTCCTTGAATCTGTTTGAGCTGTTTTTTTTTGTCTTTGCGAGTTGGAAAGGAGGGCATGAAATCACCCTGAATGCTCTTTTCCTCTTTCACTGTTAGTTATTCACTCCCGTGCTCTTCCCTGCTAAATGACTGCTGAAGGGATGCCAGAACAGATAAAACACAGCCTGATGCTTGGTGAATATTAACCATCTGCATTAAAATAAGGCCTCACTTCAAGTGAGGTTTGAATGTTGGCTAAATTAATCCGCATCTGCCCGGCTCTATTTGAAGGTACAGGCTGTTCCTTGTCCTGTGTTCTCTCTCATTCACTCCTTCACTCCTTTCCTTTCATTCTCCCCCCACCCTCACTCTTTTCTTCCACTGTCTGGAGGATTTTTTTCCTAACTGGCCACCCTCTTGGCCTGCCAGAATCTGATCTATTCATCACATTGTGCCTTACTTTTTTTTTTCAATCGGCAGTTTTCTTAAGCTAAAAAGCAGACGGTGCCTTGTCCTTCACACCAATGTTTTTCTTTGGAAAAAGATGACAAAAACATTTTGGCCCTAGAACGGACTCTGTGAAGGGACAGCAGACTGCTGCTCTCCGGAATTGAGTCTGCTTTCATTTAGAACTGCACTCCTGCACAGAGCTGCTCTAAATGCTGTAATGCAGAATTCCTGACACCCGTGAGATTGTCGATACACAACCCATATGTGCTGAAACGTTCATGACCTACAGCTTGTGTCTCCAGGCTCAATTCAAATATACAGCAGTCATTATACTGTGGCATTGGTGTAATGAGGAAGTGTTTTGCCTTTTTGTCTGACAGTAACCTCTCATACTTCCTGACCTTTAAACTGTTGTTAACTGTTCTGACAGTTTTAAATTAGGTTCAGATATACTGATGTAAAATTATGTTTTGACCTAGATCTGTTTTATGATTATGCAGTCAATGATAAACTGACAAGGGTCATACTTGCAGTTTGCTTTTTGTTTGTAAGAAGCAGTTTTACCAACTACATACGATTTACAAACTTGGATCCAATTAAATTTAAGAGCTCACTGAATTCCAGTGTGGTATTGCAAAAGAATACCACCACTGCCAAAACTTCCTTCCCTCTCAGATATTCTACAATCTGCAAAAGGGGGACTGACTCCAAACTAATGCCTATGGACATAGATTGTGATGCAATAAAGCTTCTGTCCCATGACTTTTGACATTATACACACACACAATCATTTGTTGTTTCTTATGAAATCAAGGGTAGTACAATAGTTTATGCTGCGTTTGTTGGAGTAACTGTCTCTACTGTCCAGGGCAGGGTTTATACTAAATTGATCATTGCTGTGAGAGAACACCATCCTTCCAGAGAACACTGCACCACCGCTCCAGAGCTCAATGCCCTCTATCCTATGAAAACATTAGATGTTAGATGGTGTCAGTGAGTCGATATTTATCCATTTCAGAGAGTGATACGTGTGTGTGCATTTGCACATCTGTATTTGTAACAGATGCAACTTCAATGTGTGCAACTACAAAGTTCAAAATGAAACAATACACATAAAAAGAGCATACGAACAAAAAAAGGGAAGCATTCAGTATCAGAATACCTCATAATGAAAAATGAAATACCCTTATGGGAATAATACGCTCATTGTTTATTTGTAAATTATACTATGAACCTATTGTATACAACGTAAAAGTATTTTTTTTTCAGCTTAAGCTTTTAATTGATCACACTGTATTGGTAGAAGGGCTTTTCAATATCACTTTATTGCTAAACATTTTAGAAGTGGTTTGAGAATGAATATTATAGGCTGACACCAGATAACATCAGATGACACTTTACTCAGTGCATGGTGCAATTATAGTAGATCCTGTTATCTTTGCAGACCTCAAGGCTGCTGGAAAATATGCCACTTAACCACCAAAGCTTTATATAGTGTTAATTTAATTAGTAACATTTTTGGCGGTTTCAGTTTTGGCATTTTCTGGCCTATGAGAAGGACTGCACTAGGGATGTATTTCTCATTGCTCGCGACTTCCCCTTTTCTAGAATGTTCCGTTTCTGTTTTCATTCCACCGCCCTCTCTCCCCCCTCTCTATGCTTGGATAAGTGGGGGAAAAACAGAACTGTGTCGCTCTCCGAATAGCAGAGCAGAAGTACAGCTGTTACCTGAAAATGCTTCTTACCAGAAACACATTCAAGCTATTGCAAATAAACTGCATGTGGAGTAGCTTTTATTTCAACTAACCAATGTCAAGACAGATGCATTTAATGACAGTATAAATTATATAAATGATATATTTAATGCCTTATGTGTCATGATAAACAGGACTGGCTGAAAGTGGACTTCATCATGACTCAGTCACTGACCACAGCATGTGATTGTTCATGCCAAATACCTACAACTAAGTAAATATAGCACTGTTTAACACTGATATGTGTTATATGTATATATGTGGTGGTTTGATATTGGAGATTTGGTCTTGTCCAAATGTTTGTGGACATATGCATTCAGCATTATTATATACAGCATTTATAAATGTGCATTATTATACTATTGCTGACACACGTGCAGATTAACACATACACAGCTCGTCTTGTCCCTGTCTAGAACAAAAGTAGCATGCCAACATCTATTGGTAGCAGCATGCCTAATAGGAGAAGAGACCTAAAGGTAGTGCTGGTTGATAATAAATGAAATTGCAATATTTTAATGTTCTACTATAAATATTGCTACATTACAAAATACAAGAATTTTCAATAGATTTCTCCACAAGTCAATGATGTTGTGAAACATGTTGTAAGAACCTTAAGAATTATTCTTTTTAAGTTATTCTGTTTAATTTGCCCTATGCAAGACTGTGATGTAAATCTTTATCATGCACACATTGTATTGACAATGCTGACACAATATCTGTTCTTTTGGTATGAATAGGGGATGGAGAGGGGTGGCGATTTTACAATATCTTGACTTTTCTAACACTCTTGTCTAAATATAATCAAATTCTTATTGTAATGCTCCAAAATGCTCTAGTAAAAAGGTCCAGTTACCCTAACAAACATAGGATAACACTTAGTTTTCAATCTTGGAATTTCAAAACAATATAGGTATGAGCAAGTGTCCAAATACTTTTGTCCATATAGTGTTTTTTTTTTTTTTTTTTAAGTAAAATCTTGAGGAAAGCTGGAAAATCCATTTCACAAAAACAATGTTGTAGCCAGAAGCTAATCATTCCTATTTTTGGAAATAGCATCAGTCCCTCTTCTGCTTCCTGCCAGATTTTGACTCTGTTTTTCACAAAGACCGGCTGTTATGACAAAGTTCCACAGAGATGAACTAAGTGGGTCGGTTTGTGTGAGAATGAGCCTAATTTCTTTAATAATCTTTAATAAGACATTTCCTTTTAAATACGACAGACAGGAACAACACTTTCCATCACAATTAACAGCATAAATACATTAAAATCGAATGTAATAATGTGTAAAACTATGGCATTCATATTTGTATATTTACTGTGGAATAAATTAAAACTAATTGAACACAGTGAGCACACTGAACTTTCATAAAACTCTGCTCTTTTCACTGGTGTAAGAGTTAGGATGTTTGTTGTAATGCAACAGATTTCTAGAATAAATCTTGTGTGCACTGCTGTTGTCCCTGTAGAATATGCTCAGGCCCATTGTCTGGATCTCTGGGAGATTTCAGCCAATTTCAGCTTATTTCAGCCAATTTGTAGAAAGACTTCTTTGGGAATAAGGCTGTTGTTTAGTTTGACCGGGGTTTTAAATAACACTGCACAGACATTACAATCCAACAGCCTGTCTGGCCAAGACTAGAACACATGCCTGGGCCATTAGTTAAACGGAGGTGCGAACACATTTCAGGCAGACTGTTCAGAGAAACAGAGAAACATTAACTTAATTGGAAAAACACTTCAAGACTTCTTCAAAACTATATGCAGTATCTAACAAGAACACAAAACTGAGAACTAGGAAATACGGAAATTTGGAAATGCCAATACTAAAAAATGCTACTGACGTACCAGCTTCCTGCCTACAGACAGTGGTCTGATTTTGGACGGGTTTGCATAATATCTAACACCAAAGTGATGTCATAACACTGTGGCGTAGGCTATGCTAGGTGGGCGGAATGGCGGAAATCTTAATGAAGCAACTCTAATGGGCTTTGGTCATAGAGCGCATTGAGCAACACCACGGCTCTGACCTTAGTTGAGTTTCCGAACTGAACTCTTTCCCCCTCCTTCACATCTATGCCCCAAACTCTGTAACAACGCCTCCAAAGCCAGGCCTTAGTGCCCTGGGACTGAACAGAACACTCTCTCTTTCTTTTTCGCGCGCTCTCTTTCTCTCTCTCTCTCTTGCTTTCTCATTGAGGCCTTGTTCTGAATTTCTCTTCAGCTGAGTACAGTGTGTTTCTGTGAGGCTTGTTGTACAGCCTTGCAATGCAATGCCTCTGTGCCTAGCTGCCTCTTTTTTTTTCTTTTTATGCTCTTTCTTCTAGTACTCTCCCTTACACCCCAACACTCAGCAGATAGACCCATTCTTTCAGTTAGAACAGTGTGCTGAAAAGAGCTGTACTCTTTTGTACTATTTCTCTTGCTCTCTCTATATATTTTTTTCTCTCTAAAAAAGCTTTTGTATGTCTTTTGTCTTTAAATTGTGGCTTTGTGGTTCTGCTTACTAAACGCCTTGCCTAACCTCAGTCTCAGCCTCATTTCAGCCTGGATCTCTGAGAATTTCCAACTTGTCCAACTTGTGGTCAAGTCATTGTTAAAGAAAAAAATGGGCTAGCAGTAAAATACTAAAAAGTGAATTTGTGCTAATTAAGCATTTTTGGGAACTGCTGCTTATTGGAGGCGTTTACGAAAACAAAACAGAAAAATGGGCATTAAGTGAACATTGTCTAATTCTGTTTTTGGAGTCTTTAGAGAAAAAATGAAGTGTTTTATCAGCTCAGTAATGCCTTACAGCTGTGGGGAGATATAAACAGTTGGTGTGTGCTCCATTGTAAGGCTGCCATGTTGCACTGACCAACAATAAACTTGAGAGGCTTACTGAGACTAATGAATTGAACTTAAGCCTGTGGTGGTGTTTAGGGATTATTTTAAACGATTTGCAGGCTTTCGTTATGATGTGGCACTCATATTTAACACTCTTTAGGTTATTAACATGCCTATATGCTGTTTTTTTATGCCTTCCATCTGCAATTGCTTACCCCACCCCCTTGATACAGTACACAATAGCATCTGTGAAACGTGAAAATGCTTTACAGATGTGATGTGTGTTTTCTGTTGTAGTCTGAGTAGTCACAGCGCACCAATTATATGGCACACGGCTAATTTGCACGCGGGGTAAAAAACACACAGCTATTGCAGTTGAAAGGTTTCCGAACTGTAAATAAATCTATAATGTTGTCTCTGGTATACAGTGTGGTTTATCAGTCTACGCAAATGTAGGTCAGCTCAGTCGCTCTAAACATAGGCCACAGGCTAGCCAAAAAGCTTCTCATTCAGGTGAAACAGTTCTGTGTGCTAGTTACCACCAGATTTAGTAATGCGACGCGCTTGGTTTCTCACTCTTGCGTCATCGTCATCATCAGCAGGCCGCTTCCCCGTCAGTCACTGTCGGCAGAGGGAGGGGGCATGGGCGCTGGAGTGGCTCAGGGTCAGAGGGGGGCGAGACATTTTGCCAGGTGGGGCAGAGGCAAGAGGGGCTATAGTGGCTCTCACACGCCCCTGCTGGAGAAACAGAGTTATATAAATAAATACAAAAATGCACGAACACAGCAAAGGTAACACTAGGGCTAAGGTTTCACAGCAGATAAATATGCAGCCCACATATTTTTTTTTTCATCATATGTGACACAGATTTAATTTGCATCAATATAACTCAGTGTGACTTCTACTACAACACATTCGCTGAGGTGAAGGGAAAATGAATGAAAGCAGTGAGGGAAGTTTTCAGTAGCAGGTTAGTTATTTATCTTAGTAACAGACAAATATATTTATAGTGATGTCTCTGTATGACAGCTCCAGTATCTTTTAAATAACAGCTCCATATTTCAAGACATTTCTAGAGTTTAAAGATACCACGAATATAAACCAAACCTTTATACAGGGTGCATACACGTTGTAACCAATACATTTCCATGATTTTTTCATGAATTTGATGACCATATGATTTTTAAAACATTAGTGCAGACATGAACAATAAAACCAAAAAGCAAATAAAACTATCATTAAAATGAATTAAATAAGGCCTAAAATGAATTATATAAAATGTTGACACACAATCTTTAATACTAAAATGTGTGCCACATCTTGAGAAATCCATTGTGTAGGGCTAAATTATGGAATGTAGTCTGAGCTGACATATTTGTTAGCTCAAAACAGATTTTCTCAATCGATAACCACTGAAAGACAAAGATTTGTTGATCAAATTTCCATGACTTTTCAAAACTATCTGGTATTTGTATTTTTCCAAAACTTATCCAGGCCTGGAAATTGCAATTTTCAAATTAAATTCCTTGGCTTTTCCAGGTTTTTTCCTGAGGTGCTGACGAAGATGAAACCGAAACTTCACGTGAAGCATTGCTCTTGGCACATCAGTTTAGGAGTGTAAATTCTCTGAACAAAGGTCTGATATTAAAGAGTCTCATTATAGAATATAATTATCAAAAAAAGCAACAAAAAAAAACATTAGGCCACTTTACCTTGCTTTTTGCTGTTCACACTGCCACATATAAGACAAAGAAATATCTGATTTGGGATTAGTTAAAATCCAAATTCTTTATAAACAGCAATACTTTCCTTAGTTGTAATACTGCATCCGGTTATTTCTCGTACACTGTTTGCGAAATAGTTTCAGGCAAGACCTAGACTCTGTGAATTACACATCTCTCAGACAGAATGCAGAACTGTATGATCATGATGCAGTGTGACTGCGTGAGTGTGTAATATTTTACATGTCCACTATGGTAAAGGTGCACATTATTTAAAGAAACGGCTACTTTGTCTAAAAAAAAAAGTAAGCTTTTTTGTGGATAGAGTCCACGGTTGTGCAGTCTGTAATATTTAGCACAGCTGTGAACATTTTCATATTTATCCCTGTAGACTTCTCCATTCCCTTACATTTTTGTATCTAATTCTGTGTGGGTGTTCACATACTAGGTCATTGCTTGGTCTGTGATCTCATGATGTTTCCTTATCCTACCATTTGTCCTTCTTTAAAACACACCCACGCAGAGCTTCATAATAGTCAAGACCTTTGTGCTGTCCTTCTCAAATATATAGTATTACATACAGTATTTGAATTTTTAAGCATGGGTAGACAGACTACATTTATGCTGATAGGCAAATTCAGTGCTCCACATGACACAGGTGGTTATTAAATGACCAAAGTGTCTTGACAGCTTGTTATCTTATTAGGTTATGGTGACTAATCCTCATACAAAGTTCTAAACTGTGGCCTGTAGCACATGTAACTAGCCTGATACTGTGCTTAGAAGCTAAAATCAGCTTAAACTCTTAGGAAGACGGTATAGGGGCTCTAATCAGCACATTTGGGCTACACTTTATAGTTTTTTCTCTGTAGTAAAAACAAATTGCACCAAAGCATAGATGTCATTGCAGTATCTGACCTGTCGTGATGTGGAGCCCTCTGCTGGGCGGTGGTTGTCTCTGCGTTGGCCTCGGCCCTGGCTCTGGCTCTCAGAATGAGAAGTATAGGGGCGAGAGAGCAGGCCTCTCATCCTCAGCTGGGTGTACAGATTGGAGCGCAGACACAGAGGATTAAATACAGGGTCCTCCTCTAGCTGTTCCAGGCACATCTAAAAGACACAGACAGTAAAACATTAATGAATAATATAAGTAATAGTTTTTATACAGAAAATTTGTCAACCACATGGGTTCAACTTGGCTGTGATTTTGCACAACCCAAAATCAAAAAGGTTTGTAGTTTGGAAACTGCAAATATAAAAATACAGTGTTTTTATGTCTACTTTTAGCTTTATTTCAATGCAGACCATATGAACCAAAGATATTTCATGTATTTTCTTGTCAACTTCATTTCATTTATTAAGATACATCCAATCCAGCATTTCAGGCCTGCAACACATCCCAAAAAAGTCAATTTTCCATAATGTCACAATTTTTGTTGATTTGCATCTTGAAATCAGAGAGATAAGAGATGTTGCTTTTTAAGAGCCTTAGATGTTTGTGTTTATAAACGTAGGTACGCAAATCTAATGTACAAGGTCTTTTATGATGGAAAAAATTACATATAACTCTAAGATATATATATATATATATATATATATATATATATATATATATATATATATATATATATATAATATATTAAGCACTGAATGCAATTATTATGTAATATACTGCACCAATAAGCAGTGATGTCATTTAAACCTACAGAATTTTGTAATGTTCATGTAATATTCATGCAATTACACCATATGCAAAATCATAAAGCCTGCTTTGCTCCATGGAAATGGAGATCCACCACTGCTTCAACCACTGAAAACACTGTATAAAATAGATCTGACTGTATAAAAATGTGTCTAGTTGTGTGTTAGCATGTCAAAAGAGTGAAAATGTGAAGAGTACCTCCACCATGGTGAGTGCGTTGAGGGATGGGTCCTCATTTAGGAAGGGCAGGTTGCAGGGTAGCATCAGTTCTCTTGTGAGGACAGGTTTGAGTAACAGGGAGAGTGATGTGGACGGTTGGAGCACATAGTAAGAGAATACACGAGACCCGGAACCAAATTCTGGCTCTGAACGCACCAAGAGAAACCAGTACCGGGTCTGGAGACACAAGCATACAATGAATTCAAAGATTTAATGGGCTTTTAAAGATCTGAAAACTGCCATAATAATATTATTTAAAAATGTTGCATTTCTTTACATCTCATCTGCATATTAGACCCTACATCCCAAATACAAATCATTATCTCCATTTCACATAGACACACTCTGAACTGACTCTGAGGGTGTGGCAGAGAGCGTGGAAAGTCTGTTGGTTGTTTTCCATCTCGTCCCAGTCCAGCTGCCAGCAGGTTGTGGGTCTGATGATCAGAGGAAGGCCATACAGCACAGACTGACACACTCCGTCTGCCCGCAGAGCTCTGAGACACACACAAATAACTTGTGTTGGTTTGATCAAAAATCAAATTTAACCAATTGTCTCCCCCACCAAAATAGATATGGCCAATCATGCAAGACATACCTGAAGTTTTCTTTAGTTTCCCACTGGAGCTAATTAGCATTGTGCAAACTGCATGCCTAAATCATCACACATAACCACAAATAGATTCGCTTGTGTGGTTTCAGTTACTGTACGCCACATGGTTATCGGTAAGAACAGAAAAAGTGCATACTTAACAATGTGTCCTTGTATATCCTTGCTCAACAGTTTGAAAGTGTTAGGTTTTTTATATTGTGTTAAAATTGAACAGTGAAATAATTAAAATAATTGAAAATCTATTGAAAGTTAGGACAAACTACATCTCCAAATGTTTGTATGACACCCCTACAGCTAATTTAAGTTGCACCCATTGCTGACACAGATTTGCACACACACACACACACACACACAATGGAACCTTATTCTCTGGAATGAGTGCTCCATCTAATACTGGGAAGCTGGGTGTGAGGTGGGGAGGTGATCATCTAACATCCAGACCAGATTTATGGATCCTGTGTATTTAAAAAATACTAAATAACGAACTAACTAAATAACTAAATAAAGTACATGCCATTTCTATGTACAAAGAATGAATTGATGGGAACTAATGTTGGGTGCATTTCAGTTTGCTGGAAGTGACTGAAAGCTAGATAAACAGCACAACAGGGGTTGCCAAATGGATTACAATTTGTGTGATCCTCTAATTACATATTTGAACTTTTCTAAAATGTAAACATGTAAAAGCCCCTAGGTGGACTGGCTAACTTCTACTGTAAAATATATTTTTTGGGCCAGCAAAGATGCAAACGTTAACATGTTAAGCTGGAATTTCTGTTTAAAAATAACAGTTATAGCGCTGGGCTTTAGAACTACATCACATATTCTACCGAGAATGTCAAATAAAGTGAAACCAGTAGCCTGTCAGATCAGAACATGACCAAAACATCTGTGTCATGTCTGTTGCATCCCAGTAACACTTATGTCACAGAATGCAAAACAAATCTTTAGCACAATTCTCCAAATCTAGTAGAAATCTGTCCCTTTCTGGACAGTAGAGACAGTTACTCCAACAAAAGCTAGATTAGAACAATACATGAGCAGGTGTTCCAATACTTTTTTTCCCATATAGCTATAATGAAATGCAGCCATCCTGAAGAATGATGTATGTCCATATTCTGGTTAATCTGCATACATACCAGAACAACTGAATGTTGATCAAAACTTGTTTTCAAAACTGATATTACAATTTACAAAGGTATACAATATTTAATTAACTATTTTTTCTTTGTGATTAAAAACTGGGTCTAGCTTAGGTCATGTTATGCCTCATTGACTATTTCTGCATAATTTTACTTAAAATATTAAAATATGCAAATCAGATTTTTGGCTGAATACCTGTTGTAGACAAAGCTTTAAAATAAATAATGTGTACTTCATAGTAAGTAATACACTTAGTAATCATGCAGTAATGGAACGAACAGTGTAAAGCAGATTGCTGAGTGGTTATAAAGAAGATAAAGTGAGAGTGAAAATAAAATGACAAAAAAAAGAAACTGAGCTAAAAAGACACAGTGAGAAATGGTCGATTTGCTTTACAATGTGAAGGTAAGAATGCTCTCACTGTCTCACCAAAAGTCCCTCAGATCCCTGATCTCATAGGCATGCAAAGCATATGCAAAACCCGCAAGTCACCACAAAGTTTGGCAGTGTATTTGCCTGTGTGTGTGTGTTAAAGCCTCCTCACACACTGAAGCCTCTGTCTACTTGTTCCACACTACATTACAGCATGACTCATAGCCATGTTCAGCATGACACTGATGCCCTTTTTGCATAATCCATTCAGTTTCTCACTCACTCTATCTGACTGTCGCTCTTAGCCTCTCTATCTCGGTTTCTCAGTTTCTTTCTGGTTGTCACTTTTTCCATGGGTTGTTTTTTTTTGTCCAGCGATCAATTAACGTTAAAGCTTTGCTAAACAGTACTCAATACATCTCTCGTTGCAAAATCAGAATAAAAGAATGTGCTGACTCTTCTGTAATGCACTTAGTAATGCAGCATTTCTATTTGATTCAAAGTTATGTTCCATTTTATAGACAGAGATATAACCATTCCAAAATCTTTACACATAAATGCTGCAGAAACATTTTCACCACTGCATTTCTTTCAGGTCAGGCACCACTTCTCCTAGAGTTTTGATGCAGTATGTCCTTTTTTCTTTGTTTGCACTGGAACAACACAAAAAAGCAGATAAACAAATCTGATATAATTCCACTCCAGAAATATACATATATACATATATTGAAGTCCATCTCCAGAGATCTTATTGTTCCTGTGATATGGTAGCAGACCCAGGTGGTAAAATAAAAAAAAAATCTAAATCAGTCCGCTTTAAATTTAAGAGGCCTGTAGCAGAAGGTAAAAAAAAACAATTGGTCCAAAATATCAGCAGAAAGGTGTAAGAAAGTCATGTATGGATACAGAAAGGGACAACACTGATTTTTGTATTGTTATTGAGTGCTAATTATTTTGTCCAGTCTATGTCTTGAGTTCTGAGTAGAACGAAAGCAGATTTGACTTTTTTCTCTGTTTTACTATGTTGTTCCAATGCAAACAAAAGATGAATGCTAATACCAAAGCATGTGTAATTGCAACAGTGTTCTAAAAGAAGTAGAACACTTTATGAAAGAAGTGCAGCAGAGGTAGGGGCTGCACAATATAGAATTTCAGCTTTGTCATTGCAATGTGCACATATACAGTAATTACATCACAGGATATGCAGTGTCCTGTAGAGCAAATTAAACCATACAGATCATGCTACATCTTGATTACTTGTTACAAAGCATAAATCTTCACTGTTTTCATTTTGCTTAGCATATATACCAAAGGCAGATTATACCAACCTAGCAGTGTTTAATTTACTCCAATCATTGATGAACAGTTTTTTAACATCAATTTTTTTTCAATATTGTGCAGCCCAACGGAAGTGCATTTTTGGGCATCAATCAAAGCAAATAATGTTTTTTAATCTTTAGGATTTTTTATATTACATATATTTTTTATTATATTATATTATATTATACTATATAAAAAATCTTTTAGAGATGGTAATGAGCAAATGGGCGAATGGTTCACCCACCGACACACACATTGAGATGATCTATAATCATAAAGCCAAGACTACATAGCTACAACACACCACAACTAATCAAGAGCAAACCCATACTTGATAACTCGAAGCCGCTGTGGTGGAGGGCTCTGATTGGACAGGCTTTTGCTAGTGGGCTGGAAGTCCCGTAAACTCTCAGTTTTTGCTCCAAGGTCAGGCGTGCCAGGAAGTAGAGCAGGACTCACAAGCCTTTCCTGCATGTCACACTTTATACACACTACAAACACACATTTATAAATCATAAATAAATAAATACATGTGTTTAAATATACTGTAAACATGGTATTTTTCTACATGTATTGCAACAGAAATGTATGTGTGTAAAATAATGTGAATCACCAGGATTGGGCCTGTGAACAGTATTGGTTTTTGAGCTCAGTTTTTCTCCAAATGCAGGTAAGAACAGCTGAAGGTGCTCTCTTTCTCCTGTTTGGTCATGCAGCCATGCTTTTAGTACATTCTCCACAGCAACCACACTGTTCTCCACTAGCTGCACATCCATCTCTGCACCTAACATCAGACAATCTAGTAAGAGAAAGAGAGAGATTCAGGCTCGCTAATCAAGACAGTGTATCTGCATATATGGGGAAAGTAAATGTTAGACTACCATTTAATGCAAACTAACTTGCAAATGAAATTTAGAAATGTAGTATTTTTTGAATACTAAATTATTTTGAAACCATTTAGAGATGTATTTAAGACACTTTATGTTAAAAGCAAAGCCTCATAACTAAAAAAGTGTTTTAAAGGAAATTTGCAGACACCCTGATAGAGGAACCAGTGAAGAGTTAAGCTCTCTTATTCTGCCACTAGAGGGTGCTGCACAACTGCACAACTGATTTGTTGGGGATTAGACCCATCACATGTTCTCTACCTCTTTTCTGATGGGAAAGGTAAAGATGATTGTATTCCAGAATCTTTCAGAAAATGTTCCAGTATTATGCAAGTGATTTAGTATTAAAATTATGACAAATGTAGCAGCTGAAAATATCCTATTAGGGCAATAAGTGTGAGCTGTTGTGAAGGGGATCAGTATTTAACTAATTTAAATGATTTACAGTCATTGTACTGAAATACACTCACTGTATTTTTTATTTAAAAGCAAACATTTAGGCAATAAAGGGTGGCTTCTACTTCTGTATGGTATTAAAGAGTAGGCTGAATATTATGCATTTAAGTTCACTTGGATCTTCAAAAACCTTTTTATCTTCTGGAACACCAAATACTAACTTTCCCATTTGCTCTAAAGCAACCAATTTGAAATATTTATATCTTTACTGTATGCAATATAGTTCTTCTTTAAGACATTTTAGATTAGATACTTGAGTTAAAGTGGGTAATTCTTCATGAAAGTAATTGTGGAGATAAACCAGTCAAAGATAAGACTATCTCAGCATAAACTGACTCTTCCTCTGGAGCCACTGCAGTTTTCAATTATTCATGTTCCTCTATAGGGCCCAAAGAGCCTAATGGGAGCCAACTGGACATGTTTAAATTTTTATTGCTTAGCAAAGAGAAAGAGGTAGAGACAGAGAGGAACAAAGAGGGGGGCAAGAGAGAAAGAATTAGAGAAAAATTAATGGAAACAATCCCTAGAAGGCGACCGATGTCATGGGAATTGTGCAGGGAGGAGACGTTAGGGCACTTTTAGACCAACAATATACGCTAAAGCAGTTTGGAAATAATTGCTTTTCCAGGTCATCGGTGAAGCAGAGCTGCTAATCCTTTGTATCTGATCTTCAATTTACAAGTCAAACATCAACATCGGCTGTGTTTGCTGTTGCTGCACATATTGTCAGCAAGGATACTGACGCTTTTCGTCAGAGGTTAATATTTAAGCCGTGAAGGAGTGCTCTAATCAATTACATGTCATTTGTGTTGAATAAACAATAATTTAGACTGTATACAAGCAAGGTCATGGCATATCTTTCTCCTGGCCAATGATAAAAATAATAAAGTACCGGAATATTGGAGCAGTTTCCTTTCAAAACATAATGACGTATTATGGAGCAGTGACGGAAAGGCAGGGCCTAAAAATAAAAACAGCAGCTACTGCACAACATGGGGCTCAACTAGCGTGAAATAAGCTATTATGAACCACGTATGATGATAGTCTTTGTTCTGTAATAAGATTAATATTGTGTTATTAGTCTAAACTCTTGATTGCCTCATTACCTTCTCATTTACAACAATTTATTTTGTCTTTTACTAAGATAGTTTATTCTTCTACAAGAGCACCAATAGGGGCAACATTGTGGTACTGTCTAGTCGGGGTGCATAGAAGGCACTTCATAATGGCACCTTTTTCTATTGGAGGGGAAGAAATCCACTCATAGGTGGGCAATTTTCTTAATCTAAGGTATATCTTATTACAGTAATGATTTAACTACTAAACTTTTTTTTTTTTACATTGTAGAGGGCAATTAAGAATGCTTTTGAAACCATGGGGAGTGGGTAGCAAAGGGGGCAATTGCCCCTTTGAGTCCATCAGTGTTACAGGGAGCCATTCTCTATGTACTGCAATTTAAACAGCATGCTGTTGGGCATTTTATGTATTTGACTGGATTTATACTTCATCAAAAATACTGGACTAAATGCATTGGGACACCTGCTCACCTGCTCAGTCTCTCCTGAAATCAAGGGTATTAAACTGATGTTACTAAGCTTTAACTGTCAGTGGTGGATCTAGGAGTTTTTTTAAATAAGTGGACATCAAGATCCACAATATTAATCAGGGTACTAATAAGGGCCAATCAGATTTCAGCTGAGGCCGCCTCTAGAACCACCAGGGGGTTATAAACCATGCAACATCATTCTAGGAAACACAGTTCTACAGCCCAATGCTAGGAGCTTTATACCCTTTAGATCATGCCTGGCATTAGGCATGGTGACAATAGGTTTGTGTTTTTTTATCTGCTCCTAATCTACTGGCTATAGTTCTCTATTTGTGTCAGCATTGGGTGTACCTTAAAATATCCGAATGCATTCATTAGAAGAGGTGTCCACAAACAAAAACAACACTGCAAAATCTGTAAAAAGAATGTGAACGAGAATGTTAAAGTGACTAAAAGCTTATAAATTTAGTGAACCTTAACACACAGCTCAGACTTCTTGTCTACTAAATGTCACCCAGATGGTTTAAGTGGGCAAAAAAATAAATAAAAAAACGACATGAAAAAAGGTGTGGATGGATACGTAGAAAGCACCAAGCATGCCGGCTTTGAGTAAATAGCAGTGACAGATGCAAAACAACCCACACATCACCTGTTAATACACAGATTACACAGTATCTCATTATGCCGTATCTCTATCTGTCTATCTGTATCTCTATCCATCCATGTTTATTCATTTATTTTTAAGCATAGGTGTTTAATATGATCCATATTGCTTTCCACATCGTCCCCACTCCACTAATCTCTTCTTCATTCCTCTGCTCTATTTCCTTTGTCAGTAAAAAGCTTAAGTGATTTTCAGCACTCCTCTCCAAACTCATTTGCACGGAAACCACGCAAGACTCATATCCTCACTCCATCAGTTATGATCTCTCACTCCCTCATAAGTGTAGATAGCGATCAGAGTACCAGACCAGCCTGGAAAAAGCAAGCCTCTGTCTTCTCTGAGTGAAACTAATGGGGTGTAATTGATCATTGTGCAGTCACTAAGAGATCAGAAAGTTTAGCTTGACAAGTATTGTGCACCTAATGACTACCGAGCCATTAGCACTCATTACACTCTGCTAGTAATGAGGTCTATAACTCATGTCTCATCCTATGAAGTAATGGAGAAAGAGAAAGGTTATGATCTGTACAGCTAATAATGAGTGGGTTTTTTTTTTGTTTGTTTTTCATATTGGGGGATTTTCTTGCCTTTGACAGTATTGCATGTGGTTTCAAAGTAGTTTCATGCTTTGGAACAGAGGGAAAAAGCCCCAGAATCTCAAAAAAAACTTTTTTTTACTTCAATCTAAAGAGGAAAAGAGAAAAATACACTCATCATCAATAAAAGAGGTTACACCCAGAGGGAATCATTTTGTTTATAACAAAAGAAAAAAAGGAAAAAGGTATCATTAGTAAGACAGAAAAAGAGTGAGGAGACTTCACAGAAGCCACGTAATTTGAGGTGTGGAGAAACAGCCTGCTCAGTACAAATATACAATCCACATTATTATTAAATGATGAGTGATGTCCACTTGTATCCACACACCTGCCAGTATCTGCTTACGTCATAGCAATAACACTGTGACCTTTACGGGACCTTTTCCACCGTCAGTACAGACGACTGTTTCCTGAACTCCTGACCACTGAGTGGAGTCCAAGCGCAGTGAGGTAGAGGATTCTCCAACTCAGCATTAAAAAAGCATTTGTACTGTATGTTTGTACAGGCATCAAAGATCAGTCCTGCAGAGTCCATGTCACACAGTTTACATTAAGCAGAGCCTATGACAGAGGATGGTCTGAGTGTGTGGTTAAAAAAATAGCAAATACAAAACTCTCTGAATGAAATAATTTTCCAGGTCAACATCACATAGACCTTTCGGCCAAAAGACATGATCTAATGTTTTTTCTTTAAAAGTAAAGTAGGAAACACTGCAGCTATAGCCGATCAAACTGAAATGTGGCCTGTGCAAAATTCTGGTCAGCACTGCGAAGATTCAAATTCTTTCTGACATGTTCTCAGAGCTTGTAAATCAGGTCCAAAGCATGTTGCCAACTGTAATTAGAAACTGTCAGCTTCATAAAATTTCCCAGCTCTGGTGTGGCAGTGGATCCGATAATACACAATTTAACCACAGTGATAATAAATCAACATGTCCTGTTTTATAGTAAATAGAGGACAAATTTAGCAAGACAATTGTCCAAACACAACACAAAGAGACTGAAGTGTTGTAGCACACCACATAACTTATATTCACCAATATTAAAAGAAGATGAGCTATGTTAATGGTTGTAGATGTTAAATTTAAAACATCCACCTAAACGTTCATATACCTGTTCTTACAATTTTGTGAATGGGAAACCAACCTCCAAACATCTTTAACCAAAGAAACAGCTCAGTTATGAAGCGCCGGTAAAGCAGAGGTATTGGGTGGTCGTAAGCCTCTTAGGTTAGCCCTTAAGCTATCGTCTTACTGGAAACCTCACAAGAACCCAACAAATCTGCTTCACCAGAGCATCCTAACCAAGTTTTTTTTCCCACCAAGTGATAAGAGCAGATGTATGTGGGTGAATGTTTTTAAAAAATCTCCTTCCAACATAGATGCAGGTTTATGTTTGGAAGGTGGTTGATATAAGTTAGAAGTTCTACAGTGACTCACAGACAAACATGTAAAAGTAGACGTGGTGAAATAAAGTAAATAAATGATCAAACTCTTTAAACCTTTTGCTAACACTCAGCAACCATGGGTCTCTCTAACCATCAGCTGTTAAAATACTGGAACAAATTGTAATCGAGCTCCACAAGGCAGAAAGAGGCAATAAAGGCAAGGTATAAATCAGCAAGGTATGCTTAGAAATATAAGGTTGCTGCCAGTGGGTCGCCACCAGTGGCATTGGCATTATTATAGCAATATTGCCTGACAATGACTGAAACAAAGAAGATAGCAGCAATTAAGTTCTTCTGAGTTGTTCTCCTTTAGGTTATGATGTGGGGTGTCCCTACATGTTCATCTTGCACATCCCACAGATGCTTAATCAGACTGAGATCTGGGAATTTATGAACTCTATCATGTTAAACAAACTATAACTACTGCAGTAAATACCACTGCTATAAAGGGTTATAATTGACCTACAACTATGTATGAGTAGGTGGTACATGTTAAGTAACATTCACCATGTTAACAACCACAAACCATTGTCCAGAGCATCACATGCAAACCATCTGCTGGTTTGTCTCCTTCCCAAAGTGAATCTTCCTGAGATCTCTTCTCTAGACAGGGATTACAAACACTCACACACATCTACATCTACATGATTCATGATTCCACTGCCTCATGCATGGATCAGTTCTGATGCTGACTTGGCTCATGCTGAACCCTCTGTAACCTTACAGACAAAGATTCAATGCTTTGTGTTCTGACACTTTCCTGTCATAGACAAATTAGCAGCAGTTGTGCTACAGTAGCACTTCTATGGGATCAGATTAAATAGACTAGCCTTGGGTTTTTGTTCTGGCTACATGAACATGATAACGAGTTCACTGTCCTTCAGCAGTCTTCCCTTGTATTCCCAGATATTAAACACTGTATATGCAAATACATTAGCATTATTAATAATCTGGTAAATAACACTTCTGCACACAGAATATGCACAATTATTCATAACTGTACTACAGGGATAGGGAAAGTGGAGGTGATTACACTTACGGTACAGTGCAAATCCCTTAATTAAAAAAAAAAATACAGAAAAAATGAAGAAAAAGGAGATGGCAGACAAAGACAGAGAGGGAAGATCCTCTTAACTCCCTGCAAATACTATCGTCCAAGGCCAAATCCTCATGAGAAAATACACAGTGAGTGATGGTCTTACAGTGCGTGGGGACAGACCACCAAGCCAGTTCCGCCCTACACACACACAGCCACACTCATACACACACAGATACACAAGCACACATTCATCTCTTAAGTCGTTTCAAATGGCTACTTTATCTCACGTTAGTGAAGTACCACAGCGAAAGAGATAGAGGTAGAAAGAGTGAGAGAGAGAGAAAGAAAGAAAGAGAGGCAGAGATTGAGAAACTGCAGCAGAATCTCAATTTCAAAACAACTTATGGGCTTTTCACAATGTGGAATATGTTTATCTTAGCCTAGAGCCAAGAGATAAGGCAAAGCGAGGAAACAGAGCTGTGCACATTCACTGTTTGCATAAAACATCTGCCTGTTTAATCCCAGCTATGATCATGCAATGTGAATGCAGAATGCAGAAACTCTAAGGCAAAATTCTAAACATTCTTATAGAGTGTCCTTATATAGTTGCAAGAAAAGGTAAGGAAACTTATTGAAATGACCTGGATATTTACCTAGTGCTCTTAGAAAATATATGAACAGTACACATAACAGTTTTTTAAGATTGTGTTTGTCCATAATTGTTAACTGAATAATAATCAGCATCCAAACATCTTTTTAAGATATGATTTCTTTGTTTATTTGTTCTGTAACATACTAGCATATCATTAAAGGAGAACTCCAGCTCCGAGCACCACCATTACTCCTGGCACCGGCTGCTACGCTATATATATAGACTTCGTATAGTGTGGCACCCAAGAAAAAGTGATATATCGGGGCAAATTATGCCCCATGTCATCCAGTCTAAAAAGGTTTTGGGCAAACAGTTCAAATGTCTGGATCTCGGAACTCTGTAGAAGAACGGAAGTGTGCAATTTATCAAAGGTAAGTACTTTTTATCATGTTTTACTACACCAAAAGTCCATTTTACACCGGAGTTCTCCTTTAACAAAGACTCATATCTCTCTTTTTTCTGTGACTTCTGCTCATTTCTCATACTTTTGTTGGAATAAATTATTCTACTAGATCCTAGCATTCAGTGAAAGAATGTTTCAATTCAATTCAGAGTTTAATTCACACCCCCCATCACAACAACTCCCCAACTCATCCTAAAAAGTACCTGAGAACACAACTGCATTGTTCCACATACAGGCATTAGAAATGATGCCAACAAGTTAAAGATTACCAGCTTTAGGAAGTAGGAATTCCAGAAGAACTAGACAAGCTGTGTGTGTGCATTTGCACACCTGTGTCAGCAATGGCTGAATGCACCATTTTAACATGTTGTTGAGAAGATCATCAATATTCACACAATGTGAACACTAACTATCCAATTAAGCATAAAAACGATTATTTATACAGATAGTGACAGTATGTACTTTTTACATTACATTACATTTCATTTGGCAGACGCTTTTGTCCAAAGCGACTTACAATAATGAAGTACAAAAGTAATAGGAATTTAGATAACCCATTTTTAGATAGGGCTTAAAGGAGGTCGAAGGGAAATAAAGGGATAGAGAAGTGAAGGAGGGGAAGAAGGAAATGGGGTTAGAAGTAGTTAGTGTGTTAGAGGTGTTAAGAGAGTAAGTGCTCTTTGAAGAGCTCTGTCTTCAGGAGTCTCTTAAAGATAGCGAGAGATTCTCCTGATCTGGTAGTGGAGGGTAGTTTGTTCCACCATTGGGGAACTCTGTATGAGAACAGTCTGGATTGCTTTGTGTGAGTGTTTGGCAAAGCGAGGCGACGTTCATTGGAGGAGCGCAGCGGCCGGGAGGTAGCGTAAGCCTTCAGGAGTGAGTGCAGGTAGGAAGGAGCCTGTTCTGTCATCGCCTTGTAGGCGATTGTAAGAGCTTTGAATTTGATGCGAGCATCAACTGGTAGCCAGTGGAGCTCAATGAGCAGCGGGGTGACATGTGCCCGTTTTGGTTGGTTGAAGACCAGACGTGCTGCTGCTTTCTGGATCACTTTATATGCTCAAACGTTTTGGACAACCCTTTTACTATTTGGTCAACCCTTTTTTTCCTTTTTCTAATTACTAAAGTAATTGCTGATACAGTAATTGCAATCAAATCTTCACAGTAATGCTCCAAAATGTAGTAGAAAGTTTTTACTTTGACAGTAGAGACAGATACTCCAACAAACGTAGGACAAGCTCTTGTTGAATAGCTTTGGTTTCAGGAACAAATAAATAAGTAGATGTCCCAATACTTTTTTTCATATAGTGTACACTCCTAAAGTAACTTTTACATATATGTACAGGACCGTCTTCATTTACAAATATAATGACATTAAAATACATAAAAAAATACAAAACTAGTTGAAGACATGGTTTGGTAAATATACAAGTATAGTTTACACATCTATTGTGCAACAAAAATGTGCACAGCTTGTGTCATTCTACTGTCCTTGACATTTCTATTTCCCACCAATGACCTTGTCTGAAATAGCAACACTGTTGAGAAGAGCTTGTGATGCATAAAGCACTGTCCTCCTCCGGCTTTAAATCACTTCTTTGAATAAGATATGAGAAAATGAGGGGCAGTGGGGGCTCTTCTCTGAACTGAGACCAGTTTCATTGTTTCATTATTGAGCACTCTGGTCTAGAAGTCCACAATCAAGGCAGAATCAACTGGTCCTAGACCAGCCTGAAATGCATTTCCCAGCCTACAGCAGCTGAAGGTCTGCATGCTCAGAGAGCGGCTTATGGTGATGAGTCATGTTGCTTAATCTCTGAGCGAGTGAATAGGGGTTTATGGTGTGGCTTTGTTCCTCAGCTCCCCCTGAGGCCAGCGACGTTTTTGATATCACCCTTCATGCCACATAGTGTTTCCTTTTATTGCATGCTGGAGCCAGTCTCACACTCTCCCTCCTTATTTCTCACTCTGCCCCCACCACTCTCCTATCCATCCAGCCCACCCTCGTCTTCCCGACACTCTTCTTTCTCATCCCCTGTCCTTCTCTTTCACGCTGCCTCAGTCTGGACACGCTCCCTCCTTCTGCTCTTTCAGTCTGCCAAAATTTTTCTTCTTTTTTCTTCTTTATGCCATACATTCCGTTGCCTCTCAATCTCTCAGTCTTTGTTCGGTGAGAAAAAGCACTTCTCATTTTTCTTTCTACATCTTTCTCTTTCCATTTCCACCTCAGCTCTCTTATCTATTCTTTCCTCAACTTTGGCTCCTCTGCTCCTACCTCCCGGCTCTCCCTCATTTCTTCTGTTGTTAAGGTCTGTTAACTCCTCCAACCAATTGTAAACTTTGGCCTCTTTTAATCTGATTTATTCGCTTATTGATTTCCCCACAGGAGCTCCACTTAGGTAATTAATTTAGGGACTCATTAATTAGGCTAAGCTGTTGCGGTTGGGACAGAGAGGGTGAAGCTTTGGGTGTTAAACAGCAACACTGTAGTGATTAACAATTAAAAGCTTGATCTGTGTCGACTGGTGTAAGCATTACCGTGCAGCAGTGTTAGTCAGATCTGGACCCATCTGATTCATTCAGTAATTAACAGTGTGAACTGTGCCATGATCAATTATGATTAACAGAGACTTACATACTGTGAGGATTATACAAAATCATTTTGAGATTAAAGTTTCCCATTTATCAAGAGCTGAAGACTTAGGTAAGGACTGCAGGCAGACCCTGTGCTCATTTCTTTTGCAGCAAAGCATTTGTAACATGTGTAGCATGTGATTTAGGATTGTCTGGTTGAAAAAAGCACAAACATCACTTGAAAATATGTCATATTTTACTCTAACAATTAACGCATACTCTGTAAGCCTGTCACGATAACTACATTACAGACTTATCGAACAATAAATAGATATGACCAAATGGACATTAAGTTTAATTATTGAGTGTGATATTGTCTATTGTGTTTATTTGTACGTTTGTTCACGTATATAACAGTGAAAAGTATTTCAGCCAGGCATGCTAAATGACCAATGCTTCAATAACTGTGCGGACTGCAGTAGGTGAAGAAAAAGTATATTTCCCACCCTTTAACTCAATTAAAATGTTGTTGTCTTTGGGTATAATTACTTTGTTATGCTATTCTATTATCATTATGTCAGTGGCATTTAATGGTCCTAAAAGGACAAAAATATTGTTTATCGCAATAATTTCTGGGATGATATATCGTCCACAAAAAAAAAAAACTTATTGTGACAGACCTTATCATTTGTATTGACTGATACAAGCAATGTTGTAGTGCTGAATATGTGAAAAATCATATATCACGATATGGAATTTTTTATATCACGATAACGATATATATATCATGATATACCACATTTAAGTATGTTTTTTTTAGTTATTCTTCGAAAAACATGACAAAGTAATATCATTGCTTCCTTTTTTCCAACTTTATTTCAAAGTGACATTAAAACAACCTTTCATAAATGGGAATTACTACCTTTTAGTGCAGCAATATATATGTATCAAATGAAAACAGATGAGGTAGATGCACAAAAGAACAATGCGTCTCCATTGTTCAACTTTTATGTTTAATAACGTAAAGCATGTCGCAAACCGGCGTGTCCTCGCATGTCCGTCAAATAACGTAAAGCAGCGTCATGTGCAAAACCTCATTATGAAGCTTTTTTGGTGAAGATTACTTTATTATCACTTATATAAACCAAGTTTATGCAAAGTGACCATGCCAATACATTTCATCGTAGCCTACTTTATATATTTGCATGAATAATTGATGAAATTACTGTAGAAACGATATGGACGATAGAAGGTAAGTAGCATAATAGACACTTTTCTATCGTCCTCATGATACTTATCGTCATATCGAACAGTACTACAATGTCATGCAATAGTGTTAGTCATCAACTGTGCCTTGATCAAATATGATTAACAGAATATCACATACTGTGAGGATTGTACAGCTTCCCATTTATCAAGGGCTGCAAGCAGAATGATCTACAGCCTGTTTTCAATATCCACAGCTTTACTCTCAGAGTCAGCTGAGGATATGATAGTCTAAACAGCTCCTACAAGCTGATAACCCCACTAAAGAAGGTCACCAATGCTCCAGGAAATAACATTCGCCCCAAAAGGTGATGAGACTGGCCTTTATTCTTATATCCTTCATTATAAGAAAGACAATAAAAAAGACTCCACCCATCATATAAGGCATCCGCCTGTCTAATTTAAAATAGACAACAACGTGCACTGTTAAATTACTTATGCAGGAGGATCCCTGAGATGTGTTGATATAGTGAGCTGGAGAGGATATCTTCACCTGGAATGACCTGAGAAGATGTGGCTTGGCTAAATCTCAGATACACACTGGAACTGGTCAACCATGAGAGATATATGGCTCACACTCTCTAATGGGCCATAAACAGAGATAGCCAGGTGCTACTGGAACATGGGAGTGAGAGGGAAAACGAGGGAAGGAGACAGATGCTATCAATCACTTTCTTTCCTGCAGCCCTGTGACCATTGTGGGACAGCAGACTGTCCAAGTCTAGACAGATTAGTAATGCTAAATCTATTAACGAAATAATGCATGCCTGACATCTACAGTACAAGTGGAAAGATGTTTAGTCTGTGTTGACTGAAGGCTGTAGTCTTTACATTTACGAGACAGGAGTGATTTAAAATATAGCCTAGTTTATGTGACTTGACACTGTTTAATTTCTAGTGAGCAATAAAATAAGAAACATTTGGAAAATGGATATGAAAAATGCAAGATGGAGTATTATAATACCTGTGCCAAGATTATTATATAATGCTATAAATCTCAATTTAAAGAGAAACTGTCATTTTGGAGGATTTTTTTTGTTTAGAGCAGATGCATAAGTTTAGAAAAACAGGAGACGCCTTAGAAACACAGGAGCCAAATATTGATAGCTGATGAGAGATAGTGAGTGGGCAAACAAGCACAAAAAAAGAGAAAGACACTGAGTGACAGACTAAACAGGCTAAGAATAACCACAACAAATTTGCTACACTGTTCAAACATGAGCTCAACTCCCCACACCACAACACCACAACAAACATTGAAACTAATGATTCCTCTTCCTGGAAACACTTCTTAAGTATGAGGTCGCTGTTGTCACATTTTTTTATTTCAAAATTCTCCACACATTCTCTGTTAGGGGCAGATCAGGACTGCAGGCAGGCCAGCGTACAGTACCTGTACCTTCTTTTCCACAGTCAAGCCTATGTAATGTGTATTACACGTGGTTTTGCATTGTCTTGCTGAAAAATACACAAGCATCACTGGAAAAGATACCATCTTGATGCTCATGATACTTTACCATTGCAGTGTAAATTTTTACATTAATGCTTTGCAGCGTTAATATCTTCCAAAAAAAATCCAGAATGCAGATTTATCCAATCTTTGAACACATTTCCACTGTGTGATAGTCTTTCCCAGATGCCTGTGAGTTCAGAAAAGTTAATGGCACTTTTGGATAAGGTTAACATAAGGCTTCTTTTTTTACAGTGAAGTTTAAGTGGTATTTGAGAATGTAACTCCATATTGCAATGTCTGACTATATTTGCCAAAATTTAGTAATTAATAGTAAGTAATTAATTGACCATGTGGTTCTATGAGTTTAATGTCAGTTCTTGATGCAGTGCCATCTGAGGGATCAAAGATCACAGGTGTTTTCCATTCACACACACATTTTCCTTCCAATTCCATTAATTTCTTAATGATGTATTGCACTGTAATGAGAGCAATATGCTAATTCATTCCAATCCTTATTTGAGAATCACTGCTTTTAAACATTTTAGGATTTTCCTCATGCATTTGTCTACAAACTGGAGATTCTCTACCTATATTTGCTTCTCAATTGTTAATACAGCTTTTGTACAGTCAGACATTGATTTTACAATACTGTTTGATATGACATAATTTGTTTTTCCTCATTACTAGCCCTACATGAACCCAATCCCAACTTCTTTTGAAATACGGTTCAGGTGCATGAAATGCATAAAAAAAAGTTGACCAGACAAAACATCAAATTACAAAACTTCATACGTCAAACTATAAAACTTCATACTGTATGCAATTAAATGAAATTAAAGTAAATGATTTTGGTATGATTTTGTATTGTACAATCCATCATATGTAACACTGTTGGATCTCACAAGCTGTTTAATATTAATTATGTACATATAGAATATTCTGACAAGGAATTGGTGCACTACAAATGGCCCCACATTAGTCAAAGTCAAAGTCAAAGTAGTTTTTATTGTCATTTCAGCTATATACAGAGTACACAGTGAAACGAAACAACGTTCCTCCAGGGACCATGGTGCACATAAACACAATGTAGACAGAACAAAAGTGCAACAGTACAAAAAGTGCAGACAGACAATACAACACAGTACAGACAAAGAATAATAAATATCAAAACAGTGTGCAAATTATGCAGTGTGCAAAAAAGACCAGTGAGGTAGTAATTACCTCTATTACGTAGTGTGCAATAGAGTCCAGTGAGGTAGTAGGGTTTTTTTAGTGCTTTCATTTTCTGGGGTAAGTGGGGTAGAGTGACAGTACAGAAAAGAAATAGAAAAGAAATCAGTTCAGTCTCTGCAGTTAAGGAGTCTGATGGCTTGGGGGTAGAAGCTGTTGCAGAATCTGGTCGTGCTGGACCGGATGCTGCGGTACCCTCTTCCCGAAGGCAGGAGGAAGAACAGTTTGTGTGAGGGATGGGTGGGGTCATTCACAATTCTGGTTGCTTTGCGGATGCTGCGGGTGGTGTAAATATCCGTGATGGAGGGGAGAGAGACGCCAATGATCCTCTCAGCTGTCCTCACAATACGCTGGAGGGTCTTGCGGTCAGAGACGGTGCAGGTCCCAAACCAGGCAGTGATGCAGCTGCTCAGGATGGTCCCTCTATAGAAGAGTGTGAGGATGGGTGGAGGGAGGCGGGCCTTTCTCAGCTTCCGGAGGAAGTAGAGACGCTGCTGGGCCTTCTTGGCTGTAGAGATGGTGTTCAGTGTCCAGGTGAGGTTATCTGCTAAGTGGACACCAAGGAACTTGGTGCTCAGAGGACCTGTCGATGTTGAGTGGAGAGTGGGTGTGTTGTGCTCTCCTGAAGTCAACAACCATTTCCTTTGTCTTGTCCACATTCAGGTGAAGGTTGTTGACTGTACACCAGTCTGTCAGCCGCTGCACCTCCTCTCTGTATGCTGACTCGTCGCCTTTGGTGATGAGACCCAGCACGGTTGTATCATCGGCAAACTTGATAAAGCTGTTAGAACTGTGTTTTGCAGCACAGTCATGAGTCAGCAGGGTGAACAGTAGAGGACTCAGGACACTGCCCTGGGGGGCCCCAGTGTTCAGTGTGATGGTGCTGGAGGTGCTGCCCCCGAACCGGACTGACTGGGGTCTCCCTGTCACAAAGTCCAGGATCCAGTTGCATTTGTTTTTGCATTAGTTTAAATGGATTACTTTGCCAAAATTGCAAACCAACAGTTGCTATGAAAGAATGCATGCATGTGTGAAGATTAAAGAGGTTGATTCAAGACTTTGCTGACTTTCATGAGTAATTGGTGTTAATACACAATGACATGCACACAAAAACATGCATCATTTCAGCACCCTTACCCCAAAATACGTCCCTATCAATCTGCCAGTGTTGTTCCCAAACCCATCCAGCAACAGACACTAATCTTAAGACCTATTTACGTAGCTGCCAGCTCCCTGACGCCTGGTGATATATTCCATTTACCAGAACACACACATGCACACTTTATCTTATCCAATAGTAGCCTGAGTGACATTAACGCTGGCCCTGTTCTTCACATAAACATGTTGCTATGACCACGCCAACTTGTAGCTATGGCAATGACACATGGTGAGAGAGAGAGAAAGAAGTGGGGCGTGGGTGGTGGGTCGTTCTGTCTTGTACCCACGTCCTTCCCTAACCATGGCACTAAATTTGCCAACACATGAAACTGTAAGCCGGAGTTACCCTGCCTTAGACAGTCAGTCTAGACTGTGCAGCCTTGTTTTGATTCGTCACAAGGAAAACATTTGACGTAGGACAGCCACAGCCACAGTCTGAATTTCAGTTTAAGCTATTTGAATAATGAATCAGAAGTAAGGAATCAACTTCAGCTTCTAAAACTTTAGAGGTCATCATGCAGCACAGTTGAGTTCCAAGGCACAGGCTGCAGTTGGGATACTACAGGTCAAGGAAATGGCGACACAAACAGTACAGTCTATCAAGGCTTTGTGGTCTGTCACACAAGAACGTCACATGGTGATACTGCAGCATTTAATTTTACTTTCCCACCATTTTCCTCCAATTTTCTGGTGCAGTATTTCTTGTTTCCCTTCATGTTGTATGTGTGCAGAGAATTGTGGGAAACCAAGGGCTATGAAAGATAAATCAATTGTGCTTTTGACAATCTCACACTTAACGTCTTGTCATACATACATGAACTGTTGCCAAGCACAAACTACAGCAGTATGAAAAAAAAACATACTTGATAAAATAATCTGAGGACATCTCATGCTTAGCACCAGGCCTTAACTGACAAACGTAAAAAAAAATTCTAAACCTTTTTCATGAATCAGAATAATCTTGCACATTCACAGAAAACATGGGCGAAGAAACTGTTAACTGTTTCATACTATAACCCTGCTGTTAGCAATTGTAGCTAAACTATACCAGCCAGCAGAGGTCTCCATCCCTCGTTTCAAATTAAAGAGTTTTGGTAGTTTTAACTTGCCCTAAGAGGTCAATCCTCCATCTCTGATAAGTGGAGTCAGAAATGAGAGATGGCACAGTTCAAGGAAGAAGTTTGGACGGTGGAGGCTTGGAGACTTGCCAAGTTCATGTGGGTAAGAAAGAGATAAAAAAAATGATGTGGTGCATCACTAATATTTCAATCATGTAAACCTCTGCTAAGATTTGCTCTTAGAGCTAATAATGTTATGGTAGTTGTACTTTAACACTCTGTAGAGACACTTGTGTTTCTCAGAGCTCTACAAGTGTAGCCTCCTTTCTATTTCTGGAAACCATTTCATGATGGCAGGGGTTTGCTCTCTTCTCAACAAGTCTGATACTGGCTGAAGTGTGTTCACTAGCAGAGTTGCTCACAATTTTAGTTAGAAATCCAATATATCTAACAATATCAGAGGGCCACTGTTCAGCTTGTGAGTTCCATCAGAATGTTCAGGATTAACTTGTTGCTTCTCTAATATCAGAATATCTGTGCAACAATCATTGGAAAATTTGTTGGAAGGGCAAAATTGAGGTTTAAATCAGGATGAAAAATCATGTTTGTGCCAGGCTTAACAAAATAAAGTCAAGATGAACTTCAACAGATGCCTACATGACTGCAGAGATTGCAGTACTCTCTAATCATGCACACGATTTTGTTTTTGGAAAAGACGCAGAATGGAAGCCTGGAACATCAATCTGTCTTTGTAAGCTACTGCAAACTGAAATACTGAAATATTGTATTATGGAGCAAATACAACAAATAAAATAAGATAGAGAATGAGGGAGAAGGTTTTTTTTCATCTCCCCTCTTTTCAGGACATTAGAATTTTACACTCGTGTTCAGTACTTTGTTGCATATTTCTTGGATGCTATGACTGCTTGACATTTGTGATTCATAAACATCACCAGGTGCTAAGTGTCTTAGTTATTTCTTGTTTCGGCTCTGTTCCCGTATGCTTCCCTTTACTATATAGATTGCATCCTGAATTTGATTAAATGAAAGACATTTTTTTTACATCATTAAAGAGTTTAGAGGTATTTACTGGACACTGAGCAGATGAGATGTTCCCATACTCTTCAGAATTTACTGTGCTACTGCCTCCAGTTTTGAAATGTGGACAGTTCCTTTTTTATCTCTACACTTTGTTGCCATGAGGATAATCTTGGTCTGTCTACAAAATCTTTCAGAATTCTTCAGGCCCTTTCAAATACTGTTTGCAAATTTCCCCACTGGCTTTAAATAAAGGATTATCGCATCTTGTTTAAATCTGGCATTCTTTTCAAGTTAGTTGCATATTGTGGTGTTTACTGGTCTAGTAGTTTTCTGACAAACAACTGTTTTTTTTTGTTTCTTTTTAAATACAATTTCTCACAGTTTGGTAATCTCAATGTTTGACTTAAGTCTCTGGTTCATTTATTCTTGTTTTTCATCCTCCTAATAGCTTCTTTGACTTTCACTGGCACTACTCATTCTCCACATTGGCAATCACCAAAAGTGTTTAAAAGTTCAGAATCAAGTCTATGTATTTTATGCCTGCACAGATTAAACAATGGAAAACACCAGACACAAGCTGATGATGGTGTCCTGAAATGAGGGGGGCTATGTAAAAACATGTACAAATTTAAACTTTGTAAAACCAAAATGTTCAAAATATCCTAAAGGTAAAATGTGTAATGTGTATCATAATCACATGTGATTGGATTGATTTGAAATTTAAAATTGTAGAGCAGAGGGGCAAGCAAATATGTGTCCATTTCCCAAATAGTAATGTTAAATTTATTCTGAATAATACAAATTATTGCTACTAGTCGCAGTAATCTGTTAATCCTGATAACATGTTATTATCATGTATACACAGCTAAAGAAGCACACTTTCACTATCAAAAACTGAGAAATTAATAAATAACACTAAAAACATCCTCCTTTGGTTAACAACGAATAGCTAAACAAAATGCAAATTGAGATTATTATGAGTAATGGCATTACAAACCAGGAATGAGCTAAAGTTTTCTATAAGTGTTTTTTTCTGCAGGTTTGTTGGCAATACGCCTTATAAGTGCTTTTACTAATATGCATTACAAGCTTAAACTGCTGTATGAGCATTCTGAATGTCAAAGGTCAACACACTGTAAAAAAAAGCAGGTGAGCTATGCGTAAATGCGCTTACTGAATATGCATTTGACAGTAATGCCATGATAATGTAGTCATCCGAATGGGTCATTGAACCTACTCTCTGCAGCTTAAGGGTGTAATATTGCAGAGAGCTTCCCGAATCCATGACTCACTCACAGAGCCTAAAGAGCAGGTGGAAATGCATGAGGTTGCATCATAATGACACCATTAGGATTTGTAGTTCTGTGGCATATGGATGAAAGAGGTTTTGCTCATGGCTCAAAGGCTTTAAAAAGCAATTGACTTCGCATGAACCTGAGGATTTGCACACTGCACCTGTCATAGGAAAACAATGTCAACAAGCTGTCTGCACTTTAGCTCTGATGAATTTGCCCACACAAATGCTCAAATGCATAAATACAAACGGTCATTCTTATACTGTACATGAACACACACTCCCCTGCTTCCTTCCTTCCAAACAGACGTTTCCAATAAGCTAATCATGAGCCCCTTATGCTCAAGACCGTCCACTGAAAGCCAAAAACAGGATGTGAAGGAGGGAGGGAGCGAGGGATGCTCTGCAGACTGCCTGCTCTGAGAGTAGCCTTGGGCTCTGGAGGTCATTATGGATTTGTGATTGTGTGTGAAGGAGACTGTGTAGGATGCCTGGCTGTGAGAAGAGTTATTAATATGATTGATCACTGACCCCAGATGCAATCTCATCTTTGTACATCCACACACCACAAAAAGTTAAGATATTTCAGGATATTTTATGTTTTGCCTGGTCAACTTCTTTTTCCTAGTAAATATACATTGATTACTGCATTTTACACCAGCAGGACAAGCTGGGACAGGGGCAATTTAGAGCTAGTAATGAGGATAAAAATAAAACAAATAATGATGTGATTTCAAAGTATTGTGTGATTGTAATCACGATTTGGTGCAGAAGCAGTTTATCAACAAATACACAGAAAATGACTAAACTTTCCTGATAAAAAGATTGGAAAGATTTTGCATATTTTTCCCTCTACAGTGCATAAGATCACTAAACCATTTAGGCAATCTCAATGTGTAAAGGGCAAGTCCAAAAACAGTCTGTCATTGTATGGGGGTGTTATCAGTGTACTTCAGTGATGCAGTATGAATGCAGAAAAGGGATGTTCATGGATATTTGAAGATGAAAATGCAAAACTACATGCTGCACACACTGCAAATGCATGGATGTGGTAGAAGAGGGTACATGCACTGGACTGGGCTTCCGGCAGAGACAATGACCCTGTACTGTTGCACACTTTGAGATGAGTTTCCAGAAAGAATGGGACAAAAGATCTCCAGACCAGACAAATATCTTGGGTCAATACTGACTTCAATGAAATAAAATTTTAAGTACTTGTAAGAAATGCTGTTTTCCATACTGTTTAAGCTTTGATTTGAATTTGTAATTTAAATAGAAATGTATAAATGCATACTGTATAGCTATGCCCCACTGTATGAACAATTTTGGCAACTTCAAACTACTATATAAACTTCAGTGAAGTGCACTAGGTGACCCCACTCCTTCTAAGAAGCTTAGAATTAGATGGCCTCAGACACTCTGAAGGCTTGTGATAATGGAAAGCTTATTTTGCGATTTGGAAATTATTGCAAAGTTTGGAAAGCAATGTTTTTTTATTATAGTTGTTTTGACTCTTCTTGACTCTCCTGGTGATGATAGACTTCTTCGAAATAGCTAATATATATATATTTTTTTATCAGCCGTTATGCAATTTCCAGCTTGGCTGACTTTCCAAAAGGTCAGCCTTCTTTAAGTTCGTGAGAGAGGGATGGCTGGACAGAGAAAATTCGCCCCACTTTTTCTAAGAGGAGGAAATTCAACAGCACTCCACCCATTCCACACACTCCCAGTGCTAAAGTAAATACACGAAGCAGGACAAAAAACAGAGAATGCTGGCAGACACGCACATCTTGAATGAGTCAAGCATTTCAAAACCAAACACACACTAAGTAACCGATTAACATTCCAATTAACATTCCAGTAGCCTTAACTGTTGTGACTGATAAAAATACAGCAGGGATAAGAGCATACCACCCACACTTCAGATATTAGGAGCAACATATCCAGTTAAAATAGGCTGGCTCTTCTTTGCACTAGATAGCTACCCTCAATAGTGTAATTATATACTAATGTGACAATGCCCATTGATAAATCTGAAACCCTTTAACTTTTAACCCTTTGTTTATGAGCATTTTGAAAGTCATTATTTCTGTATTAAAGGGTCACAAAAATGTGATCATCATTTAATTCCTAATAATTCTGTTTTGGATTTAACAAATACATTGGTTAGCAATTAATTTTAGTTCCTTTACAGACAGAAACTTCAGACAGGTAAACTTGAGACAGGCAGCAGTGTTTTTTGTTCAGGTACTGTTGCTGTTTTATAGACAGTAATTTCAGCAGTGATGGAAATTACACAACTATTGTTCTGTCATTTTTTGTCAGGTAAATTGCAAAAAAGTATTTATTTATTAAGTTTTATTTTAGAGAAACTTAGGGAAAGGTGGACCTTAAATTGTTGTCGAGAGCAGCCGAGCCGATGTGTCTGTCTAAAGTAATGTTAATTAGAAACTGAACCTTCAGTATAAATTAGTGTTATTAACAGTTCAGTGCTCTGCTCCTTTTCTTTAAAGCCACTGGACTTCTCTGAACAAAGCTGTTAAAAAGTTTATGTAATTAAACAGACTTCCTGTGCTGCGCAAACGTTACAATCAACTTTTTCTCTGTGCACACATGCACACCCACGCATGCAGACATGCGCACACACACATACACACTGGAACTAACCCTTTTTCGAGGTCACTGTGTTTAATTGGAAAAGGGACAGCCCCTAAAAAGTTAGGTTGGCAAAACATTAGCATAAGCCTGTTTAATCTCTGTGTAAATCTAAAGCAATGGTTAATCTACTACAGCTTTCTTCTCAGTATGACTTTCATTTACTGTAGTTAATGGGAGAATGCTGACTGGTTAGCGGATCTAAATGTCCCTCTGCAGCAATGTGAAAGTTTCAGTCCAGCTTTGGGGAAACAAAGCTCACACCACCCAACCCTAACCCCATGTGTTTCTAAAGACTTTCCATGATAACTTAACATGATAGTTTTGGATTTAGGACAGACTGATATATTTTACTGTCATGTTAATTATTATTTATTAATTAATTTATTTTTTTTGCGGGCAAGTCAATGCAACGAAATATCATTCTGCGCACACGAGTGTATTAAGAATGACAATAAAAGAAGTCTAAGTCTAAGTTTAGAAACATTATTGCAATCTATTCAAGTTTAATGAGTTTCAAAAGTTTTAATCTTTTTTTTCTGATTGGGCTATAATGTACTAAGCACTTCACATTCCTGTTCCAGAGCTGTGTCCCTCCTGATGTATGGCGGTATGACAACATCTCTTTTGTCCCACTGGATTACTGTCTACAAGAACACATGGTTGAGTTTTAATTTGTCTTCGTGAGATTAAGCATGATGTACATCCTCCTTTTTTCCATGGGAACCTCCTGACAGTTTGTGGTAGAGCGAGCCTGAGACTGCTGCCCACAAATCCTTAATTAGAGTAAACATGTAGAAAACAATAGAGGGCTTAGGCTTCTGACTGGAACTCATGAGCAAATCCCATGTTCTGTTGCTGGTTGGGCTTGTGATTCACATTATTGATGAAAGCCAAAACAGATCCTCAATAATAAGTTAATATGTTAATTACCGCTGTTGTGGTGTACATTAGACTTTACAATGAGTCTTTAACCCCAAAACCCCAAAACAGGTAAAGGATTAAACTAAAGGGACAAGCCAAATGTAATGGGACAGTAGTATGTAAATGAGTTTTCTTATGAGTAAGGTTATACATGGGCCAGCGTAAATTATCGAAGCTCATGCAAAGAGTGATAGTGGATATCATATGAGTGGGACATGCAGTTTCCGACATTTAACAGTCATTGATCCACAATGTCATGTGTGTACCAGGAATACATCATAGAAGGCATTTTCCACCCACAGTGGGCATCAGAGTGGGTGGTAATGATTGTGATCATCACCGTCTAGCTAGAATTGTTCAGGCAAACACACAAGAGACTCTGACAAGCGAAATTCAGGGCAGGAGGCACCACACACATAACTCAGTGGTCAGTGCAGTGTTCTTAAGCATTCCATAGGACAAAGTACAAGTCATAGAACACAATATTTGTTTCTGTCCTATAACATTTGGCATGACAATGTAAAGTAATGTAAATGACTACACTGACCTCCTTGCTCATCCATGTTCTGCTTCAAAGTGGGTTCAGGGCTCAATGATGGCTCTCTCTCAGGAAAGTTTTGCTCCACAGCAATATGGACCACCAGCAGTCTGCGCAAATTCACCAAGTCTGAGTCTTTTAGGCTCTGCTCCAGCTGCTTCAGTACAATCTGGCCTGACTGGCTGGTCAACACCGTCACCTGCGAATTAGCCGTTTAAAATACAAATATCTCAACATGTGTGGACAGGGCTTAAATGTCTGAGGTTCTAAAGACATGCTCCAAAGTCCTCTCAACCATGTCCTAATTGTCTGCAGCTCATGTGGTGTACCTGATTCTAATGTTACAAAATTTCAGTAGAGTCTCCTAACCTTTTGTTATCTTTTCACAAATCAATTTTAGAAAGACATTCTTTCTGTCCTTTCCTGCATCAAACAATATTGTTCAAAAGATAGTAAAAAAATGATTGTATGGTGTTCTACTGTTTTTTTCACACAACTGTATAAGGTTTTCATGAAGTTAAGCCTTATGTGTATCATTCTCAATCGTATGATCACTGATGAAAGCAGATGATGATCATCAGCTCTGATTTGCATGTGTAGCACACAGCTTCAGCAGGCTACTAAACCTCCCTCTAAGACAGAGGCATCTCTGTTTGAATTACAGTCACTCAGTGCTCTCTCTGCAGATGTTTAACTCTAAAGTGAGTGAGACAGTGGGCTCAAATGTAGCAATAATCCCATTAAATGGAAAAAAATCAGAATAATCTAATTAAATGCACTTGTCCTCTCGCTCTGCTTCCTACATGGAGATCATTAGTGTTGGCTTTGAATGGAGACTGTGGAGAGCAGACAGGACACGACAGGCCATGTGGTTTGTGTCAGGATGGTAATGGCTTCATTAAAGATTGATAACAGGGGTTAAATAAGCTGTATATTGCTTTGGCAAATCATTTGAATATGAATGCTAGTGAGTGAAAAGGTCCAGGGAACAGATAACTTCATTCAGACTGATGTGAAGTGTCAGTCAAATGTAGAATAAAAGCACTCTGGACAGGAGGCAAAGGTTACAGTCTCACCTGTAATCCACAGATTGATCGGCAGCACAGTAAAGACAAGTTGTGACCTGAAAAAACAGACCAGAAAACTCACACTTTATCCACACATACGTGTAAGTCTCACACCTCCACTGAGCTGCTCTTGAGGTCATTCCCCTGTGTGGCATGGTGTGTGTAGTGTTTGTACTGCTGCAGACTGTCCAGCACTGCCTGTCTGAGAAGTTCAGCCCGTGGTCTGGTGCAACCTTCTTTTGGCAGAGAACGCAGCTCCTCCACACATGAGTGCAGGCGTGCAAGATTACCCTTGACTTGCTGTGGGATGAGAAAAAGATGGATTACAGATCTTTAGGGCAATTTCACACATGAAAGTCCAGACCAAGGTTTAAACCGAACTTTACGTTTTTGTTATACTGAATTTGGTCCAGTTAGTTTTGGTTTCACAGTGCAAATTAGATCCTAATATCCTAAACTACATCCTTTTGTCATCACCTACATTGTGTGCATCTCCCTATACTTAACCTTAGTTAGTTTGTAAAGTTTGTGAGTTGAACGCTGGTATGTTGTCAAATTCAGCAAGTTGCTTTTCCAGGTGTTTTGCCAAATTCTGCCTTCTTACCAAAATTGTCCCTTAAGTGTAAGAGATTACCGGTACTCTTAAATTCTTTTAGCTTATACATAAGGGTCAATCTACAATGAGAGTGAATAAAGAAAATTGCCAGTGTAATCTGTTGTGCTTATAGTGCTGTACACAAAAGAATGTTGTTTAGAATGTGTCCTTAGCCTGTCTCAACTTCACTGCATACAAACCAAACAATGATTCAGTTGATCTCGACTGAAACCACATCTTTTGATTTGGTCAGGATAGTGATGCATATTCAATGCATATTTCACATCTGCCATTGTGGTTTAACCCAAACAATGTATATTTCAATAGTATATTTCATTCAGTATATTTTTCTAATGTAACATCATTACCGGAAGCAAAGGTCAGATATACAGCAGTACTGTTCTTCTGCACTCTGCATATAAAAAATACATAAAAGGAAAATATCAAAAAAATGAACAACATATATCCTCTTTTTCTCTCTCACCACAAATGGCAGCAGACACTCCTGCTGTAGACTGACTGCATATAGACTGAGCAGCGGCACTCTGCTGGGCCCCTCTAGAGTGCTGGCCAAAGCAAGAAAGTTTTCAAGGGCCTCACACAGGACAGAACATGTTTCTGACCACCAGGGTGGTGATGTATCCACAATGAGCACACGGGGTGGCTGTCTGGTAAAGGATGAGGCACGGCACACCTGGCTGGCTGAAGGGCAGTACCGATTTCTACCACTCATGCTTTTGAATCTAGAGGAAACAGAGGTTATGGTCACAGAAAATAACACTAAAAATTAAACTAAAAATTAATTATGAAACCAATGATAATAAACAATCATTCTCACACAGGCACTCAAAGCTATTTATTTAACAACTATACAACTGGTAAAAAGCCAGAAGCCTTTAAAAGGACCTTAGATAAAGGTCACTGTGCAGTAGAATAGTGCACCACTTCTTTCTGAAGGATGTTTTCACTCAAATATGAGAAGTTCTTGCAGAACATTTTCTTGCTTTTTCAGACCTCAACTTGACCTCTGTCATTCCTGTTATCTGCCATTTTTTATTACATTATGATCTGAGGAAGCTTCTAAGTGAAAAAATGGCTTATTTTAGTCTTCTCCTGTGGTCATTAATTATTATTTTTATTTTCAGAATATTAGGCAGCTGCATGTGGCTGCTGTTTGGTGAGACAAGACCTGAGGAGCCAATATTTTTATAGTTTTTTTTTTTTTTAAGTGGCATCACCTAGTATTTCCAGGAAATAATTATTAACAAGCTCTTGCCTTAACAAGCTATTAAAGAATGAGATCATAGTCAGTTGATCTAATACATTAAATCTCTTGAGGTGTCCACACTTCTGCAGGGAACCCCTTTTTTCACCCTAAAATTATAAAAAACAAAAATAATACATAATTTACATAATAAAAATATTATTGTTTCATATTGAGCTTGATGGAGAGCAGGTAATCTGCTACTGACTTAACTTATCTCCAGCAACAATTTTGACCAAAGGTTTGCGTGCCACTGTGAATGTATTTATGAATAAATCCCCCGGGCTATTCAAAACAAGGAACATTTTGTTACTTATATCAAACAGGCAGACTTGTTAAATACAGTTAGAATTCTCTGCTGTTTACGACCTCATCAGTGCTGTTCCACCTCAACAACAGCGTCCTTTCACAAGGCTGATGCTCCACATCATACTATGCTCCAGGCTTTTTCCTCCATTTCAACACAACATTCATAACAAAAGGCATACTGTCTTGTCTAAAATAGCCCAGATCCTTCAGCGCTTCAGATCCAAGGGCACCACAGACTCAGTCATTAAGCAAGGAGCAATCAGCTTGATCATAACACAGAAAGATGAGAGAAGATGATAGGGAGAATTTAATAAGCATTCTCTACGTGATCTCTACATGTTTCTTTTTATTTCATACTAAAAAGAAGAAACATAAAATATTATTCACCAAAACACTCTGGTGTTTCTTAATGTCTACTTCTGCTGATTAATGCAACAGTTTACAGTTAAAAGGAAAGTTGCATAGACTGGAATATGACTGTACTTATATTACATTATATGCCCAACTACTGGTCCCCTTATTTACTCAAAGTTTCTTTTTTAAAATCAAGGGTACTGAAAGAATAAACGTTTTTTAGCCCTTTGTTGCAGTAACAGTTACTAAGGTCATGGGAAGGCTTTACACTACCTAGATACAGTTTAGAATATTGCTGTAAGGATTGGATCGCATTGAGCCAAGCAGTATTAATTAGTAAGCTGATCATTAGTTCCGAATCACAAATGGCGCCACTTCAACTGGTCCATCCCAAAAGATGGTAGATGGTGCTGTTCCACCAATGCTGAGGGGCGTTATACTCCTCAGACTCAAGGTATTTGATGAATTTTTATTTAAACTCTCTGCGGTGAGTAGTTGAATCTCTGTGTCAGCGATTAAAACACTTTAAAAGAAGCTGAATTCACTCATTAAATTAGAAATATGTCTACACGTTTTGCAAGACTAAGCAGACGAACGTTACACCAGAGCTCTAACGTTAATTCTGGCAAGGACTAAGTTATCCATGTTAGCCATTTGGCACAAACACTAGCTTGGGTTAGCTAACCTAGTTAACTAGTTATCTAACCTAACTAACTTAGATAAGCTAGCTACTGTAGCCAGTTAGTTTAAAGCTAGCTAACCAATTAACGTTAGGTAGTTATGTAACGCGAGGAGTTACCGCTAGCTAGTTAACTCAGCTAACGCTAGCCAACTCGACTAAGCTATCCAACGCTAGCCAACTCAGCTAACGCTTACTAACTCGACTAAGGTAGCTAACTCAGCTAACGTTTACTTACTGGACTAAGCTAGCTAACTCGACTAAGCTAGCTAACTTGACTAAGCTAGCTAACTCAACTAAGCTAGCTAACTCAGCTAACGCTAACTTACTTGACTAAGCTAGCTAACGCTAACTTACTTGACTAAACTAGCTAACGTTAGCTAACTCGGCTACGCTAGCTAACGCTAAGTAACTCGGCTAAGCTAGTTCTAGTTAGATAGGTAACGTATAGCACCTCTATTGTTTATATTTTTTCTTCACACAAAACAAGAGTTAAGCTAAATTACATGTTAATCTAGGAAGAAAATCAATTTCTTTTAAAGCAGTTAAAGCAGTTCTTTTAAAGTAGCTAAGCGAACTATGTTAACTTATTACTTGTAACTTGTTAGCTAGGTTAGCTAGATAAATAGCAAGTAAATCAGCTAGCTAACCTAACTAGCGCACTTTTCCAGAGCTAAACCAAAACGACTCAGTGGTTAAAGTAGTTGGAATGATTAACGCAGCTGGTTGATTTACAAAATTGTATTTATTAGTTGTGTAGTTACCTTCAGTAAGAAGTTGAAACCGCCGGGTGGGTTTGTATTTCGAGCCGTTTCTTCAGTTCAGACTGCGCGCGACCTGTCTTGTCACTGGGGTAGGAGTGGGACTGTGGATCATGTAACTTACAGGAAAAATCTCAAGCTTTCCTGCAGTTTTCAGGCGCATTCTCCGTGTGGTAGCATTGGTGTTAAACAACTATTTTTTGTCTATGTCTGCTTTTTGTGAAAACGTTAAATTATGAAAAATAGCTCGTGTTAAGATAGTGGTTCACCATGGATAAATATCAAATCACTCCATGCTCCCTACCTAGCTAACCTAACTAACCTATATAACTAGTGCTGAATTTCATATGGCTCCCGGTATAATTAGTGCTGCTATAGCTAGCTGGTATTAGGGCTGCAACTAATGACTATTATAGTAGTCGACTAATCTGGACTTTTTTTTTTTTGATTAGTTGATTAAGCATAGATTATTTTTCTTATACCCTCTATAGTGTTTCTTATTGGTGAGGCTCCCAATCCAATGCATGTTTAAGAGATACTCTTTTAGGGCCCTAGACAGATTTAGCAGGGCATTGTGATGGTTGATGTACTTATATAAAACTCCATAGCATATTGTCAATGTTCAATGAAAAATGAAAAACAAGTATCTTCAAAACGGCAACTTTGCAGGAGAGAGGTAAAACCTTCCTAACTTTCAATGGATGTCAATGTACAAATAGTTTCAGGTAATCTTTGAGAATTTCTATTGGTCCACTCATCAAGACATTCTGAAAAAAAGTGTAAGGGACAATTTCTGTGTTCACATTATGTAGTAAACTAAAAGATACTGGATTCACACATGCAAACTTGCAAAGTAATTTTTTTAAAATAAAGTAATCATAATTTAGATATTGGCACCAGTAGGGGTGAGCAATATTATATCGTATACAATATATCGTGACACAGAAGCATCATGATATTAAAAATCCATATTGTGATAATAGGGCTGTTGTGTCTTAAAAGTAGTCTATTATTTACTGTGAAGCTTTAGGTGTATTTATTGTATAATTGTTTTAGTTTGCAGTTTATATGCATGCACTAAATATTCTACAATATTATTTGCTGCATTATATTATTTTATGCTATATTATTTATTTTGCCACATTATGATTATACTGTTAAACTATTATACTATATTCCTAAAATGAATGAATTATTTTAGTTTTCCTATATCGCCAAGTATATCGTTATCGCAAAAATACCCTGAAATATCGTGATATTATTTTAGAGCCATATCGCCCACCCCTACTAGCCAATAATTCGAGCAATATTTAATGTCAGTGGCCACTCACTTGTTATAACTGGTTAGGTGAAAGCATTATAAGCTTGCTGGCAGCTTTAAACTGGTTGTGAGATTAGAGGTCTTGCCATTTAATGAACTGGGTGAAGCCATTTACATTATTTATGCCCCCATGGCATGCATGTGGCACAATCTGGGCCCACCATTCCCAACCATTCCCAAAGTTAAAGCTAGGCCTTCTTCAGACTTGCCGCAACTTTTTTTGAAATGTGCCTACAGAGATATTATGAAATCAAACTCTGTTCATCTTTCCCAAAATAAATGCTGGTGGTTATTTAAGCACATCCACCGTTGCGGGTTCATTTCCGCAGCTTAAGAGGCTTTGGCTGACGGCTGTGGTATGAAATCAGACCTGACGTATGACGACGCGCTGCTTGTCCTGTGCAGGCGGGAATTAGCATGAAGCTGCTGCATCTGTTCAGTGGAGATAAGGGAGAACGGAGTGGGGCTCCAATCTGACGCGACCGTCTTTGCCGAATTTCACTAAATGGAAGGCCCGGCTCTGGAATGCCGGCGACTGTTTGATCTATGTGTGCCTGTCTGCTGGTAGAAGGCAATGGGAATGAAATGCCAGGGACTTTAGAGACTTTACTGGACCAGTGGTTAGAAGTTGTCTGTGGTCAGACACATTTTATTATCAGATATTTCTTATCAGATTCCACTAGGCTTAAAATAAGGGTTGTATTTTGGTACAAAAGTTTGTAGACAGCTTTTTCCAACTTTTTACTTGAGATCATAGATTTTAGTGGAATAATTATAGTGTCTACTTCTGTGCGTAGTCTTAACATTCCATATTAAAACAGTGTTGTGAGGAATTGATTGTATTTATTTAGCCATGACAGCATTAGTAAGGTCATCTTCTGATGTTTGATGAGATGTGCTCGATCACAGACTCCACCTGAGCCCATTTCAGAGCTATTGGATGGAGCACCATCAGCCCAGAGAACCCACAGTTCCACTACTCCACAGTACATGGTGTGCTAGAAACAAGTGTCTTTTTCTTGGAGATTGTACAATCTGTGTGTGCCAGGGTAGGCCTATGCCAGCTAAAAATGATGGAATTCCCTTGTCTACTTACTTTTAGATCATTTAGAGTGTTCAGGGATGTTCATATAGACTACATAATTTAAATTGAATACACCTCCTAGCTGGTAAACAGTAATTAGTGGCTGAGCAGTAAAGTAATGGCTGTTTAGCTTCCATTAAAGCTTGCCAGACATTAGCCAGAAACCCACACTTAGATGAAACAAAGGCCATGTCT